>NC_059332.1:99818564-100159397 GCF_018350155.1 Leopardus geoffroyi
GAATATGCATATACAGCAAACCTAACCTGCTCTGGAAAGTCCCAGAAGGTGCTCCTAATGAAGTATGCTTGTTGGAAAGAGAACTGAGAAGTACAGAGCCTCCAACAGCAAGGCAGAGCACTAACAAGTATTCTCATTATGCCATGGAGACACCAGTTCTAAGGACTCCTTCACTATTCATCTTTTAGGAGCAAATATCAAATGAAATCCCTATTCTATTCTAAATTTGCTGTGGCAGACTTCTATCACTATGTAACAGAGATGTTGCTTTTTTTCCCCCCGGATGAATATTTATAAAACCACCTAGCACTGAACCTGGCACAAAGTAGAGAGAATCCCATCAAGTTTTGTTGAATGCAAAAATGAAAGCAACAGAACATGTTTGAATTGGGTTTCAAATACATGGGGTAAATGACATGTATTCCACATTGAAAAAAATATTATTTTTAAAACTAAGAAAATTTCTAATAAGGAATTTAGGAAGTCTGGAAATTGAAACTAGCCTTTGATTAATTAAGCAAATAAAGTAGTAATTCTATCCTAAATGGCCATAATAAACTTCATTTTTATCTCAGTGCACTCTGATGCTATCTGGGTTCACACCTAACCCATACTTATACTTCTAAAATATATGGTTTAGGGATCCCTGGGTGCCTTAGTCAGTTAAGCATCTGACTCTTGGTTTCAGCTTGGGTCATGATCATGCATGCAGTTCATGAGATCAAGCCCCATGTCAGCCTCTGCACTAAGAGCATGGAGCTTGCCTGGGATTCTCTCTCTTTCTCTCTCTCTGCCCCCCCCCACCTTAAAATAAATAAATAAACTTTAAAAAATAAATAAAATTAAATATACGGTTTGTATTTTCTTTAGTAAAAGCAGGCAACCAAATAGCCCTGAAAGTCATCTCCTACCCAATTCCAACCTCCACCCTCCCTTCCCACCCCCTGCCTCTGGCTAAGGATCTTCAGAGAGAGAGGGGTCTGCTCTCTGAAGGAACTTGTTTAATACATGTTGGATGTTTTACTTTTCAGAATTATTGGTATTATCAATGGTCAGACACCCCTCCCATAAAACTATAAGAAATTGCACTAACGTTTACAATTTATAGCTAAGGGTTTTGATTAATTATTAATAGCTAAAATACCAATACCAGTAACTCAACGTATTTCACATCACTATGCTTCTAGAGAAGATAAACACAATGAAGTCAAGGCTCAAATAAATTAATCATTTATAGCTCCTGAAGACCTCACAGGAATTTAAACAGCAGTAATAAGTAAAGCCACTAAACGATCTGACCAAATCCAGGAAATGTCTACTGTATTGTTTCCATTAAACAGAAAATCAACTTCCTTCCTACGCGGTTAAAAAACCTTTGTATGTATTATAAGCAAACACAGAGGGGGGTGAGTTTCCACAGTGAAATAAATGACTCCTTTATATTAAACATCTACTAGAATGAATAAATCCTAAATATTTCCACTGAGTATTAACTTTAACATTTAAAAGAGCTTCATTGTGACTAATGTGGCTTTTATGAAAATATGTTAAAACAATGAGGGGGAAAAACTAGTAATTATGATATTATAATAATGAAAAATAATCCAAATACTGTAACTTTCAATAATGTTGTGTTTAGGGGCACCTGGGTGGCTCAATTGGTTAAACATCTGACTTTGGCTCAGTCATGATCTGGCAGTTCACAAGTTGGAGCCCTGCGTCAGGCTCTGCAGTGCTTAGTGATGTGAAATACGTTGAATTACTGGCATTGGTATTTTACCTATTAATAACTAATCAAAACCCTTAGTTTTGTGGCACAGAGCCTGATGAGATTCTCTCTCCTCTGTTTCTCTGCCCTTACCCCACTTTCTTTTGCTTTTTCTCCAAATAAATAAATAAACAAACTATTTTTTCATGTTTATTTATTTCTGAGAGAGAGAGAGAGAGAGAGAGAGAGAGAGAGAGAGTGAGCATGAGTGGGGGAGGGGGAAAGAGAGAGGGAGACACAGAATCTGAAGCAGGCTCCAGGCTCTGAGCTGTCAGCACAGAGCCTGACGCACGCCTCAAACCCACGAACTGTGAGATCATGACCTGAGCCAAAGTGGGACGTGTAACTGACTGAGACACCCAGGGACCCCAATAAATAAACTTTAAAAATAATAATAATATTGTATTTAGCAGAGCACATATGCAAAAAGGACAGCATTAATTTTAAAGTAAGCTTTCTTTGAATAATATTGGAACTTTGAAATGTCTTGATTCAAGACTGCTTGAAAAAATACATATGAAATTCACATCTCACTAGACTCTCCTCTTTGAAATGTTATTCTCCAACATAAGTTCTGGTCACACTTAAAACAAACATCTGCTATAGGGAAATCTCCTTTTAAATAAAATTCACAGGGAAAAGGTCAATAAATTTGACTAAAAAACTATCTTGTACAGAAAATACATCCTAAACAAAGTCAAAAGGCTTACAATAAACTTGGAAAACATCACCAAATTGTAAGACACCAACATTAAAAGGCTCATTTGCTTGATTTGTAAAGCTTACAAAAATCATTAAAAAAACATACTTCAATAAAACAATGGGCAGAGAATATGGACATTTCACAAGAAGAAATACAATCTAAAATAGTCAAAAATTATACGAAAACATAATTATCTTGCTTAATTGAAGAATGCAAATTGAAGCAATGGAGATATTTTTCATTTATCAGACTGGGGAAATTTTTAAAGCTTAACAGTATCCAAATGGTATCAATAGGAAACTGAATTTCATCCCTACAATGGAATATTATATAGCCATTAAAAAGAATGCAGTAAGTGGGAATGCAAACTGGCACAGCCACTCTAGAAAACAGTATGGAGATTCCTAAAAAACTAAAAATAGAACTATCCTACAACCCAGCAATTGCACTACTAGGTATTTATCCAAGGGATACAGGTGTGCTGTTTTGAAGGGACACATGCACCCCAGTGTTTACAGCAGCACTATTGACAATAGCCAAAGTATGGAAAGAGCCCAAATGTCCATCGATGGATGAATGGATAAAGAAGATGTGGTATATATATATAACAGAGTATTACTCGGCAATCAAAAAGAATGAAATCTTGCCATTTGCAACTACGTAGATGGAAATGGAGGGTATTATGCTAAGTGAAATTAGTCAGAGAAAGACAAAAGTCATATGAATTCACTCATATGAGGACTTTAAGATATAAAACAGATGAACATAAGGGAAGGGAAACAAAAATAATATAAAACAGGGAGGAGGACAAAACATAAGAGACTCATAAACATGGAGAACAAACTGAGGGTTACTGGACGGATTGTGGGAGGGGGATGGGCTAAATGGGTAAGGGGCACTAAGGAATCTACTCCTGAAATCATTATTGCACTATATGCTAACTAATTTGGATGTAAATTTTTAAAAATTAAATAAATAAATAAACAAATAAATAAATAAATAAAGGTAGTAGAAGGGGGAGAAAAAGAATGCAGTAAGAAATAAGACAAATCTGTATTGCTGGTGTGGAAAGATTATCAAGACATAATATTAATAAAGATGGAACAGAATATATAATATCTCTTAGTACTTTTAAAAGATATACATATGCTGGAATATGCATTAAAAAACATTGGTAAGGCCATAAGTAGTCATTTATAGTAGCTACTTTTGTGCAGAAGGACTAGGCCAAGGAAGACAGAGGTTTAAAGTTTTTTTGTTTTAAATCTTTCTATATATTTTGAATTCTTATGCATATATGTCTTCATCATTTCTGAAATATCAACAGTTGTTACCTGAAGGAACAAATTGTGCATAATTTGAATTTGCTACCTTGTAGGGCTCTGCATTTTTTAAATTAATTTTTGTAAACACCTACTCTAAGATACTGTTTTTCTCCTGCAGCTTATAACCATTACTAGATTATGGAATCAGTTTAGTGAGTTGCAACCAGCATTTCCCACCCACCAAGGGAAGTCACTGCAACCAGACTACCAGACTAGAAAATCACTCAAAACACCAGTGCACCTCATAGGTTACGAGCAAGAGAGAGCCAGACCAAGAGTGGATCACAGTTGAAAAAAGCTTGAAAACCACTGCTCTAGGATAGTATGTGAACTGTATTTTGAATCAGGAAAAATCTTAACGACCTCATAATTGCCATCTCAAAACCAAGAATCATTTTATACAAAACTGAGTTTTTGTATGTCAATTCTTAGTATGACCAACTTGAAAAAAATACTATTAGTTGAAGTGATAAGAAAAAATATAATTTCTGAAAAATCTTAAAAGATGTTTTTAAGCCCGTCTTCATGTATATTGTATAGATGTCTTACTAATAACAAGACGTCTATACAGTATACATGAAGACGGGCTAATTTTTAAAAAACGAGTAAATTTTTAAAAAATGAATCTACATACATATATTAGGAATAGCCCCACATTATAAGTTATAAATATTAATAATCTCTGAAATTGATAAGGTTGAAATTAAAGAAGTTTGGGTCACCTGGGTGGCTCAGTCGGTTGAGCATCAACTTTTCATTTCGGCTCAGGTCATGATCTCATGGTTCGTGGGACTGAGCTCCGTGTTGGGCTCTGTGCTGACAGTGTGGAGCCTGCTCAGGATTCTCTCTTTCCCTCTCTCTCTGTCCCTCTCCTGCTCATGCTCTCTCTCTCTCTCTCTCAAAATAAATAAATAAGCATTTTTTAAAAAATGAAATTAAAGAAGTTTGGTTAAGATTGTTTGTCTATAAAGAAATCACCAAAATAGCAGACCTCTTAAAAATGCTAGGCTATCTGAGAATCTCAGAATATTGACAAAAGACCACATGGCTCAAATACATATACAACAGATTATTTGTGAGGTCATGCATTTTAAAGTTCTTTTTCGTGTCAAAGGATGTGTTTGTTCTGATTACAAACACAGTCTATTGCCCAATCACCTGTTTGATCAGGGTAGATAACTAAAAAATTATTAGCCAGGATTAGGAACATAGTTCAGTCACTAAATTAGGTACAACTAAAGAACTACAGGAGAATGAAACCAAAAGACCTTGTTTTCACTAACATGGCAACCAAACCATGTATATTACGCAGTCACTGCATCCATAGAAAACTTATTTTTTTGTAATTTCACAAACTAATTTCAGGTGTCTTTACTACTTGCATCTTTTTCTCCCTTTCAGCCATGCCCCATCCTCCACTAATCCTTGCTTAGCTTTTTGCTTCCTTTGTTCCTTTCCATTCATTAAGGGCTTTACTGTTAACGATCTCTCACTCTTCCAAATCCCTCTGGCAATTATACATACCACTCTTTTGGAATTTAACATACAGTTTCCTGTATTATTTACCTTTTTTATACATATCCTAATATTGTTACATATAGTTATATACTTACATTAACTATTTGGTAAACTATATTGTCATTCCATATGATGAATGAGTAAATATCAGTAAATACTTTTAGTTATATTTTTAAGTTCTCATATAACCTAGAAGCCAAAAGTTGTTCAGGGCATGGGTTCCATGACTAAATAGATTCTGGTAATCCACATATGTCCCAGAAGTGTGGGACCATAAGCCAAAACTAATTTTGGAAGCAGTGAGTCCAATAAGTCTAAAAAAGAGAGTCAAGGGGGGCGCCTGGGTGGCTCAGTCGGTTAAGCATCCGACTTCGGCTCAGGTCGCGATCTCACAGTTTGTGAGTTCGAGCCCCCCCGTCGGGCTCTGTGCTGACAGCTCAGAGGCTCCTGCTTCGGATTCTGTGTCTCCCTCTCTCTCTCTGCCCCTCCTCTGCTCATGCTCTGTCTCTCTCTGTCTCAAAAATAAACAAAAACATTAAAAAAAATTATTTTAATAAAAAAGAGAGTCAGGGGAGGGAAGATATTACTGGACACTGACAACGGCAATAAGGATAGGAAGAAGGTGAATAAAAAAAAGGGCAGGACAGAATTAATATGATAGGCTAAAGGCAAATGATCCAGGATGGCACAAGCCACTGAACAGACAGTGGTGCAAATGAGAAACAAGGAAAATAGTATAGCTTTGAGGTGGGGAGAAATGTTCATTTTAGTATCAAACATTATCGAGTTTGAGATGTTTGTGGGGCACAGTGATAGCAGTCTTGGATATGTGGATGTGGAACTCAGGAGAGTGTGAGCAACTGAAGACCAAACAAAAAACAAAACAAAACAAAACAAAACAAAAAAACCGTGGAGTTATCAGCACAGAGTTGCCCCAGAAGCATTTTGCATGAAAAGATGAGAAGGGCAATTAGCAGAGAGCACTTCTAGGAAATAAAAACCTCAAGAGTCTGTAAAAGAAACATTTAAGAAAAAGGGGATCACACAAAGACTCAGAATGTGTGTACTCAGAAGAAAACTTTCTTCTCCCAGGAGTGGATACTGGTATGAAAACTAGAGGGTTTCCTTCCTCTCGGAAAGGGGAACATATAATGATTTCGAGCGTTGAGAGAAGTGTCTGTTAGATTTGTCAGCCTCTAACGGAGGTATTTAGGAAGCTTAGAAAGCACAGTTTTCTCCACTGAAACTTTAAAATCCACAAGGAAAGGTCTCACACCTGTCTTGTTCATTGTTATTTACTGCGTGGAGAACAATGATGGTCAGGGGTGGGCATCAGAAAAGTATTTTTTTTTTTTTAAACTAAACTGGAAGTGGAAACAAAGTCAGATTGCAACAACAGCTGGGCTGCCCTTGACAGTGAATGGTGAGGAGAAAACACCGGGCTATGAATGAGGGCACTAAGGGCTCGAGGAGATGGTTTTATGCTGTTTTGCTTTGTATGGTAGAAGAGTCTTCAACATTTTTTAAGGATGGAGAGAAAAGAATCCATGGGAAAGAAGGAAAAAGTAGACATCTGCCCAGACTTCATATATGACCCTTCCCAGAATTATTTGCTAAATTTAGCCCAAATGAATATCTAATCGGTTGAAGATCTGAAATTTTGTTTTAATGAGTAGCAAAAAAAAAAAAAAAAAAAAGCACCATAGGATTATGATACAGAACAGAATAGCCTCCTTAGGAGCGGGTGAACGTGGCAAAACCAGCTACTACACCACATCTTTTCCCCAGCTTCCTCCCTTCCTTTACTTCTCCCTCACAAATACTTTAAAGGTGTCCCTATGGTAGGGGCAACAAGACCTTGTGGGAGTCAGAGCTTGGTAAAGGTGGGGTGGTAAGAGGGGCAGAACTAGGGATAGAGAAGGAAGAAGGATCAGAAAGATCCTTCAGGAAGGCTATTCTTAAATAAGGAAACTGACCAACACAGTTTCAGTTGTCAATATAGTGATATGGTAAGATCCACATCATGAAAGAAAGGAAAAGACCAGACCAGACCAGACCATAATCTCATATAAACTTCCATGGTTCAGAACACCTCAAATCGAAATCTGTAGAATCTATTAAATGTGAGCACTTTTTTTTAAGGCTTATTTATTTTTGAGAGAGAGAGAGTGTGCGCAAGCAGGGGAGGGGCAGAGCGAGAGGGGGACAGAGGATCTGAAGCAGGCTCTGTGCTGACAGCAGTGAGCCCAGTGTAGGGCTGGAACCCACAAACCGTGAGATCATGACCTGAGCCGAAGTCGGATGCTCAATTGACTGAGCCATTCAGGTGCCCCTAAATGTGAGCACTTTTTAAAAGTCTGATCAAACAAACAAAAATGGTCAGCAGTTTCTCTTCTCCTAAAAATATTTTGGAAAGCATCAACACTGAAGTTCCTTGCCCTGATTCTCCAGCTTTCCCATTGGCTGGCCTCTTGGTTGTATTCCACCTCAAGCCATACCAAACCACTTTCAGGCTGTCCGGTGCACCTTCTGGGGCCTGCTGCCTCAAACCACGGCTGCTTCACTTCCAGAAAGGCCTTGACCCCAACCTGCAAATACTCAGACACTCACCTTTAAGATGCAGCTCCACATCCTGTCCTTGGGAAAGTCTTTTCCCGATAGTCCCCTTTCACCTTTCTCTGCCCACCACCCACCCTCCCTCAAAATAGAACTGACCACTTCTTCATTGGTACCCTGTGCCCACCTACTTCTATCACACCACTTAGAACATCTTACTGTTCTAGTTGTTTAACTGCCTACCTGGCCAGACTGCCACCTGAGGGCTGGAACCCTCTTTCTCACTCATCTCATTCCCCAGAGCCTAAAATAGAACCTGACACATCGTGTAAGTTCGAAGCAAAGTGAAATATAAAAAGATTGCTGCCAAAAAAATTTCGAAAATCCAAAATCCGAGGCTATCCACCAAAGCAATACCCTAACTAGACATCTATAGCTTTGCCAACAATCTACAACACCATTAGAGCTACTGAATTTGAACCCCAGAAATAAGCAATCACAAACAAAACCATTTCCAAACAGAATTAATGTACCCTTTTGCCCAGATTATGAAGGACACAAGTTAAAACATAACTTGTCTTAGTCTTCCCAGATATAAATGCGATTAAAACTAGAGTTCTACGGGGCGCCTGGGTGGCGCAGTCGGTTGAGCGTCCGACTTCAGCCAGGTCACGATCTCGCGGTCCGGGAGTTCGAGCCCCGCGTCAGGCTCTGGGCTGATGGCTCAGAGCCTGGAGCCTGTTTCTGATTCTGTGTCTCCCTCTCTCTCTGCCCCTCCCCCGTTCATGCTCCGTCTCTCTCTGTCCCAAAAATAAATAAACGTTGAAAAAAATTAAAAAAAAAAAAAAACTAGAGTTCTACATTTAGGACTGTGTTTCAATTACATTACTATATTTCCATTGGCCTAAATTTTACAGATTTTCTATAACCACAAAAATAGTTGTGCACCTCTAAAAACAGTGATGAAATCTGTGTTAGAAGTCATCCACTTACCATGAGTCATTTTTTGTGTAGCTGGTATCATCTTATGTTAATTACTTAGGCACACAGACAATTTTAAACATTTTAAAACTATGGACATATTATATGTTCAAATGCAATGCCAGAATCAGGAAACATAGAAAAGTACAAAGAAGAAAATGCAGACCACCTGCAATCCTACCAAAGACAACTTCTTAGTATTTTTTTATGGACTCGTAAATTTTCTCTTATGCACATCTACATATGATGATAGTAACAATCACCATGACCATGAAAAAGCTGCTGCTTGATATGATCTTATCACAGATAATACAGTCACCCAGCTAAGCAATTCAGCCACATTATTTCATTTAATCTTTAAAATAACCCAATGAGATGGGGCTATTTTTAATCCCTCTTTTACAGTGGAAAACCTGAAGAGGCTGAGAGGTTAAGTAACTCACACAATGTCACACAGCTAATAAATGGCAGGATGAGGATTAAGATAAATCTTTTAATGCCTAAATTCCAGATCCATTTATCTATGTATGTGTGTATACACACACACACACACATACACACACACAACTTTGGCACAATATTTACACAAAACTATGGCAGCACGTTAACCACATGGTTTTGTGACCATCCTCTTTTCACTTACCATATGGGAAACCTTTGCTACATAAATGTCTATCTACATCAGCAGTTTTAATGGCTGCATACTATCCAATGTCTGAGTATGAAATAGACTGCTTTAAACAGTACGTTTATGTTACTCCAATATTCTATATGCTGTTTGATATTATAAACAATTCTGTGATAAATAGCTTTTGTCTGATCAACTTTTTAAGATAAAAATGACCAAAAGAGGAAAGCCCTTTTTTTTTTAATGTTTCTTAATGTTTGTTTATTTTTGAGAGAGAGAGAGACAGAGAGAGAGAGAGAGACAGAGTGTGACCAGAGGAAGGGCAAAGAGAAAGGGAACACAGAATCTGAAGCAGGCTCCAGGCTCTGAGCTGTCAGCCCCAGAGCCCGACACGGGGGTCGAACTCATGATGAGCTGAAGTTGGACACTTAACTGACTGAGCCACCCAGGCACCCCAAGGAAAGCCCTTTTTTTTTTTTAAATTTTTTTTTTCTTCAACGTTTTTATTTATTTTTGGGACAGAGAGAGACAGAGCATGAACGGGGGAGGGGCAGAGAGAGAGGGAGACACAGAATCGGAAACAGGCTCCAGGCTCTGAGCCATCAGCCCAGAGCCCGACGCGGGGCTCGAACTCACGGACCGCGAGATCGTGACCTGGCTGAAGTCGGACGCTTAACCGACTGAGCCATCCAGGCACCCCAAGGAAAGCCCTTTTTAAAGGCTTTTGGTAGCTATTCAGTTCTTAGCTCCATTTCAAGTGCTCAAAAGTTCTGTGACTGTGGCTTCCATACTGGACAGCGCAGACATTTCCTTAATTGCAGAGTTCTATTGGACAGCACTGGCCTAGATCATACTAGATCATGCGGATCTGAATAGGGCACAGTCTCCCCGTTCAGCCTGAAGCTGGTAGCAGTAGGAAACTCCTCTATAGTCACTTAACTACTGAGGACCATACTCCACGGTGACTTCTGCTCTGACCCTACAACTACAGCACACAGGATATACACTGAAGAGTCAGCTCCCTCCTGCAGCCCCGCCCAGGGTAGGATACAGATTTTACCTACTGATTTCACTGTTCCCGTTTTTGTCTCCAGCCCTAGGTCCCAGCCTGGACATGTTACTAGGCTTGAAAGGAGAAACAGTCTTTCTGACCAACCCCCTTAGCAAATTTCCACTGAATGTGCCGGCTGGCAAATTGCAGGCTGATGTGTACCCTCACCCTGCTCTTACCTTTACCGTTTCCTACCAAAGGTCTTCAATAGGAGGATACTGGGAATGAGACTCTTTGTTAATTTTCCAAAGGTGATACAAATTTTTCTGCATTCTACCATTTGGGTTGTTTCCAAAGGAAATTGGTAAGAGGGTGAAAATAATAAATAATCACCACCACAGACTCAGAAGTTAAAGCTTTTAAAGTTCATAGATATTACAACAGTTTTAAATAACAACTTGATATCTCAACAATCTCTCTCTACCTTACCATTTAGAATCTGCTCAAGAGGGGTGCCTGGGTGGCTCAATCAGTTAAGTGTCTGACTTTAGCTCAGGCCATGATCTCACAATTCATGGGTTCAAGCCCCACATGGGCTTTGTACTGACAGCTCAGAGCCTGGAGCCTGCTTTGGATTCTATGTCTCCCTCTCTCTCTGCCCCTCCCCCACTCACACTCTGTCTCTCTCAAAAATGAATAAACATTAAAAAAGAAATTAGAATCCACTTAAGAAATAAGTACCTATGGGGTACCTAGGTGGCTGAATCAGTTGAGCATCGGTCTCTTGATTTGGGTTCAGGTCATGATCTCATGGTCCTGAGATTGAGCCCTGCATGGGGCTCTGCACTGTGAGCACAGAGGGATTCTCTCTCTCCCTCTCTTTCCGCCCCTCCCCTGCTCATGCTCTCTCTCGCTCGCTCTCTCTCTCTCAAAAATAAATAAACATAGAAGGAAAGGGAAGGAAAGGAAAGGAAAGGAAAGGAAAGAAGGAAGGAAGGAAGGAAGGAAGGAAGGAAGGAAGGAAGGAAGGAAGGAAGGACGGACGAACCTAGAAAGGTCTGCCTTGGCAAAGCGTCAGATTATATTAAGCAAGAAATAGTAGACTGTCACAAATGTATTACGTAAACAGCAACTAGACTTTACATGAGATCTTTATTCATGGCAATGCAATGTCTTTGAAGTAGAAAGGAAAGAGGTATTTTCTAATTTTCTACGTAAAAAAATAAATACCAGTCCACATGTAATTACAGAACAAAAAAGGAAAGACTAAAAAACAAGAATTGTAATTCACAGTTCTCACTCACAATCATGCTAGAAAGCCTTTTTTAAGAAGCTGTATTACTCTTTAAATTTTTACATACCATCAAAATATACATACAAGAGTAGAATCTGACCAAAACCAACATTAAAGATAAAACTTTCTATGGGCAATTATCTATTTGCTAATGATATGTGTGTACATACATGTGTGTATGTATATGTAAATATCTATATCTATATCTATATCTATATCTATATCTATATATATCTGTATATCATCATGTGTTATTATTCCAAACAAATAGGATTTTGACTTTAGGAATTCATCATCACAAAAAAAGATTAGAGTATCAATTCTAATTTCATTCTCAAACTCACTCTAAGTCAGACAACAAAATATGTACAGAACTGAAAATATTATGACGAATAGCTAGTAGATCACATATAACCATGCAAAGTACAAGACACCATTTGAGAAGGTGCTCTTGCCTAGAGAAAGCAAATACAATAGAAAAAACATTAATTCCTAAGCATACAAAATTAGTCTCAAAGCCAGCTCAAACAAAAACAAAAAGCCACTTGATGCTTTGTCGACGTGCCAAGACTGTCTTGGTGAGAGAAGACCTGTTCTGGTTCTTAAAGAACTCATCTGGGAGTCATCTTTATTTCGTCTGGGAGATGCCCTGAAAGCACCATGTTCTATCACTGCCAGACGTGGCTCACTTGTGTGGGATCCGGAGCCAACCACGTAGAAACAACTCTTAACAGAAACCTGGGTCATCAGTCAAAAGGCAGAGCAGGTCTAAATGGAAATATAATACATCCCTAAAACATGCAAGAGGAATCCAATCCACAGTGCCTGCCATAGGCCTTATTTCCCTCCTTAGATTCAAGCACTGCACCTAAAAAAAAAAAAAAAAAAAAAAACACAACACAACAAAGGGGCAAGCCACAACAATCTGATCTTATCCTGTCTGTAATAAAAGAACTCACAAATTATTTATGAATATTAATGATATCTATTATAAACTATAAAGTTCTCAATGACAAGAAAGACAATGTAATGAGAAGCATTTTATAGATAAAAGAAATTCAAGTACATGAAAAGGCTAAAACCTTTTAAAGCTAAAATCCTACACTAATTACACCTAACGAAAAGAGAAGTAATGATACCTACTATGTATTTCTTAGGAATATATTGTGATACATAAAATTAGTGTCTACATATTTATATGTTAATAATGGATAAATGCTGAGTGCCAGCTGTTTTCTGTAGAGAAGAATTAACAAAGTAATTGTTTATTTATTAATTGTACCTTCTATGTCCAAGGCTAATTACTTCTTTAAGAAAGGGCTTGTCTCGACAAAAATTCTTACTAAATGAAAACATGACTTGGATTTCAAAGGGTGTTTGAATTATACAAGTCTTAAATTTTATACTAGGCTCAACAAATACTTGTACTACAGCTTTAACAGAGGTTATTTCTTTATCATTTAAAACTGGGGCACCTGGGTGGCATCCGACTTCTGCTCAGGTCATGATTTCACAGCTCGTGAGTTCAAGCCCCACGTCGGTCTCTGTGCTGACAGCTCAGAGCCTGAACCTGCTTTGGATTCTGGGTCTCCCTCTCTCCTCTGCCCCACCCCTGCTTGCACTCTGTCCCTAATAAATGCCAAAAAAATAAAAATAAAAATAAAATAAAAATAAAACTGAAAATGCTCTAAGTACGTTAGTCACCCTTCAAAACAATATTTTGATCTGATTAAATAAGAAGGAGCAAGAAAATCAGTGAAAGACAACAATCTGACACTTGTAAGTAAAGGGAAAAAAAATGAGGTCTACCTTGAGAATTTATAGGATAACTACATGCATATAATGTATATTAAATAGAACATATGAACATCAGGTAGTTTTTGGTACTAGCTGGTAAAAGTAGCTCCTTTTTGGAATTAAAAACAAAAAAAATCATATAACACTATATGTTAACTAGAATTAAAATATGTACATGCATACATATAAAAATAGCTACTTTTTTAAAAAACTCAGTTGCACAAATTTACAATGCTCTAAGACAGTGTCTTCCCAACTGATGTTATTATGTAAGATATTAATAGCTATGCTGTCACTTCCCTCCCCACCAAAAGCTCTGGGCTCAAATAAGTTTGGAAATGCTGAGTCAAATGAGTTTCTTGACTACTACATTTCAGAGTACTAAGCAGGCTAAGGTATGCTATGGACCTCCAAGAGGGGATAAGCAGCTTTTTCTAAATACATTTGACCAGAGGATGCTCCCCCTTCGAAAGCAGAGCTTCTAGTATTATTTCCAGGGACTACTATTCTGTGGAATATATTTTGGGAAAGAAATACTACTCTTAAGACAGCTTACATGTTCTACATCGAATAAAAACATAAATTTACTAGATAAGCTATATAATAAACATTAAATGACGTTTGATTTTTTGAAATAGCAGGCAAAGATGGAACCACAGTGCTCACACCTACGGACAATTTCTCTTCTGACAGATTTCACAAAGAAGACAGAGCCTTTGCAGGGCACTGGGTTGGCAATAGTCAGTTGAGTGTTCGACTTTCGCTCAGGTCATGATCTCATGGTTCGTGAGTTTAAGCCCCCACATCAGGCTCTCTGCTGTCAGTGCAGGCCCACCTCAGATCCTCGGTCTCCCTCTCTCTCTGTCACTCGCATTCTCTCTCTCAAAAATTAGTAAATATTAAAGAAGAAGATAGGGCCTTTGCTTCATTAGCTCTCATTCACCCTTCCTCCTTGTTCCTGTCTTTGGGGTCTTTGCTGTCCAGGTTTCTTTGGTAAGGTCGAAGACGTGAGGATGCCGAAACATAAAAGGATCTAGGTAACTGAACACGACCGTGGGAAAGCAAGATAAACAAGGTGCTTATCTAAAATGGCTGGAAACAGTGTCATTGAAGGAGCAGGTTAAAAATAGCCTCTGAATGCTAACTGAGCAGAATACAGCTTTGTGGGATTTTTTTTTGGGGGGGGGGGGTTCGTTTGTTTGTTTGTTGTTGTTGTTGTTGTTCTGTCAGAAAGGCACGTGTGAAGCTCACAACAGTAAGAAGTCAAGCAGATCTAGAATAAGATGGCAAGGAAGTGTACAAGGTTGAGACATACTGCCCATGACTGAAAAGAGGGCCAGCAGTTAAGAAGCAACATACGAGGCACAGTGCCCGGCATGAGACTGCCTTGTACTGTTTTATTCTACCTAGCAACACTCCTCTGAATGAGGCCCAAAACACATATATCTTTTACTGAAACCTGCTCTAAAGAATATTTATTTGACTTCAAATATATTTTCACCTAACACAATGGTTTGTGATTTTTCTAAGCACAAAATAACAAACATGGAAATACAGTTTCCTTAGAGTTTAAAATTTTTACTTTGGTAATATTCACGGAGATAAGAATTACAATCATACTGAATATTCTTTTTTTTACTGAGCTAAAATTCCTAGAATATAAACTTTACCAGTTTCAAGTTTAAATTCAGTGACTTTCAATATAACCATAACGTTGTACAAACAGCACCACTAATTCCAGAAAACTTTCACCATCCCAAAAAGAAACCCCATACCCATTGAGCCACTACTCCTCATTCCTTGCTCATCCCAGCCCCTGGCAACCATTAATCTGCTTTCGGTCTCTACAGATTCACCTATTCTTATCATTTCTTATAAATGCAATCACACAATATGTAGCTTTTTGTATCTGGTTTCTTTCACTTAATATATTATTAAGGTTCACCCATATTGTAGCAAGTATCATCACTACTTTGTTCCTTTTTATGGCTGAATTACATTCTATTGTATGGATAAACCACATTTTGTTTATCCACTCATCAGCTGATGGACATGTGGGTTGTATCTCTTTTTTGGCTATTATGAATGGTACTGCTACAAATATTTGTGCACAAGCTTTTGTTGGAACACCTGTTTTCAGTTCTCTTGGGTATTCACCTATAGGAGTAGAGTTGCTGGGTCATATGGTAATTCTATGTTTAACTTTTTGAGGAACCACAAAAATGTTTTTTCACAGCATCTACACTATTTTAGGTTTCTACCAGCAATATATGAAGGTCCCAATTCTCCACATCATCATCAACAGTTGTTATTTTCTTTTTATTATTATTATTATTGCCATTCTAGTGGATAAGAAGTAGTATCTCATTATGGCTTTTAATTTCCTTATAACTAATGATGTTCAACATCTATTCATGTGCTTATTGGCCATGTGAAAAGCTCCCTGGAAGAAATGTCTATTCAAATCCTTTGCCCATTTTTAAATTAGGTTGTCTTTTTTGGTGAATATTCATTTTTAAATCTATTAAGCAACTATCTTTTCTTTAATTCTTCAGGTCTACAGACTGGCTTTATCAATAATTTGGTAGGATATTTCCTGATTTCCTCTAATATTTAATACTTTCTTCACCCTTCACCAAGCTTACATCTTACAAATGCCTTCTGGGGCACTGAGGACCAGTTCACAAGATCTAACATATCTCAGAGTAGCTTACTAAGTAAAAAAAGACAACATTATGTTATTAGGTTAACTAATCTAAACTCAGCCAACATTTTCTGAATACTCCTATATACAAGGCACCGTGTGGGCTTTGTTAAATTACTTAATTAAGGGGTGCCCGGGTGGCTCAGTCAGTTAAGGGTCCAACTCTTGGTTTCAGCTTAGGTCATGATCTCACATTTCATGAGCCCTGCATCTCAGTTTCCACATTAATGGTGCAGGGCCTGCCTGGGATTCTCTCTCTCCCTCTTCCTCTGCCCTTCCCCTGCTCTCTCTCGCTCTCTCTCAAAAATAAACTTTAAAAAAAATAATAAAAATTAAAAAAAATTTAAAGTACTTAATTAATTATAATTCTAATGAGTATTGAAAATCTTCACGATGGTGCTACCATTCATTTCATGTGTTCAATTCCTTGGCAAAAACTGTATTTAGATGATCCAATCAAATCTCTGAACCCTGAAATGCCATATAGTTTGCTTTTCACAGTACTTTTATGTGATTAAGTAATAGACTAAAAACAATGGAACATCTTCCTAAGAATAATCTTAAAGTATTTTTGGATTGTAAATATTTTTATTTTAGTATCCTAAAATAGTTGGCACTACTCAATGACATTCTTCATGAACAAAAACATATTATATTTATTTAAAAAGCATACATTTTCTCTATGGAAGGAAATGCAACAATGCTAATTGTGTTTTAAATCCATGGGGACCATTAAAAAGAGTTACATAAATAATACTGTAACTTTTCTGAGCTTTCAGATAGGCAGATTATGAACAAAAATAATTAATTTACAGATGTAAAACATTTCCTTAATTCCACATCTACCATTTAATTTTTTTGTTGTTTTTTTAATGTTTATTTATTTTTGAGATCGGGGGGGGGGGGGGCGCAGAGAGAGAGGAAGACAGAGAATCCCAATCAGGCTCTGAGCTGTCAGTGCAGAGGCCAATGCAGGACTCGAACTCAGGAATAATCCTGAGATTATGATCCTGAGATCATGACCTCAGCCACAATCAAAAGTTGGATGTTCAACCGACTAAGCCACCCAGGCGCCCTAACACTCAACTTTTAAGAACTTTATTTTAAATTTATTTTTTTAAGGAACTTTTTTTAAATAAAGGATGCTCAAGTATAAGGAAATCACAGATAAACCAACATATGTTATCATTTATATAAGAGTGTGTAACATGGTATTATACCAGAGAAATAAGTACTCTCTGTATAAAAATAAGTCAAGTCATAAAATTCATACTTCATCCATTTATAAAAAGTATCCATCACTGGAAAACCTATGAGCTCAAACATTTTATCAAACTTGAATTTAAAAAACATGACAGGGGAGGGGCACCATGGGGGCTCAGTCAGTTTAGCAACTGATTATTGATTTCAGCTCAGGTCATGATCTCACGGTTCCTGAGATTGAGCCTTGTATAGGGTTCTGTGCTGATAGAGCGAAACCTGCTTGGGATTCTCTTTCTCTCCCTCTCTCTCTCTCTCTCTCTGCCCCTCCCCTGCTCGCTCTCTCTCTCTCTCTCAAAATTAATTAATTAATTAAAAAAAAAAAAAAAAAAAGCATGACAGGGGCACCTAGGTGGCTCAGTAAGTTAAGTACCTAACTCTTGATATCAGCTTGGGTTGTGATCTTGCAGTCGTGACATTGAGCCCCGTGCAGGACTCTACACTGAGAGTGGAGCCTGCTTGGGATTCTCTCTCTCCCTCTCTCTCTCTGCCCCTCCCCTGCTCGCTCGCTCTCTCTCTCTCAAAATAAATAAATACATAAACTTAAAAAAAAAAAAAAAAAGCATGACAGAGGCACCTAGGTGGCTCAGTCAGTTAAGTACCTAAATCTTGATATCAGCTCGGGTTGTGATCTTGCAGTCGTGACATTGAGCCCCGTGCAGGACTCTACACTGAGTGTGGAGCCTGCTTGGGATTCTCTCTCTCCCTCTCTCTATCTCTCTGCCCTTCCCCTGCTCATGCTCTCTCTCTCTCTCTCTCTCAAAGTAACATTTTTTAAAATAAATAAAAAGCACGACAAAGAAGAATATCTAATGAACAAGGGAATGACGTATACTGTGTAATCCCGGGTAATGCTGGCACTGAGGATTCAGGAACCACACTCTGAGAACCACTACCTTAGATCATGGCAAAGAGTCTTTCTATACAAAGATTCATTTAAAGAAGTATTAAAGAATATTTCTAGGAGAGTTAGCCAGCCATTATTTGAACATGCTTAGGATGGTTGCAGGCTTTGTAGACTTCTCAGGTTAAACAGGAAGGAGGGGCTGGAAGATATCAGTCTACAAGGGCTAACTATTATCAAAATAGCACTTTTAATCTTTTGGTTGAATAAAGCAATCAGTCAGTAAGAATTTAGAGCTTTGGACCTATTACACACTCCAACTAACATTTATAACAGCACTCTGGAAATCTCCCGAGATGGAGAAATAAATGTGCTGTTTTCAAGATTCTCTCATTTTTTGTTTCCGACTGTTAGACACGTGTTAAACAGGGAATCTGAAAAGACAAAAAGGAAGATTCCCAGGAGCCAAGAACACAGAGAAAAATCGAATCAGAGCCAAAAGGACAAGCTGCTGTACACCCCATGTTGAACTGAGACCTGGATACGGGCCCTAGGAGCTGGGGTTCTAAATCCACACGGGGAAAAGGAAGATGACATCTTAGGTGTCTAAAACTGGGGTACTGGGACCAGCGCCTCCGCAGAACCCAGAGCCCAGGAGCCACTTCAGTGAGAAGTCAGTGAAAAGAGGACCAGAAACGCTGTGCCCTGGCTG
The DNA here is from genome assembly GCF_018350155.1 of Leopardus geoffroyi. Lineage (NCBI taxonomy): Eukaryota > Metazoa > Chordata > Mammalia > Carnivora > Felidae > Leopardus > Leopardus geoffroyi. The sequence goes on from NC_059332.1 coordinate 99,837,646, forward strand.
GGGAAGCAGTAAACGAGCGTGTTGAATGTCCTGGGCCCAGTGTTGTGCAGTGTGCAGGACATGTCAAAGGCAAAGGGAAAACCTTAAAACCAGAGAGAAAATGGATGACCCAGAAAGGCGAAACCATTACAATGATAGCAGACATGACATCAGCCCAAACCAAGGCCAGACGACCATGGAGAAATCTTCAAAGTGCTGAAAAAACTGATTTCTAATTCTATATCTATCTAAATTATATTTTAAAAGTGAGGGCAAGGGGCGCCTGGGTGGCGCAGTCGGTTAAGCGTCTGACTTCAGCCAGGTCACGATCTCGCGGTCCGTGAGTTCGAGCCCCGCGTCAGGCTCTGGGCTGATGGCTCAGAGCCTGGAGCCTGTTTCCGATTCTGTGTCTCCCTCTCTCTCTGCCCCTCCCCCGTTCATGCTATGTCTCTCTCTGTCCCGAAAATAAATAAACGTTGAAAAAAAAAATAAATAAAAAAATAAAATAAATAAATAAATAAATAAAAGTGAGGGCAAGATAGACATTTCCAGCCAAAGCTAAAAAAAAACTGGTCAAACAAGCCCTTGCTGAAAGAACCACTAAAAACATACCTCAATAAGGAGAATATGCAAAAAAAAAAGAAGAGTCATATAAGTAAATCTAAATAAATCCTGAACGTAAAGAAACCTAAAATGTACAAAGTTTGGGCAGGGAGAAGACAGGGTAAGTAAAAACAATAACAGAAATAGGAGGAGGGAGAGAGCTGAGTTAGAGTTTTGAAGTCTTTCTTGGAGGAAGTCCACTTGGAGGAAACTGGGTGAATTTGACAATTTAAGTCAAATATGCATTTAAAAATGCATGCAGGGGCACCTGGGTGGCTCAGTCAGTTGAGCATCCAACTTTAGCTCAGGTCATGATCTCACAGCTCTTGAGTTCGAGCCCCACGTCAGGCTCTGTGCTGACAGCTCAGAGCCTGGAGCCTACTTTGGATTCTGTGTCTTCCTCTCTCTCTGCCCCTCCCCCACTCATGCTCTGCCTCTCAGTCTCTCAACAATAAATAGATGTTAAAAAAATTGTTTTTAATGTATGAATTTGAGAGTAATTGCTAAATTAGAAAAAAAAAAAGATGTGGTTTTCAAACCGTAAGTTCAGAAAAATGAAAGAAATAAAGAAAACTCAACCAATAGTTCACAAGTCAGAAAATAAGGGGGGAAAAATCAAAGCATGAGCCATACAAAACACAAAAATTAGAAATAAACTGAGATATATGAATAAGCACATTAATGTAAACATAGTAAACCCTCCCAACTTAAAAAGGATGCTTAGATGAGGAAGGATATTAAATTTAAAAGAAAATTAAAATTAGGGGCGCCTGGGTGGCTCAGTCGGTTGAGCGTCCGACTTCGGCTCAGGTCATGATCTCACGGTTTGTGAGCTCAAGCCCCGTGTCGGGCTCTGTGCTGACAGCTCGGAGCCTGGAGCCTGCTTCGGATTCTGTGTCTCCCTCTCTCTCTCTGTCCCTCCCCCACTTGTGGTCTGTCTCTCTCTGTCTCTCAAAAATAAATAAATGTAAAAAATAAAAAAAAAAGAAGGAAAGAAAACAAACATTAAAAAAAAATTTTAAGAAAATTAAAATTAATTACAAAAAATCGATTTCAATTAGAAGAGTGCTAGTTTTTTCTCTTGAATAGAGAGTGGTTTAGCAATCCAGTAGATTCCTACAAGTGTTCTGAAAACTCTGATTCACAAAGTTATGTAACAGCAAATGGAATCAGAATTCCGCAATGCTTTGAAATTTGTTCTTTGGAGAATCAATGAACTTCTCTGCAACAGAAAACAACCTTATATTCCACTCCCATCTCTCAAGAGAAGCTCTTGACAAGGCAGTGATTCAAGGCCCTGACTGGGATAAAGTGTGACTTTCAAGACACTGGACAAGACTTCTTTCATGATCTTTGGCAGAGTCTTTGATGCTAATGTAAAAGCAATGATTCAGAGAGACCTATGGAGCTTCTTCCTTCATCAAAACAGCAAAACCAGATGTGTTACCAGGTACTCCATCAGTTTTGATGGCAAGCCACTTTTCACTGTTTCATCTCTCAATGGTCTTTGCAGTTTCCAAAATAGGTTCACAAAGCAAGAATCTTGATGGCATTAGCATGCTCTTCAAGGACAGAGAAGAGAAACGAGCTTTACTAAGAAACATCAGAATTTCATTTGGTTACACGCTGCAAGAAAATGACATAACTGCTAATTCCTTTAAAACCTAGATTTGAGAGGGGCACCTGGGTGGTGCAGTCGGTTGGGCGTCCGACTTCAGCCAGGTCACGATCTCGCGGTCAGTGAGTTCGAGCCCCGAGTCGGGCTCTGGGCTGATGGCTCAGAGCCTGGAGCCTGTTTCCGATTCTGTGTCTCCCTCTCTCTCTGCCCCTCCCCCGTTCATGCTCTGTCTCTCTCTGTCCCAAAAATAAATAAATGTTGAAAAAAAAAATTAAAAAAAAAAACACCTAGATTTGAGAGAAAACAAGGACAATATGTCAACCGTTCTAGAACAATGTCATCTGAAAGAAGACTTCATTGTTTGGCTCTCGGTCACAACCCATCAGGAGTTCAGAAAGCACCACTAAGGCCTCTCCAATCACATCACTACTTTTGCTTCCAAGATTTTGTAAGATAAGGTTTATTTGTGCTGGGGCAAATCCAAATTTAGGTAAGGTTCAAGACTTTTCAAAATAAGCCACCTTCCTGTCAAAAGAATTCACACTACCCAGTATGTTTCTGGCTGGGCAGACATAGAGGCTCCTTCAGCTTTGCTGGCTTCAGGATTTCATTAGCAAGAATCTTGCCAGAGAAAAAGCATGGCTTTGTATCTCTGCTCATTCAATCTTTAGACTAAGATCAAAGGATGCCCAAGTTTTGTCCTACTTTTTCTTTTTTTTCCTTTCCTAGTCTTTTCAATTTTTTTTTTAATGTAGACTCTGCATTAATACAGATAGCATGATAAATTTGTATTGATTCTTATCAATGGGACACTGTTTGACATTGTCTCTACATGCAGCAACAATGAAAACTGAACATAATCTCACTGGATACATTGATGATCCACCACACTATACTTGTTTAAAGTAAGAGAAGAAGAAAAAATACCTAAGCAATTTTGACTTTAAGAAGCAGGGAAAGGAGGGGTGCCTGGGTGGCGCAGTCGGTTGAGCGTCCGACTTCAGCCAGGTCACGATCTCGCGGTCTGAGTTCGAGCCCCACGTCGGGCTCTGGGCTGATGGCTCAGAGCCTGGAGCCTGTTTCCGATTCTGTGTCTCCCTCTCTCTCTGCCCCTCCCCCATTCATGCTCTGTCTCTCTCTGTCCCAAAAATAAATAAACGTTGAAAAAAAAAAAATTTAAAGAAGCAGGGAAAGGGTTTTAAAAACACAATCATCAGGGGAGCCTGGGTGGCTTAGTCAGTTGAGCAGCCTACTTCAGCTCAGGTCACAATCTGGCAGTTCATGAGTTTGAGCCCTGTGTCAGGCTCCGTGCTGACAGCCCAGAGCCTGGAGCCTGCTTCAGATTCTGTCTCCCTCTCTCTCTCACCTTCTCCCCTATTCACACACACTGTCTCTCTCTCTCTCTCAAAAATAAATAAACATTAAAAAAAAATTTAAAGACAGCCATCAAAGTAATAGACAAATATACTTTTTAAAATCTTTTTTTTTTTTTCATGTTTTCAACCTCCAGTTCACAGATTCCTAAAGTCCTAAACTCCATTCATGTAAACAGGTAAAGAATTCCTGGTCTTTACTTTCTTCCACCATACACAAAAATAAACCCAAAATGGATGAAAGACCTCAATGTAAGACAGGAAGTCATCAAAACCCTCGAGGAGAAAGAAGACAAAATCCTCTTTGATCTTAGCCACAGCAACTTCTTACTCGACACGTCTCCAGAGGCAAGGGAAACAAAAGCAAAAATGAACTACTGGGACTTCATCAAAATAAAGGGGCTGGGACTACTACTGGGACTTCCTTCTGCACAGTGAAGGAAACAAGCAGCAAAACTAAAAGGCAACCGACAGAATGGGACAAGATATTTGCAAATGACATATCAGGTAAAAGGTTAGTATCCAAAATCTATAAAAAACTTATCAAACTCAACACCCAAAAAAACAAATAATCCAATGAAGAAATGGGCAAAAGACATGAACAGACACTTCTCCAAAGAAGACATCCAGATGGCCAACCGACACATGAAAAAATGCTCCACATCACTCATCATCAGGGAAATACAAATCAAAACCACGATGAGATACCACCTCACACCTGTCAGAATGGCTAACATTAACAACTCAGGCAACAACAGATGTTGGCGAGGATGTGGAGAAAGAGGATCTCTTTTGCACTGTTGGTGGGAATGCAAGCTGGTGTAGCCACTCTGGAAAACAGGATGGAGGTTCCTCAAAAAACTAAAAATAGAACTACCCTACGACCCAGCAATTGCACCACTAGGCATTTATCCATGGGATACAGGTGTGCTGTTTGAAGGCACCCCCATGTTTACAGCAGCACTATCGACAATAGCCAAAGTATGGAAAGAGCCCAAATGTCCATCGATGGATGAATGGATAAAGAAGATGTGGTACACATATACAATGGAGTATTACTCGGCAATCAAAAAGAATGAAATCTTGCCATTTGCAACTATGTGGATGGAACTGGAGGGTATTATGCTAAGTGAAATTAGTCAGAGAAAGACAAAAAACATATGACTTCACTCATATGAGGACTTTAAGAGATAAAACAGATAAACATAAGGGAAGGGAAACAAAAATAATATAAAAACAGGGAGGAGGACAAAACAGAAGAGACTCATTAATATGGAGAACAAACTGAGGGTTACTGGAGGGGTTGTGGAAGGGGGGATGGGCTAAATGGGTAAGGGGCACTAAGGAATCTACTCCTGAAATCATTGTTGCACTATATGCTAACTAATTTGGATGTAAATTTTAAAAAATAAAAAAATATATCAATAATAAAAGAATTCCTGGTCTTTTATTTTTATTTATTATTTATTTACTTATTTATTCATTATTTATTATTTACTTTTATTATTTATTTATATGCATTTGAAATGAAAAATACTAGCAAATATCAGACTTAACTACTGTGGCAGAATGTATCTTCCAAAGATGGCCATAACAGTATCTCTGGGACCAAATGCTCTCTAGAAATTGCCACCATCCCAGCAAGAGGTGAAGTCTATATGGATGCAGATATGCCTCACTTGTAACCAACCAAATGCAACAGATATGAAATGCATAGCTTGTGAGGCTTTATCCAAAAACAAAACAATGCAACCTTTTTCTTGTTCACACTGACACTTAAGCTTGATCTGCCTATGCTGAGGCCACCATGTTGCACAGAAGCAAGGCCACATGTATGTACTCTGGTCAATGGCCCTCGTCTCTTCAAGTCCTCCCAGCCCAGATGCCAGATATGAGAGTGACAAACTTTAAAATTATCAAATAATTATCCAAAGTATTCCAGCCCCCAACAGTTGATCCCAACCTTCAGATTTTTTCAACTGCAACCCCCATCATCAGAAGAGCTGAGAAAACTTACCCTCACTGTGCCCCTTTGGAGTTCCAAACTCATAGTATCTATGTGCATAATAAAAAGTGTGTTTTATGCCACTGAGTTTTGTAATAGGTGTTAGGCAACAATCCTTACTGGAATAACTATCTCAAGGGAAGAGAGGGGGAGTTAATCTCATTTCTAAACTTGCATGTTTTTAACCTAAACAAAGTTAGTCTTCCTATCTACAAAAGACTGGAAAAGTGTGATAAAATTATGTCTACCATGAAAATTTTTAAATACATAAATCAAAACTTACACTAACCATTCCTGATTTTCACAAATGACATTAAAGGCATTTTATGCTTCAACTCTTAAGTAAGTCCCACAGAAATTATATGAACAGGTCATAAGCTAGATAAATTGCTTATATAAATTGTGATTTCTTTTCCCTTGTGAGAATTAATCGCTTCCCACTATTTAGAAAGAATGATTAACAAAGTGCAACAACACCTGATATATCTTCTATATGTAGTCTACAATTGATGGTGAACTTTTACTGCACAAGCTAAAAGACTAGAAAATATATAAACATTCTAAACAAACTAGTTTTAAAAGAAAATAATAAAAACTAGCCATTATAAATGCAAAAAAGTAAATGAAGTCTTACTAAAAAGTGTAATCATGGACTCAAGGCAATAGAAACTGGTTCTGAAATAACCCATCTAGCTCGATTATTCAGAAGATTCCTATCTGTTCTAGTGTCTGGAAATAAAGAGAGAAAAAGAAAAAACACACATCAAAGAAACAAGTACTGGGGTGTCTGGGTGACTCGGTTAAGCATCCAACTCTTGATTTGGGCTCAGGTCATGATCTCACAGTTCACAGGATAGAGCCCCGTGATGGACCCAGCGCTGACAGCACAGAGCCTCCTTGCGATTCTCTCTCCCTCTCTTTCTGCCCCTCCCTGCTTCTCTCTCTCTCTCTAAATAAATAAATAAACTTAAAGAAAAAAAAAACAACAAGTACATAACTTGGTGAGGATTGAAAAGCATCACTAACCTGGGGTGGCTATGGCTCAGTTGGTTGAGATTCTGACTTTGGCTCACGTCATCATCTCACAGTTCAGGCTCTGCGCTGACACCTTGGAGCTTGGAGCCTGCTTCAGATTCTGTGTCTCTCTCTGCCCCTCCCCCCCCCCACTCTCTCTCAAAAATAAACAAACATTAAAAAAAAAAAAAAAAGCATGACCAACCACTGACCTGCTGATCCTCAGGCACAACAAAGTTGGGTTGCCCATCCCTTCCTCCTCCCCAAATCTTAACAACGTATGGTTCTTGTTCCAGCTAGAAACACTGTGGAGTATGGAAGGGATACGATCACATCTACAGTTTAAGAAGACTAATCCAGGGGCGCCTGGGTGGCTCAGTCGGTTAAGCGGCCAACTTCGGCTCAGGTCACGATCTCGCGGTCCGTGAGTTCCAGCCCCGCGTCGGGCTCTGTGCTGACAGCTCAGAGCCTGGAGCCTGTTTCAGATTCTGTGTCTCCCTCTCTCTCTGCCCCTCCCCTGTTCATGCTCTGTCTCTCTTGTCTCAAAAATAAATAAACGTTAAAAAAAAAAATTTTTTTTAAGAAAACTAATCCAGTGGCTGTGTTGAGGCCAGGACAGGCAAGAAGGGAGAATACTCTGCTGCTAAAGTTTAGGCACAAAGAGGGCTTAGATGAAGGCAGTAAAAATAAAATGAGAAAGGTAAAGAGGAAAAACTTTTTGAGAGAAAAATTAACAAGGTTTGGTAATCAAGTTGGGTACATCTTGAGCTATTACAAAAAAGGCATCAGAGAAGATACATAGTTAGATAAGATTAAGTTTTGGTTTCTGTGCCTGAATTAAATATGACTGAAACTATAGTGCAACATCAGAAAGTACTAATATATAGACATCTAGCTAGAAAATAAAATATATGAAATCACCCAGAATTCTAAATTATACAGACATGAAGAAGGTATCAGCCAGTGGGGTCTTCCAAATTGGCACTGTGAAATATAGAGATATGAATAGAGAGCCAAGTGAACAAAGGCAAAGGGTATTCACAAAAGTATTCAAAATAGTAAGTCTCCAGCTGAAATCCATTCTGTAAACTCTATCAGGACAGAATTATTACTCTCAGTGTTGTTTTTCACTATTATATCTACACATATGGAATTTATTGAATGAACCAGTAATTGAAGTACATTAAATACAACCTCCATAAATGTATCTATACCTCCAAAAATATAATCTACGGTGGCTTCAAAGGATTTCTTACGGATTCAAACCTTTCAAAAATTCCAGCAAGAGAATGGAAAGGAAAGAGAACGGTAGCCAAACTAGAACATATGTTTTTGGAATTTTGAAAAAGCCAAAAATTCTGGGTTAATAAGAATTAAACCAAATTTACAGCAAGAAAACTAAATTAGAGAATATAGTGTTAAGTAAGTCAGAAAAAGACAAATACCATATGACTTCACTCATATGTGGAAATTAACAAACAAAACAAATGAGCAAAGGGGAAAAAGAGAGGGAGGCAAACCAAGAAACAGACTCTTAATTACAGAGAACAAACTAATGGTTACCAGATGGGAGGTGTGGGGGTAATGGGGAGAACAGGGGATGGGGATTAAGGAGGGCACTTATGATGAGCACTGGCTGATGTACGGAAGTGCTGAATCACTGTACCGTACACATGAAACATACACTGTATGTCAACTAACTGGAATTTAAATAAAAACTTAAAAAAAAAAAAAAAAGAAAACTAAAGTAACTAGAAGAGGAAAACATGGGTTTAATAATTTTATAAACATAATGTCTTCCCTAAACCTTCTTCAAAAAATAATGAATTAAATGCTGAGACGAAACGGAGTATCACCAAAAGTCAACAGACAGTAAGAAGCGGCTTAAAATGGATGATCTAATTTATAAAATTTAAATGTAAAAATATTTAAGGGGCACCTGGGTGGCTCAGTCAGTTAAGTGTCTGACTTCAGTTCAGGTCATGATCTCACTGTTCATGAGTTCGAGCCCTGCATCGGGCTCTGTGCTGACAGCTCGGAGCCTGGAGCCTGCTTCAGATTCTGTGTCTCCATCTTTCTGCCCCTCCCCTGCTCACACTTGGTGTCTCTCTCTCTCTCTCTCTCTCTCTCTGTCTCTCTCAAAAATAAATAAACATTAAAAAAAATTTTTAATAAAAAATACTTAAAATTACTTGACATCGCTTTTACAAATGGGCAGACACATACACACACAAATTAGAAGAAAAAAGAAAAGAAAAGAAATCAGAGGTATAGATCCTGAACAAAATCCACCATGCTGCCTAAGAGGTTGGAAAATCATTACAAGAGTATTATGGGCATTGCTCTTGGCTCAAACAATCTTATAAGCAGCAGACAAACTTCTGGGTACAAGTCTTGCATTAAGAAGAACTTAAAAATTATTTAACTGGAATTTTGAAGGATTTCCGTTTTTTTATTTAAGCTGTTCAAGTCTAATTATGAGGGGCAAATGTCAATTTAATACAAATTCAAAACTGAACTTTTACATAAGCAAGAAACCCACTGGGAAGCTCACTTTACGTCGATGTGTAAAATCCTCTGTTACAGTCTGCTTAAAATGCTTTTTTAAAAATAAACAGTTATGTTCTGTTGGCTTGATTTTATAAATAAACTCTTCCCGAAAGCATTTCTCTTTCTCAACCCAACTTGTGAAAGACGCAGTGTTTGCCATAAGAAATTGGTAAGGTGTTGCTATGGGAACAATATTTTAATACCATTTTAAAACACCAGTAGCTTCAAAGAACAATGAGGTAAAGAAAAAGTAAAGAGAAAAGGGGGTGGGAAGAGTACCCGAATATTTCACATTGCAACCATTATAATCATGCTGCAACAGAGCTCCATACACCTTTTTCTTTCTGTACATGCTAGGGAAGGTAGTAGGAGACATTTTAGGAGATAATAGGAGAGTAGTAGAGAAGGCAATTAATGCCAGCTGTTTTGAGTAAACAGTTGTAATCAGATCCTTCTTCCAAGAGTTAAAGAAGAAAAGGACAAAGATGTAGGGGAAAACTATTAAAAAGCCATTCCCATTCATAATTTTGGAAAGCCCTCAGAATCAAAGTAAAGTATTCTTTCAACTGTAGCCTGAAGAAAATTGTGCTGGGGGAATTGATTAAGTAATAACTCATAACAGGTAAAACCTGAATATGTTCCCTACCTAATGAAAGCTATTGAAGAGGGTGTTTTCCTTAAATCTTATCTTTATTGGGTAATCAAGAAAAAATTTGTTGTTGTTTGTTTAATGTTTATTTTTGAGGGGGGAGGGTGCGGGCAGGAAGAGAGGGAGACAGAAAATCCAGAGCAGGCTCCTCGCTATCAGTGCAGAGCCTGACTGAGGGCTTGAACCCACCCACCGTGAGATCATGACCTGAGATGAAACCAAGAGTCGGAGGCTTAACCAACTGAGCCAGCCAGGTGCCCCAAGAAAAATGTTTTAAACTAGTGGCTTAAGTTTATTTTATCTATGTTAATAAAGAACTATATATTTGCTTATAGCAAAGTTTATAATTAAGTGGAAAGAAAGAGCACTATACACTTCCAAAATATATCTTGCCACAAAGAATGACGCTCTTCGGATCCCTAAAACAAAGACTTAGAAGGAACAAAGTCCACTGATGGCAATCTTTTTGCTATAGAGCAAATATTTACTTGCACGTTCTAAATAGTAACATGGTTGGGGCGCCTGGGTGGCTCAATCAGTTAAGCATCCAACTTCAGCGTCATATGTTCGTGGGTTCAAGCCCACATTGGGCTCTGTGCTGACAGCTCAGAGCCTGGAGCCTGACTCTGATTCTCTGTCTCCCTCTCTCTCTGTCCCTCCCCTGCTTGTGCTTTGTCTCTCTCTCTCACTCAAAAATAAATAAATGTTAAAAAAAAATTAAAACAAAATAGTAACATGGAACATATGAAAAGGTTAATAACAATATTTTATGCTAAAGTATTAGCATAAAACCATAAAGTCTACAAGGTACTCTGATATAAATTAAATCAGATGCCATTTTTTCCCTAAAATACCAAGCTGGAAAGGATAGCCATTACTACATGGCATATCTGAAAAGTATTAATAACCATATTACAGGTCAACAATATAATACTGAGTTTAAGCAAGATGAACTTTTAAGTAAGTAGGAAAGGCAGAACCATGTAAGATAGAATTATGTTATAGGAGACAATTTCTCATGAAGGATATAAAAACACATGATAAAAGTCAACTTAGATACAAAAAACATTTGGTTGAGTTGTGATTAATGATAATCTAATACTAATATTATCTATGAAACTTTGAGAACCCCATGTCCAAAGTAGCCTCACTCCACTTACTACTCTATTAGTCTTTCAGAATTAGTAACTGACCACCCAGACCCCTGCCACCCCCTCCTTTCCACTGACTACCTTATTTCCCCACTTACTGTTAGAATGCTTTCCTGTCCTCCCCACACTCCTCATCCTTTAAAGTCCATCTTAACTACTTTCTTACCTGTGAAACTTTGAGAACACCATGACCAAAGTGGCCTCACTCCACCTACTCTACCATTCCTTCAGAATGTATTCATTCACAACCTGGTAGCATTTACTATACTCAAAAATGTGTCTTATCTCACCTAACCAGCATATGACCAGCATATAAGCTCAGTGAGGGAGAGAACCAGGTCATATATTGCTGTCTTTGAATAGGACCTCCAGGTCATATGTAGGCCCATGAAGTTTGAGAATTTCTGGACTATAGAATGATGAGCTATGATGATAATGGAGATAGGCTAACATAGAAAGAATACAGGCAAATCCATAAAGACAGAAAGTAGATTAGTGGTTGCCAGGGGCTGAGAAGAATGGGGGAAGGGAAATGACTACCACTGGGAGGCGCAAGTTTTCTTTATGGTATAATGAAAATGTTCTGGAATGAGACAGTAGTGATGGTTGCACAACTGTGTGAATATACTAAAAATCAATGAACTGTGCACTTTAAAATGATGTGTTTTATGGTATGTGAATTATATCTCAATTTTTAGAAAAGAATATAATAGCACTGGGCTCTTTGCAGTCCCTCCCATAAGGGAGTCTGATAACTTCAATACTCTATGGTTGACTATTAAATTAAATATGGAGGGACGACTGGGTGGCTCAGTCAGTTAAGCATCTGACTTCAGCTCAGGTCATGAGCTCACAGTTCATGAGTTCAAGCCCCACGTCAGGCTCTGTGCTGACAGTGCGAAGCCTGGAGCCTGCTTTGAATTCTGTGTCTCCCTCTCTCTCTGCCCCTCCCCTGCCCCTGCTCACACTGTCTCTCTCTCTCTCAAAAATAAACACTAAAGTTTTTTTTAATTAAATATGGAGAGTTACCTGGAAAACCATTCTCTTGAATAAAACCACCCAACTTCCTCTTTTCTATTTGTATAAACTATCTTTTTTTTTAAGTGGTTGTATTTTGTATAGACTATGAAAGGCAAATCATCTATGTCTGAAGAGAAAAGAGAAGGGATAATGAACAGCTTGAGCAGAAAGAAAGAAATAATAATTTAGACTGTAATAATTCCTTGAAATTTTAGTCTTATTATATTTCTAACTATATTACTATTATATCATCTTTTGTATCTTTCCCAAAACTAAGCAATCAAATCTGTGAAATCAGGTCACCATCCTCCCCTAACCTCTGCACGTCTTGCCTACCTCTGCTCTTCTGCTCAGTATATCATGCCATCAACCACCTAGCTGATCAAGAGAGAAACAACGTGGTCAGCCTTGTCTTCTCCTGCATTCCCCATCACTAAATGTCTGCTTCCTCCAACCCCTTTATTACACTCCAATACAAACCACTATCATCTTTCATTTTGGCTTCAGCAAAAGCTTCTTAACAAGTCTTCCTATGTCCATTCTTGCCCCTCTCCAGTGCACTGAGAAGGCAAGGATAGTTTTAAAATCGAACTTAATACTGTCTCTCTTAAAAACCTTCAATGGCTTCCTGATATTCTTAGGATAAGCCCTAGTAATTTACAAAGTCATTCGAGATGGCCCCCGTGTAACACTAACATTCCTACCTCCAACTCTTCCTCTCGACCCAACCATATTAGACTTCTTTTGTTCCTGTAATGCCTCAAACTCTGTAGCTTTTATTTTGTGTTTTTTAGACTACTAGTATTTTATTGAGGGATGATTTACTTACAGTAAAATGCATAACTCTTAAGCGATCAGCTTGAATTCTGACAAACATATACAGCTATTTAACCATCAACCAAATCAAGACAGAATATTTCCATCACCCCATAAAGTTCCCATGAGCCCCTTTCCACTCAATCCTTCCCCCAACTCCAAGCAACCACAGTCCGATTTCTATCACAATAGATATTTCTATCATTCCTGAATTTCATAAAATTAGATCATACACATATATATTCTTTTGAGTCTGGTTTCTTTTATTCAACTTAACATTTCTGAGATTTATCCATGTTACTGTATCAGTTTTTCTTTTTTCCAGTTGAGTAGTAATCTTCTCTATAGATATACTATAAACTGTTTATTCGTTTTCCTATTGATAGACATTTATTTTCTGATTGGGGCTATTATGAATAAAGCTGTTAGGAACATTCTTTACAAGTATTCTACACTCATAGGTGTTATTGTTCTGGGATATATACACCTACAAATGGAACTGCTGGCTTATACAATAGGTATATGTATAAATTCATCAGAATCTGCCAAATTTTTTACCAGAGTGGCTACACCATCTTATGCTTTCACCTGTACCAGTTACTCCAATATGGAGGATATCTCCCCAACAACAGTATAATCACTCTTCTGAATTTTAGCCATTCTTTCATTTTTTCATCAACATAATATATTTATAGTGTTCAAAAACAAAACAACATAGCAGAGACTACAATTAAGCAGTCCTCTGATCCACCCCTCCCCTTCCCTATATTCAACTACTTTTAACTTTTTCTGGTTTGGGTTCTCTTGATTATTTCCTATTTCTAAGTATTTATTATCACCATATTGACTTACCAACTTTAAACATTATTGATTTTCTGATATTTTCAGATGGAACTACAGTTCACTTATCACCTCCCATCGCCATGTTCTCTCTCCATCTTCTTATACTCAGGTGATCCATTTTAGTTCATCTACTGTTACTTAAAAAATTATCCTTAACACCAATTTTTTGTTTCAACTTTGGATACTACCTTTATTATTCATACATTACTGAAGGTGACCCTAGTTACTGCAGTAAATAAACCCCAAAATTTCAGTTGCTTAACACAACAGAAATTTGTATAATGCTGTTATACTAATTAATTAGACAGGCTTAAAAGAATTAAAACAGTATGCTTCTCCACAGTTGTTCATAAAGAAAACTAAGAGCATGCAAGCCCACTCTGTCTCACTTCTGGGCCTTCCTACATATTGTTTCCTCAGGCCAAATGCTCTTCCCCACTCCCTCCTTCTTCCTTTACCCAGCCAGCTCCTATGTGTCTTTCAAACGTATACTACCACAAAATCACTCTGGAGCCCTCCCAGAATCCCGAGAATGGGGCTAGGTGGTCTTCTGGCACTCTGTGTTTAACTGTCATAGCATTGATTACATAGTGCTGAAATCTGTGTTTTCTTATCCATCTCCTCCAAAACGAAACTTTTTGAGGGAAAGGGAAGATTTCTCTTCATTACTTTTTCCTCAGTACTTACACAATGCCTCGATTCCAAGATACTCAAGTATTTTGTGAAAAATCAAACTTATTTGAATAATTATTCATATAAATATTATTTCTATTATTTATCCACTAAATTACACATGTATAAGGGAAGGAGAATCAAAATGGATCCCACAGGGCGCCTCGGTGGCTCAGGTGGTTAAGCGTGGGACTCTTAATATTGGCTCAGGTAGTGATCTCACGGTCATGGGATCAAGCCCTGAGCCACAGAGAACATGAAGCCTGCTTGGGATTCTCTCTCTCTGCCTCTCCCCCGTCTACACTCTCTCTCACTCTCTCAAAATAAATAAATAAATATTAAAAAAAAAAAAAAGAATGGATTCCAAATTTTAGATAATACAAACAGTCCACAAAATCTAATTTTATATTTCAAATAATAATTAGCCTAAGCAGAAAGTTTAAAATCTACTACTGGGAAAACATCAGAACAAACACCACAGCCTTCAACTGTTAATACTGTTAAAGTAACAAATGGAAATAAACTTGCATTTATTTAATAATTTATTAAGAGCCCACTTTGTTCCAAGCACTGTACTAGACAGATTCCAAAGATTCAAAAGGGAATATATCAGACACAATCCCTGACCTAAATATTATGAAGGCAGAGCAAATCTATACTAAAAATACCTTTAAAATGCTAACATATACTAAAAATACCTTTAAAATGCTAACATATGAACAACAACAAAACCCCGCAACAACGAAAATCTCAATTCCAAAAAGTCCAATGGCTGGTTAAATTTTTGTTTTCAGGGGCGCCTGGGTGGCTCAGTCGGTTAAGCGTCCGACTTCAGCCAGGTCACGATCTCGCGGTCCGTGAGTTCGAGCCCCGCGTCGGGCTCTGGGCTGATGGCTCAGAGCCTGGAGGCTGTTTCCGATTCTGTGTCTCCCTCTCTCTGACCCTCCCCCGTTCATGCTCTGTCTCTCTCTGTCCCAAAAATAAATAAACGTTGAAAAAAAAAAATTTTTAAAAAAAATTTTGTTTTCAAAAAAGCATTTCAAATTATTAATTAATAACTTAATTGAGCAATTGTTTATGTAATGAAGGACTTTCTCATGCTTCTGGGAAGTTTTTGAGCATGAACCTACATACCTTACATAACTGGGCAGATAGGAAGACAGTCCTAGATAAGAAGAAGAAAAACAGATAAAACAAGTACAAACAGTCTTTGTGGAATCGCAAACAGCTACAGTCATGGAACAGACCTGCTATTAGCAAATGGTAGAAAAAAAAGGTGGAAAATACCTAAGAAGTAAAGCAGAAATACAAAGAGGAACAACAAATGGGAGAAGCAATAGGAGAAAGAGAAGTGAAATGAAACAGCGAAGACGAGATAAAAATATTTAGCATACAAATAAGCTTCACACTTACATTCTGGATTCAAGGTAAGAATCTGGGGAACAGTTAGAACTTCTTTTCAGGATCTCCTACTGAATTGGGAAGCCCACAAGCTAAGCAATTTACAGATACCACGTATACATTTAGCACAAAACAAAAAACAATGGTAATTCAAAGGTACCCCAAACCACATGTGTATCACACCTCAATTACATACACGGTCCACAATTAGGTATGCATCTCGGATCTGATTAGCATTTAGATATTATCATAAAAATGCCTGATTCTTAATAGACGTAAATATGTTATTTCATTATAAATTACTTTCTTCGCCTTTTTTTATAATAAAGGAATATAATCATTTTTTAAATTACACATGAAAATAGGTTATGTCATCTATGAATTTCAGTTCAGGGTAGTAAAAGGAACTATAGAATAATTCTTATAAAGGGAAAATTAGGTCAGCTGGGATTGAGAAACACTGCTATAGTTACTGGACAACAAGGTATGTGTATCTTAACTTCACTAGACAAACTGTTTTCCCCAGCGTTGTAATAATTTCTAATTTCACTAGCACTGTATTACAGTTCCAGTATTCCAAACCATTGCAAATACTGGATACTGTTACCAATCTGGTGGGCAAAAAAGTATATCTTATTGTGGTTTTAGTTCCTATTTCTCTGACAATATAATTGAGTATCCTTTTTATTTATTGGCCATTAATGTTTCACTTTTTTTTTTAAGTTCTCATTTAACTTTTTAGCCTCTTTTTCTATTGGATTAAAAATACCTAACTTTACGGGGCGCCTGGGTGGCGCAGTCGGTTAAGCGTCCGACTTCAGCCAGGTCACGATCTCGCGGTCCGTGAGTTCGAGCCCCGCGTCAGGCTCTGGGCTGATGGCTCAGAGCCTGGAGCCTGTTTCCGATTCTGTGTCTCCCTCTCTCACTGCCCCTCCCCCGTTCATGCTCTGTCTCTCTCTGTCCCAAAAATAAATAAATGTTGAAAAAAAAAATTAAAAAAAAAAAATACCTAACTTTAAGAATTCTTGGGGCGCCTGGGTGGCGCAGTCGGTTAAGCGTCCGACTTCAGCCAGGTCACGATCTCGCGGTCTGTGAGTTCGAGCCCCGCGTCAGTCTCTGGGCTGATGGCTCGGAGCCTGGAGCCTGTTTCCGATTCTGTGTCTCCCTCTCTCTCTGCCCCTCCCCTGTTCATGCTCTGTCTCTCTCTGTCCCAAAAATAAATAAACGTTGGAAAAAAAAAAAAAAAAATTAAAAAAAAAAAGAATTCTTTCTGAGGGGGAATAAATTAAAGTGAACACCATGCCAGCAATATCCAAAGAGCAAAACCACAAATAAAATTAGGCTTATTAATCAGATCATTTTAATAAAAGGTGGTATGCACACTTATCAGAAAGGCAGACAATCTGGAAGGAAAAAAAGCTTCTATTTTTTTATTTATTTTTTATTTATTTTTTTTTAAATTTTTTTTTTCAACTTTTTTTTTAATTTATTTTTGGGACAGAGAGAGATAGAGCATGAACGGGGGAGGGGTAGAGAGAGAGGGAGACACAGAATCGGAAACAGGCTCCAGGCTCTGAGCCATCAGCCCAGAGCCTGATGCGGGGCTCGAACTCACGGACCGCGAGATCGTGACCTGGCTGAAGTCGGACGCTTAACCGACTGCGCCACCCAGGCGTCCCAAGCTTCTATTTTTTTAAATTAGAACTCAATTATAGAGGAAAAAAAGTGATAAAACAGCTTATACTCAAACCTCACTTGCTTACTACACTGCAAATAAGATTTTCAAATATCTTTTTCTTTCCTTGATATAATTTTGTAAAATTTCTTTTAATGTTTTTATTTATTTTTGAAGGAGAGAGAGACAGAGCATGAGCGGGGGAGGAGCAGAGAGAGAGGGAGACACAGAATTTGAAGCTCTAAGCTGTCAGCACAGAGCCCAACGCGGGCTGGAACCCACAAACTGTGAGATCATGACCTGAGCCGGAGTTGGATGCTTAACCGACTGAGCCACCCAGGTGCCCCTTTTCTTGATGTAATTTTAATAAAGAATACCTAGCATGTTCTTGGGCAAATTTTAATCCTCTGGCAATTATTTTGTTTCAAATGCTAATTTACTTTCAACTATCTGAATGCTATATTGTCTAACAATATCAGTAAAATCTGTAAACTGTAGAATTTCCAATTAATTAAAACAAATGTCTTCTAAGAAAAGTAGTCTATTCAAAGTTGCTCTTTGAGTATGCTCAAAAACTTGTAAAGCAACATTTATGTTCTATCAGTTTATCTCATTCCCATTACATGCTGCCCTTTATAATAAAATAGAATTATCTGCTTTTGAACAATAATCTCCATCCTTTCAAAATACAGTCTATTAACTCTAGCTTGTATCTGTTCAAGTTCTACTTTATCTTGACTTTGCAACATTCTGATTGGGTTTTTTTTTGTTTTTTGTTTTTTTTGTTTTTTGTCATTTAAGTCAAAGACCTATATTAAAAATGTGAACAGCTCATGTCACCAGAAAAAGAGATATAAAGCTAAAGGAACAGAATAATGTGAGACTATGTCATTATGATAATCCAGTGGTACTTGAAGTAACTAAACTCCTTTACCTAATTATGCTAACTTCTTTGCGGCTTTCCCCTGTGTCTGATGCCTATCACTTTAGATTACCCTGTTCACTAGCTCTCTCCACTGACTCACGACAGCTAGTGACTGGCCAGGGACCTCCATTCCTCATTTACCTGGTTACTACCTGAAACCCCAACTGCC
This sequence comes from Leopardus geoffroyi, assembly GCF_018350155.1. Classification (NCBI taxonomy): domain Eukaryota; kingdom Metazoa; phylum Chordata; class Mammalia; order Carnivora; family Felidae; genus Leopardus; species Leopardus geoffroyi. The sequence continues at coordinate 99,856,109 of NC_059332.1, forward strand.
AGGTCCCCTGGACTGCCTTAGCTCCCTCATTATCCCCTCCCTCCTTTTTTCCTCCCAGGCAAAATCCTTGTTCCCAGTCCTCACTGCTTGGATAATACAATTTCTATACTTGCCTCTGGCTGCTGTAAAACCCCACAACCTCTGACTAATCTTCTCCAATCCGTACTCTAGTTTCTAATGCCTCAGACCCCTGGCCAGTGACTTGGACCTGAAGAGCCTGTTTCTATTTAGAAAACTATGACAAGACACAGCCTGACGTGTAAAATTTTAATTATGAACATGTTTCTCCACCGAAACAATAAGTAGTTCTCGTACTGCAGTACTAGAGTACTATAACTCAGTTACCTATAGGCTAAACAGGTTTTGGTGTGGTAGGCTGGTAACCTGGGCATGATTTTCATCAGTGTTCCCTGAGACAAAAGGCATTTCAAACAACTGGCTTAAAAATAAAGCCTTCCACCTTCCCCAAAATACCAGTTCTATATTCTCTCAATAAGCAACACTATGTTACAAAGAGTCGTAATCAATTTCCGTTAATTGACTGAAATACTGGAAGGAATGGGGGGGGGGAGGCAAAACCGTATCTGCTGCTATAAGTATATTGTAAATATAATTCAGCATTCACAGACCACAATAAAGTAACTGAATTTTTAAGGGCATATTTACTGGCCCTCTACTTAATATTACTGATTTAAGCTAAGGCCACCAACAACTTCCTTTCCTATCACATTAACAAATTCAATTTTAGAAAAAGGAGGAAACCTAACCTTCGCTGAAACTGATTATGAACCAAAAGGCTTACGTGCTTTAATTTATCGTTACTACAGTTCTGTGATACTAGGTACCATTAATCCCATTTTAGACATGAAGAAACTAAGGTCCACAGAAATCAGATACATTGACAGTTGGTTTATAGGATTAATAATTTTTATTAGGCCAAAAAAGAAAAGAGAGATTGGATGTTTAATTCCAAATCCAAATAAATCAGAATAGTCTGAAGGATGAATTAGAAATAAAATTAGGGGCGCCTGGGTGGCTCGGTCGGTTAAGCATCCGACTTCGGCTCAGGTCATGATCTCACGGTCCGTGAGTTCGAGCCCCGCGTCGGGCTCTGTGCTGACGGCTCAGAGCCTGGAGCCCGTTTCAGATTCTGTGTCTCCCTCTTTCTCTGACCCTCCCCCGTTCATGCTCTGTCTCTCTCTGTCTCAAAAATAAATAAACGTTAAAAAAAAAAATTAAAAAAAAAAAAAAAAGAAATAAAATTATAAATTAGACATATTTTAACCCAAAAGTTTGGGTGCATACAAGGGTCAGACTCTCTGCTCCCAAAGGCAACTCCTCCCTCCTAAGAACTTTTAAGATTCTTGAACATATTTGGAAAGAAACACTTTGTCAAAATACTTTGTGCAATTTAGCTGATATTCCTGTTATAGGGTAGAGCTGAGAATGACCTAGAACATTAGCAAGAACCTCAGAGAATCTGAGAAACCCAGACAACCTGTGGACTGTTGTATGGCCCACTTCCTTGGAAACGTCAACCCTAGAAGCAAATCAAGATGTAAGCTGATTCCCTGTTAAAATAGCTTCATCTTTAAATCCCAAGTACACTTAAATGTAATTAATTAAAATGGTTTCATTTCTATAGCTATCTAGAAAATGGGTCCTTGTACTAAGAGCCACTTGCCCAAGAAGTTCAAAAGTAATGGTGAAGTCTAGACAGGACTCCAAGTCTACCTGAATCCAAAGTCCGTATTCTCTCTCACTTTACAATCTGAAACCAAAGGCTTATGTCTTAAAATATTGTGTTTTCCTACTTCGATCTCCTATTCTGAATCTAGAATTAGAAATTTATGTTAAATTTTATAATTTCGTATTTTCTACAGTAATACATTTTAAAACTTAAATGTATAGCCTCTCACAAATAATCCACTTTGGGAGCACCTGGGTGGTTCCATTGGTTAAGCATCCGACTTCGGCTCAGGTCATCATCTCATGGTTCATCTCATCTCACTGGTGGTGCAGAGCCTGCCTGGGGTTCTCTCTCTCCCTCTCTCAGCCCCTCCCTCACTCTCTCAAAATGGATAAACTTAAAAAGTAATAGTAATGGGGTACGTAGTTGTCTCACTCTTTTTTTTTTTTTAATTTTTTTTTTTTCAGTTTACTTATTTGAGAAAGAGTGCATGTGCGAGTGGGGAAGGGGCAGAGAGGGAGGGAGAGAATCCCAAGCAGGCTCTGCTCTGTCAACGCAGAGCCCGACCCAGGGCTGGATCTCACCAACTGTGAGATCAAAACCTGGCCTGAAACCAAGAATCAGACACTCCACTGACTGAGCCACTCACCTGCCTCTAGACGATTATGACAGACGATCATGTTAAAAAATCTACTGGGAAAAAAAAACAAAACAACTTTCTACCCTTAGTGGTTTTCACAAAAAATTTTTAATACTATACTTTGACTTTGTCTCCTTCATAGAAAGGGTCAAATACCTGAATTACACATCTATTTGCACAAATCTATACTTCTATCGAGCTGGACATATATTTAAGGGAAAAAAATCTGTATTCTGTACAACATAAAAGCAACTGAGATAATATAATTAAAAAATCTTAATGAGAATAAGCAGCTATTTCTCGACTTTCAATATATGAAACTTAACTAAATAGTTTTAAGGTTAACAAAAAGAGCGGGCCTGGGTGGCTCAGTCATTTAAGCGTCCGACTTCGGCTCAGGTCATGATCTCACAGTTTGTGGGTTTGAGGCTCACGCCTGGCTGCAGGCTGGTGATATGGAAGCTGCGTTGAATTCTCTCTCTCCCTCTCTCTCTGCCCCTCCCTCACTTGTGCTTTCTTTCTCTCTCTCTCAAAAATAGATAAACTTGAAAACAAAAAATTTGATGAAAAAAAGTATTTTAGTAAGAATTGCAGCCTTACCCATAGACATGTTAAAGTTTTTCTCAAGGAATCGCCAGCAAACACACATTTTATCAATTCCAATTCATAAAGTTAAGAAAGCAAAAGCTTGGGGCGCCTGGGTGGCTCAGTCGGTTAAGTGTCCGACTTCAGCTCAGGCCATGATCTCACGGTCCCGGAGTTCGAGCCCCGCGTCAGGCTCTGGGCTGATGGCTCGGAGCCCGGAGCCTGCTTCCGATTCTGTGTCTCCCTCTCTCTCTGCCCCTCCCCCGTTCATGCTCTGTCTCTGTCTCAAAAATAAATAAACATTAAAAAAAAAAAATTTTTTTTAAGAAAGCAAAAGCTTATTCCTTGATGACAGGGGAGAGTTCCAAGCATTCCATAGTGGCCTGTTACATCACCAGCGTGGCAAGGGAGGTGAAGAAATGGTGGCAAGTCTTAACTGCCACTCCACCATGCCTGCTCTGTGCTAGGCAGGGGCAGTCCACCTGTTACCAGTCATCAGGAGAGCATCAATGCTGGGGTGCCAGTGGTCACATACGCTCTGGAAAAAACTGTACAGAAATGAATGAGGAAGTGGCAAACAAAAACCAGCAGTCAGGAAGACAGCAGTCTGACAGGAAGTCAGGTTTTCTCAAGTTCTCTTCCTGCCTCAGCCAATGCCCTCTGCCCTACTTCCCCTGACTAATTTTCCTTTAAGTCTGTCTTCACTTTCTTTCAGAACATCTCGATATTTTGAAGAGTACTCATGAGGGTTTTTTTTAAAGACTGTATTTATTTTTAAAAATGTTTATTTATTTTGAGAGAGACAGAGTATGTGTATGCAAGTGGGAGAGGGGCAGGGAGAGAGGGAGAGAGAGAATCCCAAGCAGACTCTGTGCTGTCAGTGCTGAACTCAACGCAGGACTCAATCTCACGAACCATAAGATCATGATCTGAGCCAAAATCTTGTTGAAATCTTAACTGGCTGAGCCACCCAGGCACCTGAAGATTTTATTTTTAAGTAATCTCTACACCCAACATGGGGCTCGAACTCACAACCCCAAGATCAAGAGTCTCATTCTCTACTGACTGAGCCAGCCAGCTACTCCCTCGGGAGTTAGATTTTTAAATCTTTCTTACAGCCCACAGAACCTAGTATGATGAGTAAATGTTCTACCAATTTATTTTGATAGTTGAAATTTACCTTTGTATCACTCCAGATAAAATTACATGTTATATAAAATTAATGGAATCTCCACTCTTATGGGGAAAAAAATCTTCTATATTTTTGCAAAGAAAAAAGTCTAGAAGACTATACACAAAATGTTAATAGTGAGTATGTCTAACTTAGCATAATAGATGCTTTCAACATGCTTTTCCCATACTGTCTGAGAATTTTATTTTCTTTCTTTTAAGTCTATTTATTCAAGTAATCTCTACTCCCAATGCAGGGCTCAAACATACGACCTAGAGATCAAGAGTTGCATGCTCCTTAGACTGAACCAGCCAGGCACCTCCTGTCTGAGAATTTTATAATGAACATATCTGAATTTCATAACCAGGAAGCAAATTAATGAGATGTGAATTAATGGCATTCACCACATTTCTAATCCAGCAACCTTATGATTATATAAGACACAAAGGTAATAAACTTTACATTAGAACTTCCCTTTAATCTCAGGCTAAAAATGTTAATGTTCACATGTTCCTGATATGTCCATCACCCAGAATTACTCCCTGTGATGGCATATCATAAACTGGAAGCACTATACACAAGTACAAATAAGGTTCAAATGAAATTTAAATGTGATATGGCTGGGACGCCTGGGTGGCTCAGTCAGTTAAGCATCCGACTGCGGCTCAGGTCACAATCTCACAGTTCATGAGTTTGAGCCCCACATCAGGCTCTGTGCTGACAGCTCAGAGCCTGGAGCCTACTTCAAATTCTGTGTCTCCCTCTCTCTCTGTCCCTTCCCTGCTCACACTCTATCTCTCTCTCTCTCAAAAATATATAAACATTAAAAAAAATTTTTTTATGTGATATGGCATTCTTTATAAATGAGACTTGAAGTAATAACACATTTTAGTTCTTTTTAAAAAATTTTTTATGTTTATTTATTTCTGAGAGAGAGAGAGAGAGCATGAGCAGGGGAGGAGCAGAGAGAAAGGGAGACACAGAATCTGAAGCAGGCACCAGGTTCTAAGCTGTCAGCACAGAGACTGATGCAGGACTTCAACCCACGAGCCCTGAGATCATGACCTGAGTTGGAGTCGGACACTTACCTGACCAAGTCACCCAGGTACCCAACACACTGTAGTTCTTAAACATCTTCCCATTCTGTACACATTCTTCCAAGTTCATTCCATGGCTGCAAGTTCTTTGACTTCTTTTCTCATCTTCCAACCCTGCTCTCTGAAATTCTATGGACAACAGTTCCACCATTTTGGAGTAATGAGTGAAATGTTCCTAATGTTCTCCACACGAAGAGCCTCTTGCCTATGTGAGACTATATGAACTAGAAAATACTAGGAGTTATATATATCATGGGATAGAGAAGAAAAAAAGCAGAAACAAGCTCTATCTACACTTTAATTTATGGTGTTGTCTACATTCTCCTCCATCTAGCCGTCCCTCTTCACCCCTTGACTCTCAACCAGCTTACCTTCTCTGTTCTACCAAGTCAAACAGAAAAATCCAATTCTGCCTTCTTACACTGGGCTGCTAATGAAGAGAACTGTACAATCCTGCAGACTGGTCCCATGACTCACCACCTACTTTAGATGGACTATAATGCTTCTATAATCTTATCTTTGATCAGCAAATGTTCACATATCCTTCATCAATTACCTCCAAGGCTCATCGCTTAACAGCACACCCACAAGAAAGAGGCACACAAAAATGTAACTACCTCATCATCCCCCTAGCAAACTGACATACATTGACACTATCCTGTCTTCTTTCACTGGAGTTTCAGAAGACAAACTAGCTGTTCCATTTCCTATTCAAGGTCAAGTCCTCCAGCTATGCTTGTGATCCACTGGGTTTTACAAATTCCTCATTTACAGACCCGTTACCCACTAATAAACCCATATAGCTTTATTGGTTCTCCCCCAAATTTTAAGCATAGCATTTATGAGCTTTTTTTGTACTACACACCCATGAAACCATCATGACAATCAATATGATGAAGACTTACATTCTCCAAAGACACCTCATACTCCTTGGTAATATTTCCTCGTTTCCATTCCCATCCTCAGGCAATCACTGACCTACTATCTACCACGATAGATTACTTTGCATTTTCTCGAATTTTTTTATAAATGGAAGTGGGTAGGAAAAATATAACTAGGGGAAAAAAGACTGTTAGCTATGCCCATGTCCAGGAAATAGCTAAAAAAGGCTCTAATTTCTCACCTCTTAAGGCTATACCAACACGATATGAAGGCTAAAGCAGAGTCTCAAATTAAACAGCAATAAGTCACCACTACATACCTATTAGAATGGTTAATATCCAGAACACGATGCTAGCAAGGATGGAGAGCAACAGGAATTTTCGTTCATTGCTGGTGGGAATACAAAATGATAGAGCCACTTTGGATGATAGTTTTGTGGTTTCTTACAAAAGTACACAAACTCTTTCCATACCATCCAGCAATTGTGCTCTTGGAGGTTTACCCAAAAGAAATGAAAGTTATGTCTACAAAAAGCCTGCACACAATGTTTACAGCAGCTCTACTCATAATTGCCAAAACTCGGAAGCAACCAAGATGTACTTCAGTAGATGAATGGATATACAAACTATAGTACACCCAGACAATGGAATATTATTTAGTGCTAAAAAGAAATGAGCTACCAAGTCATGAAAAAGATGGGGGAATGTGAAATGTCCATTACCAAGTCCAAGAAGCCAATCTGAAAAGGCTACATACTCTATGATTCCAACTATATGACATTGTGGAAAAGACAAAACCATGAAAATAGTAAAAGGATCAGCAGTTTCCAGGGGCCAGGGAGGGGGTGGGGGGGGGGTATAGGATAAACGGCAGAGCATAAATGATTTTTAAGGCAGTGGAACTATTCTCTATGCTACAATAATGGAAGATACATATCATTAAACATTTGTTCAAACCCATAGAACATACCATACCAAGAGTGAACCCTAATGTAAACTATGAATTCTGGATATCAACATAGGTTCAACAATTATAACAAATGTACCACTCTGGTGGGGGATATTGATAATGAGGTAGGCTATGCATGTGTGGAATAGGGAATATATGGGAAATCTCTAGACTTTCTACTCAATTTTGCTGTAAACTTAAAACTGCTCCAAAAAATAAAGTCTGTTAAAAAGAAACATACGGCAGGGTACCTGGGTGGCTCAGTCAGTTGAGTGTCTGACTCTTGGTTTGGGCTCAGGTCATAATCCTAGGGTCATGGGATTGAATCCCACACTGTACACTATGCAGAGCAGGGAGTCTGCTTGAGGCTCTCTCTCTCTCTCTCTCTCTCTCTCTCTCTCCCTCTCCCTCTCCCTCTGCCCCTCTCCCTAGTTCATGCTTATTCTCTCTCCCTCTCTAAAAGAAATTTAAAAAAAAGAAGAAGAAAGAAGCATATGGCAATTTTGGAGTTGAAAAGTACAATAACTAAAATAAAAATTTCAGCAGCATATTGGAGTTGGCAGAACAAAGAATAAGCAAACTTGAAGGTAAGCAATTTAAAGTATCTGTATGATAAATAGAAAAATAAAATTAGGAAAAATAAACAGAGCCTCTGAAACCTATAGGACACCATCAAGCCTATAAACGTGTATATGATGGGAGTCTTAAGAAGAAAGGAGAGAAAGAAAGAGGCAGAAAGAACATCTGAAGAAATGACGGCTGAAAACTTCCAAAATTAGATGAAAAACAGTAATCTACACATTCAAGAACTCAACAAACTCCAAACAGAATCTACACTTACACACATATAATCAAACTGTCAAAAGACAAAAAGAGAATCTTGAAAGCAACAGGAAAAATAACTCCTCATGTACAAGAGATTCTCATAAAATTCACTAGTGACGTCTCATTAGAAACTATGGAGACCAGAATGCAGTGGGTTAATATAGCCAAAGTGATGAGAAAAAGACTGTCAAACAAGAATTCTGTATCCAGCAAAACTATCCTGCAAAAATCAAAGGAGAACCAGGTGAGGAGGAAAACAGAAGAAGCAATTATGACATTCCCAAATACAAAAATGAGAGACAATTCATTACTAGCAGATTTGTTTTATAAAAATATACTAAATGGAGACCTTCAGTTAAAATGAAAGGATTACAGACATTAATTCACCTACACAGAAAATAAAGAGCTCTGGTAAAGAGGAAAACATGGATTAAAAAAAAAAAAAAAAGCACAAACATATTTTTGTTTGTAACTTTTTTTTCTTCTGTATGATTGAAAGACAACTACATAAAGTAATAACTATACAACTGTGTTAGCAGGCTTATAATGTACAAAGAAGGATGTATGCACTTAGCCACTATGTAATAACATCCATGTTAAACTTGTGTCAAAATCACTATCACATTGGGGCTAGGTCACTTAGGTAGTGATAAAATACTATTCAATCTAGAAACTACATACTTTCTGAAGGTCTATTAAGCAAATTCTCAATAAATATATGAAGACTGTGAGGGGTCATGCTTTTCCAGCTTCTGCACAGCAAAATAAACAATCAACAAAATGAAAAGGCAATGTACAGAATGGGAGAAAATATTCGCAAACTATACATCTAATAAAAAGTTAATGTCCAAAATATATCAGAAACTCCTACAACTCAATAGCAAAAAAGAAAGAAAAAATAGGCAGAGGAACTAAACAGATGTTTTTCCAAAGACAAAATGCAAATGGCCAACAGGTATATGAAAAGGTGCTCGATATTGTTAATCATCAAGGAAGTGAAAAGCAAAACCACAACTAGATACCACTTCACACCTGTATAACGACTACCATCAAAAAGACAAGAGAGAACAACTGCTAGTGAGAATGCAGAGAAAAGGTAACGCATGGAGTCCTCATCATAGAGAAGTCTCTGTTTCAAAAAGAACATCTACAACTGGGTTTTCACTTCCTAATAATTAATACCTTACATATCAGGGTTTTTTTTCCCAATGAACTCAGAAGAAGTGAACTCATGTTATACTCAATTATGGTACAATAAAATAGCAAAATTGCACACCATATTCATATTGGTTGAGATAATAATGTTTAGGATTTTGGAAAATTAAAAATCACTTACCAAATGCTCATTCTGATAGGCCATTACAAATACCACTTAATAGCTAATAGAAAACTGCCAACTTGGAATTTTTGAAACAATATACTCTAAAGCAAACTCAGGATCATGGACTGCCAGTAGAATTTTTTTTATTGTTTATTCATTTATTTATTCAGCAAACATTTATGGACCACCTGCTATATGCCAAGCACTACGGTAGGAACTGAGGATGAAAAGACAGAGTCCCTGCCCCTTAAAGTGTGCACAGTCTAGTGAGAAGTTCCCATTCTGAAAGCAAAGAGTTTATGACTAGAAGAGACTTTAGAATTCCCTTATTTCACAAATAAGGAAACTGGCACTCATAGCTAATTAGCCATTCAGGCCAACAGACACTTAGGTCTACAGATTTCCTGCCTCATGTGTTCTTTGCACTACATTTTTCTTTGACCAAGAGTGATGATGGAGTACATCCATTTGCGTAATAAGAAACATGCAACTGTGGGCAGCATACGCAAGTCACCAAATTGGAAACAGAAATACCTAATGGATATAGACAATATAAATATTTAACAATTTAGAGACAAAAATCCCTAATAGATGCGTTATCATGATAAAGTCCCAATAAGAAACTGAAGAACTAAAATAAGAAAGAACTAAAATAATATAATAGTAAGCCTTCTAAGTCATAATTATGGTTTTCCCTCTGTTTACTGATCTGTTAAATGGGCATATTAAAAGTACTGATTTCATATGATTGTTGTGAAAATTAAATTAATTAATTAATACTTGAACGCACTTAGTAAGCCTGGTACCTATTGAATACTTAGTAAATGTTAGGTATTCTTATGGACAATCATTCCTTAAACGCACAAGTATGTCATATAAAGACAAAAAAAAAAAAGAAATGATCTTTCTTTAAGAAATTATCCTATTATTATGATAGTCTTATTTTTCTAGCAACTAGTAAAATCTAGTACTAAAACATGTATTTCAGAAAAAATATTTTATATGTACAATATCTAATAACATCACTCCTTTCTCTATAAACATATATATCAGTCCTAAAATTATAAGGAAAATGGACATTAATTAAATTATTAATTTAAATTATTAATTATATTTATTCATAATTTAAATTAATGAAATCATCATTTAGTTCAGTATTCCCAATATTATAAATCCTAAATATCATTAAGAGAATGTTTAAAGATAACTTTCAAGTAATTAAAAAGTTTATGCAACTTTTCTCATATAAAACATCATTAAGCTAATTGACATCTTTGAAATAACTATGCATGGAATACATCAATGAAACCTATTTTATATTAATATCACTCATCATCCAATATCCATAACAAAATAAATAACATATTGATATCCACTTACTGCAATCTCTCTACAAGCCGACATGGATATTCCTGTGCCTTCAATTTGCTTCAATGCATATTCCTTTTCATCTTTTCTGCATATGAACAAAAAAAATTATTTTTTCTAAACATTATTTTTAGACTCAAAATTATAACTACAAAAACAATAAAAATGCACTAGTCTCTCAGTGATACGTAAACACTCTCACTATGCATGCACTGCTTACTGCTTCTGATAATATTTCAACTACAGAAATATGAAATACCAAAAAAAAAAAAAAAATTCATGTCACAATGAAAACACTAGACAGAGCCAAAATACAAAATTCAAAATTGAAACATGATACTAAACACAGCACTAGTTTCAAAAAGTAAACAAGCATAAATATAAACTCAAGCATACTGCAAGATAATTCTACTGCTGTCTTAATTATCTGGAATCTATGAAAGCATTCTGTTATAAACATTAACTGCAAAAATAAATGATAGATGCAAACTTCTATATTTGTTTAAAGTAACTTTATAGTATAAGATCTATTTAATAGGAAGGAAGAGCTATAGCCATTTGGACACCCTAGTTCTAACCTAGGATAGGGGGCGTTCAAAAGCATAAGACCTCAACCAAAAGCCTTGGAAAGACTTTAAAACTGTAGCCACCAACATCTCATTCTCAAGAACTCCAGGAAATCCTAGTAGTTACAGCGAATTTTCCAAATAATGTAGGTAGGTTTAGGAATTCTGGGAAATGCCAGTAGTTACCAGGGTGCTCAACCAAGGGAAGACAGCAGTTCAATAATAATAATAATAATAATAATAATGATACCCTCCATGAAAAAACAGTATCACATGAGCGGCCAGAGCAACACAATATCCATGGGGTATTGACATCAGAACCGGCCATAGCGAAATGTCAAAAATGTGGTTCATATTGTGGGTTGTTCTAATAAAAGTATTGTCCGTGCCCTCTGAGTTTTGTCTTTGATTATACTGGAGCCTCAACAAGCTTTATCATGTCATGATGGTTCTCTCAAATGATAGCACCTAAATGGTGCCACATTGGTCCTATGTACCTATTCCTTATTTTCCCCATTCTGTGTTTACTAGCAGATGAAGCAGTTTAAGAGGTTTTTGATAATATGCATTTTAAAACATCATTTTACGCGCCTTTTAAAGATTTTCACAATCATCTATGTTTTGGGCAAATAAGTGAATTATAGTTACTTCCTCCCATAATCCGTTTGAAAATTACATCCATTTTTCTTCCACTATATGGCATTCAGGAAATAATTAAGCCTCATTTTAACAAACAGAAAACACACAAGATACATCAACAGAATAGACTGTTATGCAATTATTAAAACGATAATCATGACTGTCATCAGAAACATGGAAAATGTTTACTATGTATTAGTGAGAAAACACATATTTTACCATATAAAAATATACATATATATAGACATATGCTGAAAATGATATAAAAAATGAAAATCAGTTGTGTTGAATGTAGGAACTTAAGCTAATTAACTTTCATGCTAATGTTATATTGTCTTTTAAATCAGAATTAGAGGGAAAAAGAAAAAAGCCAAAATAATTTGACCCTCTGAAAACAGTCCCCTATTAAAACAGTCTTTAGTATTTTCAAAGTAATATCTTAGTCATGTTTTAAAAAGCAAAGTCAAAACTAGGGAAAGTTTAAGTGATCATTTTATCCTTTTTCTCTATCCTGTTTCCTCCAAACATAAAGCTAGACTTTTTTCAGACCAGCCAGAAGCCACTAAGAAGTACACACAGCAGGTGACTGAATGTAATTAAAGCCAAATGTCCCCACCACCTTAAATATATGTGTTGGTATGCATGGAGAACACTTATATCTGAGATGCTTAACGCAATGCTTACAATGTGAATTTCACATTTAGTAATTAATTTAACTACCAAGTATATATTGCTAAATATTTAAGAAATGTATTAAATTCTGAAAACAAAATTACATAAGTTTTTGGCAAAACTTTCAATGAAATCATAATTTTTTCAAACAAAAATATTTCAATCCCCAGTTCCCTAAATGAAGTGCTCCAGAAGCTCATGTAATTGCATGGTTTTATTTTTAATACAGTAAAGAATATTACACAATCTGGATAGGTTATCGTTGCTATGGAAACTATAAGATTTTTTTTTTGCAGTAAGTCAAAAAGTGCAAAATTAACACATCACATTAATGACTTTTGAATTTCACATCCAGTCTGTCAAAAGAATTTGAAAGCTTGAGCAGAAGAAACTGAAGCATGGGCCTTTACTATGAATTATATGGATGGGATCTAGGAACAAATCCGGTAATTATTTCACTTAATAAGTTTAAATATAACTTCCATCTGCTAAATTAGCTAAATACTCAAAGATCTGCAAACTTAAGATTTACCTGCAGCTTTGGAATTGAGGGGGAAAAAAGTGCGCGTATCCTGACCGTTTCTCTTGTGTATTAACTGTCAGACAATAAGTGATAATGTGGCACCTCTGAGGTTCAAAGGTTACAAAGAAGTGACAGAACCCAGCAGGCACATGGGACGCACGTTCACCACTGTACTATGTCAATGCCAGTCTTTGGTCAGATGCCAATAACTTAGTTTTGAAAACTACAGATGCATCCTTTCCCACAATGCCCACAAACATTTCAATGATTAGCACATGGGGCAGAGACGCTTTATTGCTCTCAGTCGATGGGAGTGTTGCCCCTCTTGGGGACCTTCTCCAAGTGGTGATAATTCATACCCCACAGCTTATGTCTCTCAGACACACATAACATTAAGTATCATAAAGATATAATTTGTTCTTTTATATGACAAGGCTGAAAAGCAGGTGAACCTAGTGAACCTGCCCTGCACTGCTATGACAGCCTGGCTTTTAGAGGCAGCTTACTTCTTTCTTAAAAGTATTTCAACATTACTTTTACTTTTAAATAAAATACTTTATTATTGGGGTGCCTGGGTGGTTCAGTCGGTTGAGCGTCCGACTTCGGCTCAGATCATGATCTCGCGGTTCGTGAGTTCCAGCCCCGCATCAGGCTCTGTGCTGACAGCTCAGAGCCTGGAGCCTGCTTGGGATTCCGTGTCTCCTCTTCTCTCTGACCCTCCCCTGCTCATGCTCTGTCTCTTCGTAATAAATAAACGTTAAAAAAATTTATAAAAAAATAAAACTTTATTATTTACTGTAATAAAGACAGACAAAGCAATTGCAAAATCTTCAGAGAAACTGCTTTCTGAATTTTAGTGCACATTAAGTATTATGGTTAGAGTAACTGCTTATTGAAAATAATCAAAGGAAAAAATTTTTTAAAAAGGGGGTGGGGGAGGTGGGCACTGGGGTCTCTCAGGTGGTTAAGTATCTGACTGCAGTTCAGGTCACGATCTCCTGGTCCGTGAGTTCGACCACCGCATCAGGCTCTGTGCTGCAGCTTGGAGCCTGGAGCCTGGAGCCTGCTTCAGATTCTGTGTCTCCCTCTCTCTCTCTGCCCCTCCCACTCGTGCTCAGTCTCTGTCTCTCAAAAATGAATAAATGTTTTAAAAGATTTAAAAAAAAAGAAAAAAGAAAGGAGGTTACTAAATAAATCCAGGAAGAATCAAAAATATATAAATCTTGGGGCGCCTGGGTGGCTCAGTCGGTTAAGTGTCTGACTTCGGCTCAGGTCATGATCTCACTGTCTGTGGGTTCTAGCCCCACATCGGGCTCTGTGCTGACAGCTCAGAGCCCGGAACCTCCTTTGGATTCTATGTCTCCTCCTCTCTCTGCCCCTCCCATGCTCATGCTCTCTGTCTCTCAATAATAAATAAATGTTAAAATAAATAAATAAAAAATATATATATATATAAATTTGTAACATAAACATGGATATATTTAATATGTAACTTTTTAAATTTAAAGACATTACTTCTAGGGGCGCCTGGGTGGCGCAGTCGGTTAAGCGTCCGACTTCAGCCAGGTCACGATCTCGTGGTCCGTGAGTTCGGGCCCCGCGTCGGGCTCTGGGCTGATGGCTCAGAGCCTGGAGCCTGTTTCTGATTCTGTGTCTCCCTCTCTCTCTGCCCCTCCCCCGTTCATGCTCTGTCTCTCTCTGTCCCAAAAATAAATAAACGTTGAAAATAAATAAATAAATAAATAAATAAATAAATAAATAAAATAAAGACATTTCTTCTATATGGCTGTAATGTATATCAAAACCATGTGGGCTTCGCTGTCAGTAGTGACAAAGAAAAACAATTATTCAACAGGAACATTATGTAATAACAAAATAGAAAAACAAATTTGGCAGAGACTGCAATTCTATTAAATTTTCCATCAGAGACACTATGTTCTGGAAAACCCGTGATGCAAGCAATTCTATAGTTAGTAGAAAATATAAGAAGCACGTATTTGCACAAATTGTAGAAACTGTTGTCTTAAAATGAAAGCTTCGTCCCAGGCAGAAAACCAGGCTCAGTAGAATTTAAATGTAATTCAGGGAAGAATTTCTCAAGCCTAAAGAAGCAAGTTCAGGAACATCTCTTAAATAAAATATTAGGAACTGGTTTAACGAAAAAAGATAGTCTTATACCTTTCATTCATGTCCCAATTTGGTAGCCAGCCTCCAATCACTTTTAGCAAGGTGAAGCATCATTCAGCAGCCTATATGTACAAGTATAGTTAAGGTCTGGCCAAAACTTTATTTCTTGGCCCAAATCATGGCCCAAAGCTTTTTGATTCCTATCAATAATACTACCAGGGCACCTGGGTGACTTAGTTGATTGAACATCGAACTCTTGATTTCGGCTCAGGCCATGATCCCAGGGTCGTGGGATTGAGCCCCACATCAGACTCCACACTGAGTGTGTAGCCTACTTAAAATTCTCTTTCTCTCCCTCTGTGCCTCTCTCCAACCTGTGCTTTTTCTCACTCTCTAAAAAAAAAAAAAAAAAAAAAAAAAATAATAATAATAATAATAATAATAATGTGTCCAGATCAGCCCTGGACCATCTTTGGTCCTAAGGATCTATGACAGACAAAAAAAAATTAGAAGCATCTTTTAAGATAAGATGAGGAAATTCAAACTCAAGCAAGGCTGAAATAAAAATTTAAGTCTTCAAACTAACAGAGTTAAATCTCTTTGTTGTTGTTGTTTAGAAGGAAAGCCAAAAAAGGCTTACTATTTTAACATCAGCCAACAAACAACTACTGAGTAAATATAATATGTCCCAATATGTGCCAAATTCTAAGGATGAACAAAATTAGAGACTGACTACCCAGACATCATGGAGTTCACAATCTACCTGGAAAGAGATTCTGGGTGGGTAGGAAATATAAACAAATAATTCTGATATGACTTCCACTGTATCCAAGAAGTATGCATAACAGGCACAGAGAGAATGACAACAGTATTTCTTTCAGAGCTTTAGGGAAGGTAACTTAACTACACAAGTGATGCCTTTAGGGGAGGAGTTTCCCCAGCAGAGAAGTGATGAAGGGGTCAGAGAATTGGAGGCAGAAGTATAGCATGAGAAAAATAACAGAGGAAACTACTAATATTCAGTATGGCTGGAAGCTGGGTCATGATACCAAGGAGCAAGAGAAGGTTAGAAAAGTAAAGGGAAGGGACCCTGTGAGTCCTGCAAAAAGCCTGTGTTTCATATATCAATAGTGGGCAGCAAAATGTTTTTAGAACAAAGTATGTGTTAACAGATCTTTGCACAGAAAGATAACTGTGGTAACTACAAACTGGTGGCAAAGCAAACATTTGGGAGTTTGCATCAAATATCCAGATAAGAGAAGATGAAGAAGCAGATTAGAACAGTAGCAGAGGAGAACAAAACGGACTCAAAAGACATTTCTGAGTCAGAACTGACAGAACTTAGTACAAATTTGATTCTGTAGGTGAAAGGAAGACTCTGAAGACAGATAAAGTTTCCAATTTGTCTAATTATGTAAACAACACCCCCACCCAGAAAAATGATGGCATGAATAAATGGAGACCAGGGGATATCAGATTTTATGGTAAAGACAATGAAAGTCATGTATGAAGATTAATCTTATTAGGAAGGACTGAGATCAGAGGTGTGAAAAACAATTAGGACATTGCAGCAATGTAAGTGTGAGCAGGTAAGGACCTGGAATAGTTTTCTACACCTTAGCTCCAAAACAGGTTTAAGACAACTCTGTTAAACCCTCTTCCTTTTATTTATTTTTTTTTTTAATTTTTTTTTCAACGTTTATTTATTTTTGGGACAGAGAGAGACAGAGCATGAACGGGGGAGGGGCAGAGAGAGAGGGAGACACAGAATCGGAAACAGGCTCCAGGCTCTGAGCCATCAGCCCAGAGCCCCACGCGGGGCTCGAACTCACGGACCGCGAGATCGTGACCTGGCTGAAGTCGGACGCTTAACCGACTGCGCCACCCAGGCGCCCCAACCCTCTTCCTTTTAAAGATGGGGAAGCTAAGCAAGCAGCCAGGAGAAGAGCTGAGACTAAATCTTCCAGTTCCAAGTCCAACACTCTCCATAATAGAGTGGTCACAGTAAGACTGGAGAAGAGAAGGGACACTTGTGACCATCATTCTACTTTGTGTTTGTTTTATTTTTGTTTTTGTTTTTTTAGAGAGCAAGAGCATGAGTGGAGAAGAGGGGCAGAGGGAGAAAGAAAGAATCCCATGCAGGCTCCACACTCAGCATGGAGCTCGATGCAGGACTTGATCCCACAACCCTGGGATCATGACCTAAGCAGAAATCAAGAGTCGGACACTCAACTGACTGAGCCACCCAGGTGCCTTGTGACAGTCATTGTAAAAAAAAATTTAATGTTTATTTATTTTTAAGACAGAGACAGAGTGTGAATGGGGGAGAGGCAGAGAGAGAGGGAGACACAGAACCCAAAACAGGCTCCAGGCTCTGAGCTATCAGCACAGAACCCAATGTGGGGCTCATAAACCCATAAACCGCAAGATCATGACCGAAGCTGAAGTCGGATGCTTAATTGACTGAGCCACCCAGGCGCCCCTTGTGACAGTCATTCTAGAAGAGGAATTGGTAGGACCAAATTAATAAGCAATGAAGATGAAGAAGGCTAAAGCAAGAAGTGTGAGGTTCTGGGCTTGGTTGATGATATCACTAATAACAAGACTTGGGCAGATCTTAGAAGGTTCTTCAGCTCATTAAGGATTCTTTTAGATAGAAAGAAACTCCAGTGGGGCAACTGGGTGGCTCAGTCGGTTAAGCATCCAACTTCAGCTCAGGTCATGATCTCACGGTTCGTGAGCCCAAGTCCCACATCCAGCTCTGCACTGACAGTGAGTAGCCTGTTTGGGATTCCCTCTCTCTCCCTCTCTCTCCCTCTCTCTCCCTCTCTCTCTCTCTCTCTCTCTCTGTTCTCCCCCCCCCCCCCCCCCACCTTGTGCTCTCTCTCTCCAAATAAATAAACTTAAAAAAATGTGTTTTAATAGGGGCACCTAGGTGGCTCAGTTAAGTGTCCGACTTTGGCTCGGGTCATGATCTCACGGTTCGTGAATTTGAGCCCCGCATGGGGCTCTGTGCTGCCAGCTCAGAGCCTGGAGCCTGCTTCCGATCCTGTCTCCCTGTCTCTCTGCCCCTCTTCCGCTCGTGCACTGTCTGTCTCTCAAAAATAAGTTAATTTAAAAAACATTTTTAAAAATTTTAATAAAAAACAGAATTCAGATAATGATATCATCGGAAATACAGTATCCAAGATAGTACAGTATTACCAGTTTTTATGAGTAGGTGCTATCAATAAGGCACTCTTCCAACAATATGACACCTGAGTCCTGCCAACAAATTTTTCTTCAAGAATGCTGACATAAATCAATATCCTATCCCTTTCTTTTAATATATGGTAATTTGGCTTAGCAGATTGAAAGGCTTGCACATCACTCATGGAAAAGAAAAAGATACATGGAATAATATTTGGAAAAACAAAAACCAAAAAAGATCATTTAGTTTTATGTTGGTATCATTCTGAGTGACCCGATACCATTGATTCAGTATTCAGCCAGTCTAATAGTAACAATTCCTTATTTGGAAACTCTTTCCTTTATAATACCATAACATTTTTAAATTTCTTACCATGAAATTTTCCGAAAATGAAAAACAAATGGCAGTGATATTCTATGTATCTGTCTACACAGCTTCAACAATTATCACCACATGGCCAGTCTCACTTCCACTGCCTCCCCTCTTCTTGATTATTTTGAAACAAAACCCGGCATGTCATTTCACTCATAAGTAGTTCAACACCATAATATTTTTAATTATCAGGAGTATTTTTGTTTAAAGAAGTCTGAAATATTAAAGATCTTGTTAACACAAGTTACTCTTAATATTTTGTATTCCCCTTATTAATGGAAAATGTCAAATACGACTAGCATCTTTTTTATGCTTTCATCTATCAAATATTTCATTTACTCATTCTCTAAATACCACCAAATACAATAATAGTCCCCTTATTCAAGTTCAGGATTCTCTTGCAACACAGAAATTTAACAACAGTTTTTGTTTTTGTTTTGCCTTCATTCTTAGAAAAATTGCCTTTATTTAGGTTCTTTTCTCAAAAACCGATTAATGCATCTCTTTCTCTAAAAAAACAATCCTCATTTTATACTATTCCTTCATTTAGAATTCCAATTCAGATAAACATTTACTGTTTAATTTAAAGGTTCTAAAATGATAAAATTTCAGAAACTCCTATTACAGCAAATTCTTATTGCTCAGAAGTGATTTTAATTAAAACAGATCTACGGTAATGCTTTAAGATTTAAGGTGTCAAGGTGTTAAGTTTAAAGTATAAATAACTGGGACGCCTAGCTGGCTCAGTTGGAAGAGTCGTGACTCTTGATCTGGGGACGGTGAGTTAGAGCCCCATGTTGGGTGTAAAAATTACTAAAAAAAAAAAAAAAAAAAAAAAAATTAAAACATAAATAAGGACTGTATTACACAAAAGTAATTATTAGCAAATATTTAGTGTAAACGAAAGCTTTAATATAAGATATTATCTTCCTAAAGAGAATTCATGAATCTCAAGTCATACTTCCTTGCTAGAGTTTAATATGGCAAGTAATGCCAGACTCACCTTCCAGAAATATTTTACTAAGAATGTGCTATGCGCCAAGGCATTGCATTGTGTTGGGCTCTAGGAACAGTAGAAGAACAAGATAATCCTTTCCCTTGTGAACCTTTACACTGAGACACACAAGCAAGTGACACGATCTGATAAGCACTATAGAAGATGCATATGCAAAGCACATCAGATAAAGAATGGAAAGAAGGCTTTGGTTCTGGTGGAGGGGATAGATAGAGGGCTATCAGCTACATAATTTTCAAAGGGAAAATGTGAGTGGACCTTAAGAGATGAGCAAGATTTCATTAAGCAAAGAAGAGGTGCCAGGGCCTTATGGACACCAGAAATGCAGGGACAGTCCGAAGATTAAAATCTATGCTATATTCAAGAAACTGGCAGGAGACCTGCATAGCTAGAACATAATAGACGAAATAAGAATGAAAAGAACAGAATAGAATTAGCAGAGTCTTATACAGTATGCTTATAAGTTGGCATTTTCACTGTATAATGGGAAGCCATCAGAGGCTTCCAAGCAAGAGAAACATATGATCAAACAGGTATTCTCAACAAGCAGATAGTGTGCAGGATGGATCAGCAGATTTAAAACCAGAGGTCGGGAAAACATTGTAAAAGTTCTGGCAAGCGTTGATAAGGACCAAAATCAGAGTACATATAGTTAAGAATGGAAGGAATGCATGCTAGAGGCATTCCAGAGATAGACTCATCTACTGTGGCCAAATATATATAGGCACACTGTAGGCATTAAAGAAATATTTGATGAGTAAATGTGTATGCACATGTGTGTATGTATATGAGAGAGAGCTGAACAGCCAGAAAAGCAGCTAAAGATCACTGACGTTCCTAGCCAGTGTTGTCACAGTGAAAACAGGGCCATTTATACTATACCTTCTACAATCCGCCTCCTCAATAAATAATAATACCGACAATGAGCCAGTTTGCAAGTAGAGAATAAATTCATTTTGGACATGGTGGTTCTGAAGTGGCTACTGGATAGCCAGAAGAAGATGAACAAAAGCTAATAACAGAAATGGAATTTGGAAAAGAAAATATTACTACACAGGCAACTGTTAAAACTATAGATGTAAATGCGATTACAAGTTGGGGCGCCTGGGTGGCTCAATCGGTTGAGTGTCTGACTTGGGCTCAGGTCATGATCTCATGGTTTGTGAGTTCAAGCCCAGTGTTGGGCTCTATGCTGACAGCTCAGAGCCTGGAGCCTGCTTCAGTTTCTGTGTCTCCCTCTCTCTCTGCCCCTCCCCTGCTCGTGCTCTGTCTCTCTCTCTCTCAAAAATAAACATTAAAAAAAATATTAAAAAAAAAAGTAAATGTGATTACAAGAGAAAGTGCTCAGTAGAAAAAAAGAGCTGAAAATGGTGACCATTGCTCTTTCACATCATGGTACCTAATTACCAGGGTAAACTGACAGTGTTCATAGCACAGGTAAAGGGACTCATAGGCTTCCCCTGCTCCAAAACCCGCTGGTGGCCAAAGAACTTAAAGAATTAATAATAGGACCCACAACCCATTGATAGCACCCATGCCCCTGGGGTTGGTAAGCCCTTCTCTAGTAAATGCCACCTTCTAACAGGCTGCAGGAGGAGAAACTTTCAAAAGACCTTGATATTAGGCAAATCTAGATGTGAGACACTCTACAAGAAAATTGGCCTGGTTCCTAAAAAGAAAAAAAAAAGGTAAAATGGGGAAGGAGTCTATTTAGGACATGTAACAACCAAATATTGTGTATGAGAATCTTGACTAGACTGTGGTTCAAATAAAAACAGCTACCCCGAATAGCCAAAGTAATGCTGAAACAGAAAACCAAAGCTGGAGGCATCACAATTCCAGACTTCAAGCTGTATTACAAAGCTATAATCATCAAGACAGTATGGTAATGGCACAAAAACAGACACATAGGTCAATGGAACAGAATAGAGAAGCCAGAAATGGACCCACAAACATTTGAGTCCCGCATCAGGCTCTGTGCTGACAAGTTCAGAGCCTGGAGCATGCTTGGGATTCTGTCTCCATCTCTCTAAGCTCCTCCCCAATTCAGGCACGCTCTCTCTCTCTCTCTCTCTCTCAAAAATAAACATTAAAAAAATTTTTTTTAATTAAAAGAAAAAAGAAATGGACCCACAAACATATGGCCAACTAATCTTTAACAAAGCAGGAAAGAATATGCAATGGAAATAAGACACTCAGTTCAGCAAATGATGGGAAAACTGAACAGCAACATGCAGAAGAATGGATCTGGACTATTTTCTTACACCATACACAAAAATAAACTCAAAATGGATGAAAGACCTAAATATGAGACAATAAACCATCAAAATCCTACATGAGAAAATAGGCAACAACCTCTTTGATACAGCCACAGCAACTTCTTACTCGACACGTCTCCACAGGCAAGGCAAACAAAAGCAAAAATGAACTTCTGGAACCTCATCAAGATAAACAACTTCTGTACAGCAAAGGAAATAATCAGCAAAACTAAAAGGCAACCAAGAGAATGGGAGAAGATATTTGCAAATGACATATCAGATAAAGGGTTAGTATCTAAAATCTATAAAGAACTTACCAAACTCAACACCCAAAAAACAAATAATCCAGTGAACAAATGGGCAAAAGACAGGAATAGACACTTTTCCAAAAAAGACATCCAGATGGTCAACCAACACATGAAAAGATGCTCAACATAACTCATCAGAGAAATACAAATCAAAACACAATGAGATACAATGTGAAAGAACCTGTCAGAATGGCTAAAATGGAAAACTCAGGCAACAACAGATGTTGGCGAGGATGCGGAGAAAGGGGAACCCTTTTGCACTGCTGGTGGGAATGCAAACTGGTGCAGCCACTCTGGAGAACAGTATGGAGGTTTCTCAAAAAATTAAAAAAGAGAGCCACCCTACAACCCAGCAATTGCACTAGTAGGTATTTATCCAAAGAATACAAAAATGCTGATTCAAAGGGGCACATGTACTCCAGGTTTATAGTAGCACTAACAACAACAGCCAAATTACAGAAAAAGCCCAAATACACATTGACTGATGAATGGATAAAGAAGATGTGGTAAATATATACAATGGAATATTACTCTGTAATCAGAAAGAATGAAATCTTGCCATTTGCAACAACGTGGATGGAACTAGAAGTGTATGATGCTAAGCGAAATAAGTCAGTCAGAGAAAGACAAATATATGATTTCACTCATATGTGAAATTTAAGAAATAAATCAGATGAACACAGGGAAAGGGAAGGAAGAATAAGATTAAAAACAGAGAGGGAGGCAAACCATAAGAGACTCTTAAATACAGAGAACAAACTGAGGGTTACTGGAGGGGTGTTGGGTTGGGTAGGAGGATGGGCTAAATGGGTGATGGCCATTAAGGAGGGCACTTGTTATATATAAGCACTGGGTGTTATACGTAAGTGACCAATCACTAAATTCTACTCCCGAAACCATTATTACACTATATGTCAACTAACTTGGATTTAAATAAAAGGGAAAAAAAAAACAGCTAAAAAGCTTTATTTGTAGGACAGCAGTGAAAATCCATAGACTAGATGTTATTTTATCATGGCTAATTTAATTTTTTAATTTTTATTTTATTAATTTTCTTTTTTTTTTTAAGTTTCTATTTATTTATTTTGAGAGAGAGCAGAGGAAGGGCAGAGAGAAAGGGAGAGGGACAATCCCAAGCAGGCTTCATGCTGACAGCACAGAGTCCAATGCAGGGCTCAATCCAATGAACTGTGAGATCATGACCTGAGCCAAAATTGAGTCAGATGCTTAACTGACTGAGCCACTCAGGCACCCTGTGTTTTATTAATTTCCTTAAGTAGAGGATAATGGTATGATGGTTATACAGAATATCCTCATTGTCAGGAGATACACATTCAAGTATTTTGGGGTGGCATGTCATGACACTGGCAGCTTAATTTCAAATGGTCAATGTCAGCAAAAGACACACACACTATATATACATATATATATATGTATATATATGTATATAGACACACACAGAGTGAGAGATAAAGAACTACAGAAAAATGGTAACAAGACTGAAATCTAGGTGGAGGGTGTGTGGATGTTCATTGTTCTACAGTTTAAACTTTTCCGCTTTTACAAAACTTTTCTTAATTTAAAAAAAAAAACGAAGAACAAAGTAACAAGCAGTAGTTAGCAAGTTAAAAGAAAAATAAGGAAGTTGTATACAAAAGCCAAAAGACAAGTATTAAAACGTAGCTGGGCAAAAGCATCCAATGTAGAAGCAAAGGCAAAGAGGAGGGAATGGAGGAAAGCTGGTCGTATTTGGCAGCTGCTGGTGTTTCACAAGACCATGGACCAGTAGATTATGCACTTTGCGCTCAAACTCTCTCAAGGACTGTACTGTACTCTACTTTGTTATTAGAATTACTTGGAATTGACTCATGTCTTTTTTCCCCATCTCCAAATGAGGAAGGAGACTATCTTACTCATTTCTCTTTATTTTTTAGGAGCTAACAAAGTGCCTTGCAAATAGTAGAAACTAAACATTTGTTGCACTGAAATAAATGTTTTTATTAGTCTTGATCAACTTAAAAAAATATTTTCAGCATAATAGAAAACCTGGAAAATTTTATTTCTTTAAAAGTTTATTTGGAGAGAGCAGGGGAAAGAGAGAGAGGGAAGGAGGGAAAGAGGGAGAGAGAATGAGTAGGGGAGGGACAGACAGAGGGAGAGAGAGAGAATCCCAAGCAGGCTCCAGGCTGTCAGCACAGAGCCCGATGTGGGGCTCAATCTCATGAAACCTGGGATCCTGACCTAAGCCGAAATCAAGAGTTGGATGCTTAACCAACTGAGCCACCCAGGCTCCATTTAATTTTTTTTTTTTTAAGTGAACTCTACACCCAGCGTGGGGCTTGAACTTACAACCCCAAGATCAAGAACCGCATGCTCTACCAACTAAGCCAGCCAGGCACCCCACAAACACCAGTAGTTTTAATGGAAAAGTCATCATATCTAAAAAAAATAACCAGAAAGCAAACTATCTCCTTCTAGGAGGAAAGGAGAAAAATAGAAATTACTTTCTCATTCTCAAATCTAGCACTGTCAGGTGAGATACGAGAACAACAACTTGCTCCTTTTAGGCACATTTTCCTATTTCTGTCTTCACAAGATCATCCCAAATCATAAGTCTCAATGAAAAATAAATACTCAGAAGACAAATTAAGAGTCAAGATTGTGACCAGGGCACAGGGCTACAAGAGCACCTGGCTCCAGGGGTCCCAAACAGAGCAGGATAGGCCACATGCCGATCTCTCTTTCACCAGAGAAAGGGAAATAAGTGGTGAGGAACAAGAAAAGAATTCTATTCCAGGAGGCCAATGCCCAGAAGACAGCGGACTAGCATCCCGAAGACTGTCGCCAAAGTGCTGAAAATACTTCCAGGTTTATATAGGGAAAATGTGGGGCAAAGATGGGCGGGTACGTGCAGGTGGGCAGTGAAGGTCAAATCAATCACTGCTGGAGTCAATCACGGGTGGGGGTTTTGCTGGCTCAGGGCTGCCCTCATCGCTCTAGTGGGTCGTTTCAGTTCCCATCAGAGGATGCTTTGCCCTCAGGGTCTTCCGCTTGAGCCACAGACAAACTGGAAAGAACCCAACTGGAAAGTTTGAAGTCCAACCGGAGGCAGCCAAAGTCCTCTTTTAAGATGTGAAAATCAACACTTCAAATTGAAATTCGTGTTTTTCACCATACTACTTAAGTTTCTGCCAAACCTATACCACTGAGGAATCTTCTTTTGAGAAAATTTCAGTTTCGCATGTTTTCCTGGCTGACCTTAACTACTGTGATAATAGAAAATGTGATATTGTGATATAATAAGAAATATATATTTTGGTCTTCCTCCAGGATTCCTGGCTCATAGCTCCTAAAAGCCTTGCAATTTCCTAAGTGTTTAGAGCATAGAGTCATCTTTCATTATAATATTTGGTTTGTGTTCCTGGAATAGCTCCAGAAGGATAAAAGTGAAAGAACCGCTTTTGTTATTCATAACAAGCCCCTTTCAACTACACTGCATTAAAGAGGTGATGCTTAGAAAGTCCCTGGATAACCACTGGATGGGGGCTGGTTGATAGGGGGAAAACCAGGTGATGAGAACTTTCACTCCACCCCTCAACAGTACCCACATCCCCAAGAAGTTGGTTGGAAGTGGAAAACCAATGGTCAACAACTTATTCCATCACACCTACCTAATGAAGCCTCCATAAAAAATCTCTGAAGTACACAGTTCTAGATTGGTCAACGGGAATACATCTGCTTGCCAGGAGGGTGGCACACCTCAAAACTCCATGGATACAAAAGTTCCTGTACTCCAGACCTTCCAGACATAGACCCAGCTCTATTTATTCTTCATGTGGCTGTTCGTTTGTATTCTTTAATATATTCTTTGTAATAAAGTAGTAATCTAGTAATGAAACTGTTTCCCTGAGTTCTGTGAGCCATTCTAGCAAATGACTGAACCTGAGGAGAGGGTCCTTGGAATTCTCAATTTGTAGCTGAGTTGGACAGCAGTTGTGGGTGACTTGAGGACCCACCACCTTCTACTGGGGTCTGAGGTTGGGGGCAATCTTGTGAGACTGAGCCCTTAGTCTGTGGAGTCTGCACCAACTTCAAGCAGTTAGTGTCAAAATTGAGTTAAATTGTAGGATATCCAGCTGGCGTCGGAGAATTTGTCAGGATGAGGGAAAAAACCCACACATCTAGTGTCAGAAGTGTTCTGGAAAGTGTCGGATTTAAGCAGAATTGTGAATAGAAAGAGAAATAGAGTTTTCCCTTGCAGACAGTCTATTTAATAATATAGTAAGTATCCCTGCTAGAACCCAAACCATTCAAACCATTATAATCCACAATCTCTGAACTACATTTGAAAGAAAAAAGAGAAGTCTTTTAAAGGACTTTACTTGAAACTTTAACCAGCAAGGCACATAAATCATAAAGTAAAAAGTCAGCTCTTAGCTATTAAGATTTAATTTTCTGGAGCACCTAGGTGGTTCAGTCAGTTGAGAGTCTGACTCTTGATTTTGGCTCAGGTCATGATCCCAGGGTCTTAGGATCAAGCCCCGCATTGGGCTCTGCACTGAGTAAGGAGCCTGCTTAAGATTCTTCCCCTTGCCCCTCTCCTCTACCCTTGTTCTCGCTCTAAAATTTAAATTTTTTTTTTTTTTTTTTTTTTTTTTTTTTTTTAGTAAAAAAAGAATTAGGGGCATCTGGGCGGCTCAGTCAGTTGAGCGTCAAACTTCGGCTCAGGTCATGATCTCGCGGTCTGTAGATTCAAGCCCCATGTTGGGCTCTGTGCTGACAGCTCAGAGCCTGGAGCCTGCTTTGGATTCTGTATCTCCTTCTCTCTCTCTCTCTCTGTACCTCCGCTGCTTACTCTCTGTCCCTCTCAGAAATAAATATTTAAAAAAAAAAAAAGAATTTTCTTTTAAAAGTTTCCATGAACAAAAACTAATTGGTTTGTATAAAAAATCAGGTAAACCTAATGTTGTCAAATGATCCATTTCATAAGAATGTCAACCTAAGATCAAATTTTAGTCACTAAAAAGCTAAAAAACAAGAAATTAGAAATATAAAGCTGCTGCTCATCCAAGAAAAAAGATAAATACCAATAAGAGCCAGCCAAATCAACTTAGAGGGAAACAATATTTTTTCTGTTATCATTACATCACCTTTAAAACATAAAAATTAATATAATCCAATAGCACAGCACATTTATAATAAGAGTTGTAATAATAGCTACATTTATATAGTACTTAGTACGAGGCAGGCACCACTTTAAGAGTCTCAACTGTATTGACTCTTCTAATCCTCACAATCTGCTGTGAAGCAGATACTATCACCATCTCACTGTACAGAGGAGGACACTGAAAACAGGGAGGTTAAGTAACTCACTCTAGATCACACAGCTAGGTAAGTGGCAGATTCAGGATTCACCTGGATCTAGGAAGTCTGTGTCCAGAGTCTGTGTTTTTAATCACGATAGCTTCATTTCTTGTTCCCCTTCTGGAAAAAGGGAATAGCATGTGTCAGATGCAGAAGAGGAAGATGCATTGGAAGTTCAGTAAGGCTGGTTGAAAACAGGTGAAAGCAAGTTAAAGCTGAAGGAGAAAAGAGGCAGGGCCAGAGCAAACAGAGCAGGTGAACCACATTAAGGAAACTGGACTTAATCCAAGAAAAGAAGGTTTTAAGCAATCTGTGTGTTTGTGATTCCGTGTTTCAGGTAAGTTGAAGTTGAAAGGACTGTGGTGTTGTCTAAATGGAGATGCCCAAAAGGCATTTGGATGAACCAGTATCTTAGAAGGGAGATGTGGACAGGAGATGGAGAGGTGAAAGCATTTAGAAAATGAAAGCATGAGAATAGCAGAGGACAGAACCCTGAAGAACATCATTTAAGAAAAAGGATCCTACAGTATTAACAATGTAAACTACGTGATTTGGTGCTTAGCACTAAGTGGTTTCTAATTATTTACTTTATGCTTCTCTTTCCAACTAAACACTAAGTTCACTGAAAACAATGAATGATACCTCCTATAGGCCTTTGCAAATCCACAGCATTTAGCATATTAATGGCTATTTGTGGGATACTTAACCAAATGAGATAAGGCAAAGGGATAAATACTTGATTTTACTTGATTTTAGGAAAATCCTTTTTAAAAGATTCCTTTGATCTTCCATTCCCCCCCCCCCCCCCCCCCCCGAGGCTTTTGCTCTCTCTGCACTTGCTACATTGACTGCTCTAACCCAGCAAAGATAAGCTTCGGGACTGAGGACATGGGAGTCATGCAGTGGTTCTGTGATCCACTCTCATACTCAAAACCTAATAAGCAAATCCAGTTGAAATGATTTTAAGAGGAAAATGGAGGAGAGGGGTTCTCATTTAAAATAAAAGACATGGGGCGCCTGAGTGGCTCAGTTGGTTAAACACCCGACTTTGGCTCAGGTCATGATTTCACAGTTCTTGAATTCAAGCCCCGCGTCAGGCTCTGTGCTGACAGTTCAGAGCCTGGAGCCTGCTTCAGATGCTGTGTCTCCCTCTCTTTCTCTCCCCCTTTCCTGCTCACGCTCTGTCTCTCAAAACTAAATAAACATTAAAAAAAAATTTTTTTTTAATAAGTAAAAGACAAAATTTGTTCTATTGCATTTTTCTACTGTAGCAGAAATTTTTCTTACATTTTTATATTATACTGTCAAATCACAAAATATTTCCTGTTTGTGGCCCTCTGTCTTTCCCATGGTTATGAACCTCCCTGATCTGTCTTTCCCCTTATTAATCCTATCCATTAAGACAAGGTCAAGCTTTCCAGAAATTTTGTGAACACTTTATCTCTTCTCTGCATTCATCAAGCACATCTCTGTACTATACACATGACATTCATCACATGCCACTTCATATGGTACTTTTCCACAATGTGTGACTTAGAGAGCATGGGATATGGAATTATACACCTATTATATATACTAAGTCACACAGCTAATAAGTTACTTACACCCTCAGGTTACCAGTTTTTGCATTTATGAATTGAGAATAATAGTAACAACACTACACAACTATTTTGAAAATAATTGAGATCACATTTATAAAATGCTTAGCATGTGTCCAGCTAGAGGCTCAATAAATGTCAGTTCTTTTTTTTTAAGATTTTACATATATGCGCAATCTAAAAACCAAAACAAATGAAGAAATAACCCCTAAAATAAACTTAAATACAGAGAACAAACTGGTGGTTGCCAGAGGGAAGGTGGGTGGGGAGATGGGTGAAATAGGCAAATGGAATTAGGAGGTAGGAACTTTCAGTTATAAAATAAACAAGTCATGGAGATTAAAAGTACAGCATAGTGGGGGGGCGCCTGGGTGGCTCAGTCGGTTAAGCGTCCGACTTCGGCTCAGGTAACGATCTCACTGTCCGTGGGTTCGAGCCCCGTGTCGGGCTCTGTGCTGACTGCTCAGAGCCTGGAGCCTGTTTCAGATTCTGTGTCTCCCTCTCTCTCTGACCCTCCTCCGTTCATGCTCTGTCTCTCTCTGTCTCAAAAATAAATAAATGTTAAAAAAAAAATTAAAAAAAAAAAAAGCACAGCATAGGGAATACAGTCAATAATATTTTAATAACATTGTATGGTGACAGATGGTGACAACACTTATGAAGAGCACTGAATAATGTATGGAATTGTTGAATCACTATGTTGTCCACCTGAAACTAATATAACATTGTATGTTAATTGTACATCAATTAAAAGAACATATAGTGCAGTATGGGGCGCCTGGATGGCTCAGTTGGTTAAGCATCCGACTTTGGCTCAGGTCATGATATCCCAGTTTGTGAGTTTGAGCCCCGCGTCGGGCTCTGTACTGACAGCTCAGAGCCTGGAGCCTGCGTTGGATTCTGTGTCTCCCCCCTCTTTCTGTCCCTCCCCTGCTCATGCTCTGTCTCTCTCTCTCAATAATAAATAAACATTAAAAAAAAAAAAAAAAAAAACATATAGCACAGTAAAGCAAAACAAGAATTCAGGAACCATGGAAATTCACCCTTTTAAAATGTATATTTCAGGGGTGCCTGGGTGGCTCAGTCCATTGAGCATCCGACTTCGGCTCAGGTTATGATCTCACAGCCCGTGAGTTCGAGCCCTGCGTCAGGCTCTGTGCTGACAGCTCAGAGCCTGGAACCTGCTTCGGATTCTGTATCTCTGTCTCTCTCTGCCCCTCCCCTGTTCATGCTTGCCTGCTCACTCTCGCTCTCTCTCTCAAAAATAAGTAAACATTAAAAAAATTGCAAACTTTCCTTAAGATAATATGAAAGAAGAAGCCTGTGAGTAAACATTTCAATTAGAATGCTTAGGAAGGGATACAGGAATATGAGTTTTTGGCAAATATCAGCAAAAATGAAATGTAACATTTGAAATTAACATTTCCTATATGGATAATAGTTTTCTGAGTGGAGGTGTCATCATGTGCGCCTTCACAGCTATCACAATACCTAGCAACTAACAATCAAATATTTTATGGATTAATTGATAAGAGGGCTGATGTTATTGGTTATCTACCTTTTCTAATAAAATGGAGGTTTACAGTAAGAGTCTCAAATTAAGTTTTTCATTCAACAAATAGTTTTGCCTATGGTAGTGCATATTGGACCCTACAAGGATTATAACAATATATTGAGGTAAAATCTTCGTCCTACAGAAGTTCACAAAAGAGTGGAGGAACTAAGTAATGTGTGCAGTTACGATATAACATAAAATATAAAAAACTGCCTGAATCCCATGATTTAAAATATTTTTAAAACCATCGATTTAATCCTATCTTTCTTACAGAAGATTCAATGAGAGGAAGAGAGTGGGAGGAAGAGTCCTCCTATGACCTAATATGAGCAGTACATTACATCTCTTATACTATTGATTAGGATAATCTATTAAGATTGTTATACTCCATGGAAAGAAACTAGATGGCTTCCCTAAGATCAGAAAAAGGCACTCCTATTCAATATCATACTGGAAGTCCTAGCTAATACAGTAAAATAAGGAAATAAAAAGTATACCAATTAAGGAGGAAGAAACAAAACTCTCTGCAAATTAAAACACAAAACAAGATAGACCCACTTAAATATAGTCAAATGATCTCTGACAATGGGACAAAGGATATACCTATTGGAATGGCCAAAACCCAGAAAATCAAATGCTAACAAGGACGTGAAGCAATAGGAGAGCTACTTAATTGTTGGTGGAAATGCAAAATGATACAGCCACTTTGGAAGAGTTTGGCAGTTTCTTATAAAACCAACATTCTCTTATCATACGATCCAGCAATTACACTCCTTGGTATTTACCCAAATGAACTAGAAACTATGTCCACACAAAAACTGGCACATGAATGAATGTTTATAGTAGCTTTCCTCATAATTGCCAAAACCTGGAAGCAATCAAGATATCCTTCAGTAGGTGAATGGATAAATAAATTGTGGTCCATCCAGACAATGAAATGTTATTCAGCACTAAAAAGAAATGAGCTATCAAGCCATAGAAGGGCATGGAGGAAGCTTAAATGAAGGAAGCTAATCTCAGGCTACATGCTGTATGATTACAACTATGCCATTCTGAAAAAGGTAGAACTACAGAGACAGGAAAAGATCAATGGTTGCCAGGGACCCCAAGGAAAGAAGCCAGGGATAAATAAGTGGAGCCCAGGATATGTTCAGGGCAACAAAATTACTCTGTTTGGTGGATACATATGATTATACATTGTCAAACCCACAGATTATACAACCCAAAGAGTGAACCTTAAGGTAAACTGTGGGCTTTCATTAATAATAATCTAACAATACTGGCCCATCAATTATAGCAAATGTACCACACTAATGCAAGATGGTTAAGGTGGGGGAGTAAGGGGGTAAATGAAAACTCTCTGTACTTTCCACTCAATTTTTCTATAAACTTAAAACTGCTCTAAAAAATAAAGACAATCATTTTTGAAAAAATATTTTAGAACCATCTATTTCATCACATCACATCTCATAGAAATTGGGGGATAAGGACATGCGGAGGAGAGTCTTTCTCTGCCTTGATAGAAGCAGAACTTTTACCTTTATAAAAGTTCTTTTATCTTTAATTTTATATCTTATATCTTTTATGCTAGTGCTTAGGGTAATATATGGAGATTCTCAACTGGTAACAAAATATACCACACTCAGGTTAGTTAAGCAAATATAAGGCTGCATAATTCAACAGTAGTGAATATAGCCAACTAGCCTGAAAATGAAGCATGAAAAGGCCTTCAAGAAATTACTTCTAATACTGTCAGTAAATAGAAAATATCCTCCAACCGGCCACTGAAAAGTAAAAGAAAGGAGAAATGGCCTAAGAGGTAAAATTGCAGCTAACTACAATAAACAGTCTGAAACTCATTTATCTCCTCATTAACTATCTCCTAGTTAATAAAACCTTCTCTGAATAGGAGGAAAGTGAAAGAAATAGTTACACTCGGTTGATTATAAAATGGAATGATCCTGTGTTGGGCACAGAGTAGAAATTTACTAAATATGTACTACCCTAACTTCACATAAGGTGTACAACCTGCATTTAAAATATAAGGTATAGCCACTATAGATGAAATTTCCAGAAGAAATAAGAAAGCCATTCCTCTAATCCCATTCAGAATCCATCTAAAAACTAGCCACATTATGAACATTATGTCTAAGAGTACAACATTTTGTCAGCTGCTATAGATCTTTAAAAGCAAAACAAACGACAACAAAAAGCCTCTATTCAAGCATCATCGAAGAAAGTTCGTAAGTGGTTTTACAAATTCACAGAAAGTACTATCTATACTAACTGGCACATAAAAGGTAAAACGTTTCTATTGTTTAAAAAAAAAAAAAAAAAGTCAAAGGAGCATTACCCCGGAAAGGTGTGTCACATTATTTTCTTTAAAAGTAACTCATTAAGAAGGTCTCTATAAAAACATATTTTACAAATATGTGGGATGTGTTTGTTTCTCTCCTGAGACAAGAACTAACTTGAGAGAAGAGCATATTAACACATTCTGAAGAGAGAAGTAATTAACATATTGGAAACTAACATTTTTGGCACATGGGACCTACAGCAAGAATGTCTATCCTCTAGTCATGAGTCATGGACTAGGCTGCCTCTATTGTGAAGCAATCTTTCAGTAAAAGGAGCAGCAGGGAAGAATACAACATATGAATAATGCCTTGGACAACGTCCCAGGAAGAAATCATCACGAAGCTAGGTCTGAGAAAGCGAGGCAGTAGAAACCATACATTATGATGCTCTCTTTTCTTAATCACTCCTACTCTTTAGTTAACAGCAGAGAGTGAAATTCAGTCTTTAGCTCTATCTAAAGTTTTATATTTTGTACGGATTTTAATAATACTAAATAAAATTATAGAACCTGGTCTTTAATTTTGCGAATTATTTAATGCATCATTATAAATTATTTTGTGGCGACATTTGTGACGAGTTCTCACCTGTCACATACCCACCCCGGCACACACACACAGTGACACCAGAAGGCAACACTCTGCTTTACCTTCTGCTGAAAAGTCTGCTACCTCCAACGCTTGAGGTCCATACACGAAGCCCTCCTGGAATCTATGAACACAGCAGAGGCAAAAGGCAGAGAAGTTTATGTAGATTTAAAGTTACACTGCCCAAAACATAAAATGCCAAATGCCTATCACAAGTCTACATATCTGCCAAGGAAATCAGATCTCAGATTTGACAATGAGCAAAT
This sequence comes from Leopardus geoffroyi, assembly GCF_018350155.1. Lineage (NCBI taxonomy): Eukaryota > Metazoa > Chordata > Mammalia > Carnivora > Felidae > Leopardus > Leopardus geoffroyi. Next base: position 99,890,031 of record NC_059332.1, read on the forward strand.
CAACAGTATACTGATAATATTCAGAGTTCATTATATGTTATGCAGCTAATTGCATGAAAAAAAAAACAAAAGTTGAGCCTTATTTAATTGATATTCTCACCAAAAGAAGTGACTTGTACTACTGGAGATACTAAGAGGAGCAACAAGGTAGGAATTCATATATGCCGAAAGTAACAAATTAATTTTTAAAGTTACGTGAGAGAGGGGGGGCCTGGCTGGTTCAATTGGTAGAGCATGCAACTCTTGATCTCAGGGTCGTGAGTTCAAGCCCCATGCTAGATGTAGAGGTTACTTATAAATAAATAATAAGTATCAATAAATTAATAAATAATGAAATAATGTGAAGAGCCAATACATACATTAAGAATATAAGAGCAGTTAAGCAGAAAAATATTCTTCACATCATGAAATGTGATAGACCCTACAGCTCAAGGTACATTCTTTCTAGGACCCGAGATTGTTGGGGCTACAGAAGAAAAACAATTAGAAACAGATCTGGAAGAGGACAAGGCAGAGGAAAAAGGGAAAAGTAGAACCGTAAAGATATTCTAATGCCAAGATTTAATTTAAGTTGGACGGTAATGTTGAAATGAGCAAGGTACTACATATGCTAGGCAGTAAGGGAGAAATCTACCTTTTCCAATATTATAAAATAAATATAAGTATGAAACATGAAAAGCTTTTCAGAGAACACCCTTGTAAAAAAAAAATTAAGGATATAATCAGGTAAAATCTTTAGAACTCAGATTTCACTCATTCTTTTCTTTTGTAGGATAAAAGACTTACAAAATGCAGCTGATGTAGATGGGCAGGAATTAGATAATTTTACTAGCTATTAAATTTAAAAGAGAGGGGGGGCGCCTGGGTGGCGCAGTCGGTTAAGCGTCCGGCTTCAGCCAGGTCACTATCTCGCGGTCCGTGAGTTCGAGCCCCGCGTCGGGCTCTGGACTGATGGCTCAGAGCGTGGAGCCTGTTTCCGATTCTGTGTCTCCCTCTCTCTCTGCCCCTCCCCCGTTCATGCTCTGTCTCTCTCTGTCCCAAAAATAAATAAACGTTAAAAAAAAAAAAAAATTTAAAAGAGAGGGGGTGCCTGGGTGGCTCAGTCGGTTAAGCGCCCAAATTCGGCTCAAGTCGTGATCTCACAGTTTGTGGGTTCAAGCCCCGCACTGGACTCTGTGCTGACAGCTCAGAGCCTGGAACTGTTTCGGATTCTGTGTCTCCCTCTCCCTGCCCCTCCCTGGCTCACACTCTGTCTCTCTGTCTCTCAAAAATAAACATTAAAAAAATTTCTGTTTAATTTAAAAGAGAGGGGCATGTTATCTTTATGTAATATTTAGAAATCCTTAAAAATGTCATCAAATAATTAGGGAAGAAGAAACAAAGTGTTGCCTTAAAACATGTTATGTCAAGGAAGAAACAATATTATAAAACATTTGCCCTAAAGTCAGATGGCTTCAGTTCAAGTTCCAGATAAACCATTCAATTACTTTGAGACATCAAGCAGGTCACTTAATCTCTTAGCACAACCAGAGTTGTTCAATGAGGACTCCTTCACCATCTCACAGATTTATACTGACTATCAAATGAAATAAGATATTAAAAATCACAGAATGCTATATTTTGTAAAAATTTAAATCAGTGCATCTGACTTAAATTACCAACTTAATAAAAGCTGTTATAGGGGCACCTAGGTGGCTCAGTCAGTTAAGCATCCGACTTCAGTTCAGGCCATGATCTCATGGTTCATGAGTTCAAGCCCCGCATTGAGCTGTCTGCTGTCAGCTCAAGAGCCCACTTGGAATCCTCTGTCTCCCTCTCTCTCTGCCCCTCCCCCACTCATTCTTATTCTCATTCTCTCTTTCTCTCTCAAAAATAAATAAGAATTTTTTTTTTTAAGTTCTTAGAGGGAACACAGAGCACCAAACCAAGGAATCTGGGGAACCAGATGGGGAAGGAAGCCCAAAGCAAAAAGACTAAGCTGACCAAAAGAGCCTACAGTAGTTGTCAGGGCTAAATGGCAGCCTGAAAAATCACAGTCCCCAAGAGACGGTTGTACCATATTACTAATTTAGCTATTTGCCCAACATTATCTGCTTCAGATTTATCTTCTCTAAATTCCCAAAACAATCTTATAGACTGCACCCTCCGCTAAAACACTGCTTGTGACATTCTAAGCTAAGGATCTAGGACACTAAGTTACTTATTTGCATATTGCATATATTTCTAAAAACCAAGCTGATAAGATCCTCCCCCCCATAAAACAATAAGGGCAGCAAAGTCTACTATGAGATGCATGATGTGCCACGAACAATTCCAAGAGCTCCACAGGTATTAAGTCATTTGGTCTTCACAACTCTGAGGTATTATCCTCACTTTACAAATAAAGAAACTGAGACACAAGACCTTAAGAAACTTGCTTAAACACACACAGCCAGAAGTAGCAGATGTGCAATTCAAACAGACTACTTAGTCACTGTATCATCCAGACTATAAACTAAAATCATATAAACCAGGTACTTCTCTATATGTAAGAAACCAAACAATTACAAATGTTCCTAAGTATTCAATCATGCTATATAGATTCTTCAGCATTTGTAACATTTTCCTGGGAACTTAAAATTCAAATGATTGTTGTACAAAACATGTTAAAAACAAAAAGGGAAATGTTTATGACTCCAACCATGAGTAATATATATATGGTCATACATCTCCAAATAACATTAAAATAATACTGGTGTTAGAGTAGCACCGGTGATTTTGTTCCATTTTTTTAAATCGCTGCCATATGGGGCACCTGGCTGGCTCAATCAGTAGAATATGCGACTTGATCTCAGGGTCATGAGTTTGAGCCCCATGTTGGGCAAGGAGCCTACTTAAAGTTAATTAATTAATTAAATAAATAAAACTGCCGCCATGTGATTATATAACTTACTCTTAAATATTTTGTAAGCTTTAAAAAAAATTCAACACAATGAGATACTATCACACGCCCATTAAGATGGCTACTAACAATTTTTTTTTTTTTTAAGGTGGAAAATAGTGTTGGTGAGGATATGGAGAAATTGGAATCCCTGTGTGTTGTTGGTGAGAATGCAAAATGGGGTAATTGCAAAGAAAACAGTATGGCAGTTCCTCAAAAATTTAACAATAAAATTACCATAGTATCTAGCAATTCTACTTCTGGGTATATAGCCAAAAGGATTCAAAGCAGGGACTCTCAAAGAGATATTTATATGCCCATATTCATAGCAGCATTATTCATAATAGCCTAAAACTGGAACTCAACCAAGTCTCCACTGATGGGTAAATGGATAAACAAACTGTGGTATAGTTGAGGCATACCTCCTGTAATCTCCAGTGATGGAGGCACCCACTTCACTGGGCACATCATACAAGCCTTAATGAAAGACTTGCAAACTTCTCTGAATTTTCATTGCCCTTATCACCCTCAGTCATCAGTCAAGGTTGAAAGAACTAATGGGATCCCCAAACTTAAAACTTCTAAACTTGACGAAACTCCTGGACTTTCCTGGCTAAGCTATTGCTTTTGATCTTGCTGACTGTTCCCAGTTTCCCCTTTGGAAAACAAACTCATTCCACATGAGAAAATCACCAAGAGACCAATGTCTATCACCTTCTGCTGATCCCTTGTTATTTCAGCCTAGTATGACCAGCTACTATAAGTCTCTAATGTCTTACTCTCAAGCCTATCATTAACAGGTTAAAGAAGCCATCCCAGATCCCAATTCAAAGGATCCCATGGGTCACATTCTAGGCCTGGTGACTGGATATTCCAGAAACATCATCAGAGGACACCAGCCCTCAAACCTCGTTGCAAGGGACCTTACCAAGTGCTCCTGACCACGGACACTGCTGCAAAATTAAAAGGCGTTGAGCCTTGAATACACATCTCACAAAAGGCTCCACCCGACATCCAGTGCTGCACAGACAGGGGAGACCTGCCAAATCAATTTGATGAGGAAGAGAAGTAGTTGACATCAAGGTAGACTGTTACTGCCCAGGACAATGGATCAAGATTTCATACTTTAACTAAACATGAAACTCTTTCTTCTCTTCCTTTCCTTTCCTCTGGCATTGGCTTGGAAAGATAACATACTCATCTTTACCTCCCAGGCCATAACTAAGGAGGTAACTTCTGGAAACTAGAACAACCATTTATATCAGGCTAGGAGAAAATCTATGCCTCTAACTTTTTTTTTTTTTAATTTTTTTTTTTTAACGTTTTATTTATGAGACAGGGAGAGACAGAGCATGAATGGGGGAGGGTCAGAGAGAGAGGGAGACACAGAATCTGAAACAGGCTCCGAGCAGTCAGCACAGAGCCCGACGCGGGGCTCGAACCCACGAACAGTGAGATCGTGACCTGAGCCGAAGTCGGACGCTTAACCGACTGAGCCACCCAGGCGCCCCTCTATGCCTCTAACTTTTATTAAGCAAAATAAGACATCTCACTGGCAGGCTCCCCTATACTTAACATTGCTGACTTAAAAAGGAACTAGCAGGAGATATTCACGATTCAGGATTCACTTCTTTGACAGGTCCCTATTTCCCTGGTTAGGGATAAATGTAATGAGGCTATGATCAAGAATTTCTCCTTAATTCTTAAAATTATTGCAAAATCTGCAAAAGCAATAGCTGCCCAAAAGAGATCCTTAGACTTTCTAGCCAGAGTTTTTCTTGATAATAGGATAGCTCTTGATTATCTTTTAGCTGAGCAAGGAGGTGTTTATGCTATAGCCAATACCACTAGCTAGTTATACCTGGATTAACATTTCTGGGGAAGCTGAAACTTAACTACGTAAGATCACTGGGCAGGCCACGTGGCCAAAAAAAAGGTGACTCATTCAACAGGTCTTTCTTTGATCCATATGATTTAATTTGTTTGGGTCTTGGGGACCATGGCTCCAAAATGCACTCCAAACATTAGAAATTATCCTGTTTATAGTAATCGTAATAATCTTACTGGCAAATTGCATTCTCAAAAAAACTCTAAGCTCCTGTTAGCAGCCACTAACCACCAAGCAAATGATCTCCCTAAGACAGGGATGTCAGGCAAAACAACAACAACAACAACAACAACAACAAGGATGACTGACTTAAAAACCGCAAACCTGAAGCTGTTACTTGTGAATATCACAGAGATTAGGCCAAAAACATGACCTATGGATACCACACAAAGAAACAGCAACAACAACTATGGGAACTTTCCAGAGCAATAGCTGAGAGTAGTGCCAATGCCTTAAATTTTGAGCACATCTCTCAGTTAAACTGAGAGTCTAATCCCAAGGAGGTAATTGTTAAAAAGAAAATCAAAAGTCCTAAGAGGCATCACTTAGTTTAAGGCCCCAAGTCAGTAAACCAGGGCTTAACACCAGATCTAAATGTAGTTTCAACTTCCCTAGAAATGTAAGTCTTAACTAGTCAGTCAAAAATTTTCTGATCGTCACCACTGAGGTGTGCCACGGGCCTTCTCCATCCCTCAAAAGAAGATATGGTGATCTGCATAATAAGACCTCCAGCCCATTCCTTTAAGGACACATGATCTTGCCTGAAACAGTCCTTTCTTCTGTTTTGCTTAGAACTCTCTTGCCCCACCCTCTTTCCTATAAAAACCTTCCATTTTGTTCAACTCCTCAGAGCACCTCTCTACTTGCTGGATGAGATGCTACCTGATTCATGAATCATTTAATAAAGCCAATTAGATCTTCAAACTTTCTTTTTTAATGTGGTATAAACTTGGGGCACCTGGGTGGCTCAGTCAGTTGAGCACCTGACTCTTGATTGCCACCCCAGTCGTGATCTCCTAGTTGTGAGATCAAGCCCCGAGGGGGCTCCACAGGGGGCATGGAACCTGCTTGAGAGTCTCTTTCTCCCTCTCCCTATGCCCCTCCCCCACTCACACTCTTGCTCTCAAAAATAAATAAACATTAAAAAAAATAAAATAATGTTTTAAAATGTCTAAATGTGGTGTATGCTTTCCGACACATACTACAACATAGATTAACCTTAAGGATATTATGCTAGATGCAGTAAGTCACAAAAGGACAAACACTGTGTGATTCTACTTCTATTGAGGTAGTGGGCAAATGCATAAAGACAAAGTAGGATGGAAGTTGCCAGAGGCTGGGGGAAAGGGAGAAATGTGGAGTTATTCTTTAAAGATACAGGGTTTCCGTTTTGCAAGATGAAAAGAGTTCTGTGGATGGATGGTGGTGACAGCACACAAAAATATGAATGTACTTAATGCCACTGTACAGTTAAGAATGATTAAAATGGTAAATTTTGTGTGCATTTTACCCCATTTAAAAAAAAAAGTCACAATGTGCCAAGTGTATAAAACCTAAAGTATAGAGCAGAAAAATAAAACCACTCATTATTTCATCTTCGAGAAAAACTAATTGCAAATCCCCTTTGAATGTATGCTACCCAGTTGAAAAAGCCATGCTGGATAGTTTTTTGGAATGTAATTCCTATCGATGCCATTCTTATCAATGTTCCTCGTTAGTACCAAAATCTTTAATTTTTCTAAAAGCGTGGAAAGATTTGTAACTCAAGGATTAAAATCATTCAAGCACGATTTTTACTCCCAGAACTTGAACAGTATGGTATCAAAACCATGGCTTCCACCCTCTAGGTTTCCCCGCAGAATAGCTTCTCTACTTAGTTACCGAACAGTTACATTTCTTGCATTTCAAGACTATCAACCAAATCTCTTCTGTAAGAGACTAAGCTACTACTACTTAGCAGCTGTACTAAATTGGTCTCCCCACCTCCAGTCTCAATCCTCTCTGTGGCAGACACTGCTGGGGGTCTATATACCTATTCTCCCTTTACTGCTCAGTAACAGACTCTGGTTTTATCCTGGGCACCATGCCCCCAAGTAATAGTGTACCCTTTCCAGCCTTCCCAGCCGCTAGGACTGGCCAACGAGCTGTAAGTGGAAGTCATGGATTGTGACCTTCCAGAAAAGCTACTTGAAGGGAACAGACTTGGCTGGGAGTGTGTCTGGTACTGGGACACGATGGGTGGCACTCTGGCCATCATTTTGGACTGCAAGGTAATAGAAGCGATGCCAATGGACGGTGAAGCAAACAGAAGGAACTCAGTCCTTGATGATCCCAGCTTCATCATACAAAGAACAACCTGTAGGCTTCTCATACCACCCTGCCTTTGCACAGGTGCTTGCAATGGCTTTCTCCTGAACCTTCCTCCTCCCCTCCTTCAAATCCCAGCTCCTCCAAAATATTCGCCTGCTGCAGCCACCACCAACACAGGTACAGACAACACATTCATGTACCAAATGTGAACAGACAGTCTTCCTATGTTTACCTTTTCTAGGCGGGTACTACAATATTTCTCAATTATAATGTAAGGTTGGTTTTCTTGTCTGCCTTGTCACTAAAGTAAAATTCCCTGAGGACAGAAACCATCAGAAATTCTTTGGCTTTTGATAGCCCTTCACACAGGGTCTAGACTATACAGAAGTACTCAATAAATGTCAGGTGAATGAATCAAGTTCAGAGAAATAGTCATTCTTGAGCCCTTCAAAAACTTCATATTCTCAAACATTTAAAAGCACACTATTGCCTTCATTTCAAGTCATAAAAACTCTGATAATAAGGAATATATCAGAAGACATCAGGATTTTAAGCCAGTTGGTAATACTGTACTTAATTTCCTTAACTATAATGTATCATTTCTCTTCCAAAACAAACCAACTATCCTGAGAGGATAAATCTTTTTTTTTTTTTTTTCAGTACAACTTTTGAGGTGTTCAAGAGGAGAAAGCAATAGAGAACATTTTCTCTCTTTGCAAGACATCCCTCCGACAAATAGGACCATTTCTGTGCCAAGCATTATACTAAGCAATTAAAATACAGAATAATGAGCTCTTTGAAAGAGAACAAGCCCCAGGGTATTATTGTGAGTGCATCTATCCCCATTTCCACAAGATGAGAAAGCCTAAAGGAGATGGCATTTAGATTTTTTTTTTTATTTTTAAGGGAAAAAATGAAACTTTTAAGAGATTTTGGTTTCCCCCTTTTTATGAGCTCAAGTTTGTTTTTATGTAAAGCAGAAGGAGCCAGTGTCTTTTAGTGCCCCCTATATATCACTGTACCAGGTTCTTTATATACATAATTTCAACTAAGCCTCATAAAACTTCTGTGAGATAGTTCTCCACCTCATTTTAAAGGCTTCACGAAGTACGTGATTTGTGAAGTTAAACAGCTAGGATCTGAACTCAGAAATGCCTGCTTCTAACAAATGCTGTCCATTACATGCTAGCTCATAAATTCTTAGATAGAAGCATAAAATACAGGAGCCAAGAGAAAGTTATCAGTAAATAACTCACCAGTTAACTAAGCTTGCATATGCTTCATCGCTGTTTATCACTTTTTGGTTGGGTGCAAGGAAGCCACTTTTTAAATGATGAGAAAAAAACTGACTTTAAAGAGCACAACTGGCTGGGAGGTGCCTGGCTGGCTCAGCCAGTAGAGTATGCAACTCTTGATCTTGGGGTTCTGAATTCAAGCCCCACACTGGGTGTGGAGTCTACTTAATTTAGAAAAATGATAATAATAAGTAAATAAATAAATAAATAAATAAATAAATAAATAACACAACTGATAGAACCAAAATTCAAGTTTCTGAAATAAGCTTTAGAGTATAAACAAAAACCAACAGCAAAATTTCAAAATGTATCTTTCTCATTACTATCTTAATTCCTTCCAGTATAAATACAAGAAAACATTGCAGGGGACAAGGTCTCTCCTAAATCCTAGGTATCCGTTATACAATTTCAACCCGTGACCCTAAGGAAAGCCTGCCTATTCTCACACATACTATTTAGAATAATACCTCAGGTGAGTAACTACATCCATTAAAAGGTTACTAAAAATGGTAGTAATAATTATAATAGAGATAAAGAAAATAACTCCAGGGAAAAAGATTAACTTAACACTGTGTTATAATTCAATAACCTTCACCCATGTCTTCTCAAACCTCTATGCACATCTTCTCAAACCCCAAAAGTAGTGTATTACTGTGATACTACATGTATATTCCAGGCAACATTTCATAAGAGGTTCATGAAAGGATATAACATAAAACTGAACAAGAAGTGTCCAGAAATGGCAGCATTTCAGCTAGATTAAAAAATGTCCCAACAATGACGACTGCTCAATGCATAGATGAAAAACCAAAAGAAAAAAGGAGTGAAATTTCCTTCTATGGGACCATTTAAAATGCAGAAATTCTTATCTGTATGAAAGTTCGTGGTTAATCCTATCTGAAAAAGCAAGAGAGGTTGGCATTGGTGACCTAAGTCTTTTTCACCAGGAAACGAACGCCTCGGTTCCAAAAGCCCCAGCCATCAGCCAACCAATCATCTTTTAGTTACCTGGATACTGTGGATCCTTCACTGTGTCCCAGAACTCAGAGTCTATGCTAACACTGCATTACTGTGACAATAACACTGAGCCAAAGTGTCTTACCATGAATTCTACAGCCTTCTTTCCAATGATGAGAAACACAGCAGAATCTGGTGAAAGCAAGATCCTACTCAGAGACCCAAACAGCCCTTAATTCACAGTCAAAAAAATGTCTGCAAATAACCTGCCCAAGTGCCTCCCTCACCCCACTCCAATCTCAGTTCCTCAGAATAAAAAGTGAAAGATGCGAACAAGGACTTTGTAAAATGTAAAAGTTATGCTACAGTGGGGTGCCTGGGTGGCTCAGTTGGTTAAACATTTGACTCTTGATTTCAGCTCCGGTCACAATCTCAGGGTGTGTGAGTTCAAGCCCTGCTGCGGAAACTGCTTGGGATTCTCTCTCTCCCTCTCTCTGCTCATACCCCATCCACTCTCAAAACAAACACACATTAAAAAAAAAAAAGAGGGGCGCCTGGGTGGCGCAGTCGGTTGAGCGTCCGACTTCGGCCAGGTCACGATCTCGCGGTCCCTGAGTTCGAGCCCCGCGTCGGGCTCTGGGCTGATGGCTCAGAGCCTGGAGCCTGTTTCCGATTCTGTGTTTCCCTCTCTCTCTGCCCCTCCCCCGTTCATGCTCTGTCTCTCTCTGTCCCAAAAATAAAATAAACGTTGAAAAAAAAAAAAAAAAAGAAAGAAAAAGAAAAAAGTTATGCTATAGTTACACACCAAAACAGAAGCAACTTCTCAAAGGAAACTGCTACCCTGAACTAATTTAAGAGAGAAAAATTAGTAAGAGAAAAATGTATGATATAATAGCTCTTATCTTGTCAAAATAGAATTGAATTACTTGTAGCTCCCCTTCTAAAAAAAAAAAAAAAAAAGCCTGGAAACACAGGATGAAAGTAAGAACTACAGACACACTTCCCAGTCGAATTATGCCATTGGCAAAACTGCTATTTTCCCTTTTTATACCACTTCAAGTGACCCCACAATTTGATCCCAAGTTCTGAGAAATCCACTTAACCACCATTCCGGCCACTTCTCTGGGGGATCCTCCAGCCCATTCATCCAACTGGTCATTGAATCCCATCTATCTCCTAAACAGCTCTTGAACTGTTACCCTAGCCTTGCCCACTTCCTACTCCCACAGCTGCTACTAAGAAATAGGTCTTCATCATTTCTCACTTGGACCTAACAGCCTCCTACTTCTACTCTCACCCTCTTGTCTTCTCCACCATCCACACCACTGCAAAACTCATCATGCAATTCCCCACCATGAGGCTACACACCTAACTGCTAGCAGTGGAGAATTCACTCTCGTGAATGAATGCCTACTTTTTGTACTATTAATCTGCATTTTACAACAGTATGTTGTTCCTTTTACAATCAGAAAAAAATCTACTATTTCCATTTGGGGAAATATTAGAATCTCTTCCATTTGGAATCCATTGCTCCACTTCTCCATCGGGCTAATGGCCAAATTCTGAAGTCAGGCACACAATGATCATGTTCTGCCTTTCTCAAACATACTTCCAACCTCCATCCCAAGTACCTACACAAGCCATCCTGAATTACTTGCTGTTGTGTTTCTTTTTTTAGAACTTTATACATTTTGCTTATTCTGTGTAGAATACAGAGATGTAACAATAATCTTGAGTCTGTTCCTAATAATCAACCTGCCTCCTACTGGTAGTTATTATCAAGACAGTAATCTAGAAGAAAATACTCTCATTTTTACCTCATTTTGCGCATGCTATTCCTAACTGTAGCCTACAGTCCCACAGCTATACCAACCCACCAAATTCTTTCCTTGTAATCAAGAAAGCTGATGTTTCTAAAAGGATAAAATAAGATGATGCTTAGCATCTGTAGCCTAAGAGATAATATAAGAGGAAGACAACACAAAGTGCTGAATCTGGGAAGAAGATGCCAGTGGAGTAGAGAAAAATAAAGCAAGGACACTGGACAAATGTGCAGCATAACTTTTCACAGAGTAGAGGGTTTTACCAGAAGTGTTATAAATTTTCTTATCAAGTAAAAACACATTACAGTTAAGCTTGAAAACAGTGGGAATACCCATATTACTTGCCCTCCTTCTTTTAGCATGAAAATTCAAAAGTCGGCCACTTTTTAAATGCACATGATTGGCTTTACCTTCCTTCAGTTCCTTCCACTACATAACAAGTACCAACAATCAAATGGAAATTAGACACTATGTAAGATCTCTTCTTTTGATTATAAATTACAAAATTGTCTCTTTCAAATCATATAAAATATAGAAACAAAACCCAGATTTTAAAAAATACAAACCAAACACATGAAAGAAATCAAAACATTTCCTTCATTTGATTGTGTAATTGGGTCAAATGAAAGCAGCAAACAGTATGACACAATACAAATATCTACCTAAAGAAAAAGATAGGAAAAGAACAGGGATAAAGACAGTTCAATGGGTTACAATGGTTGAGAAGCAAATCTAAGGATTTTCATACTTTATGTGCTACATTATAGGCTTGGTTCTATTACAAATTACAAAATTATAATGTTCTTAGCTCTAATGATGATATTATGGTTATGTAGAAAAATGTGTTTATTTTTATGAGATGCATACTAAAATGTTAAAGTATATAGCACCATGATGATTGCAACTTAACTTTCAAGTGGTTCACAAAAATATATATGCATACATAAACACATTTACAGAGAAAGCAAATATAGCAATCTGTTAACTGTTTAATATGGATCCGGGGAAGGCAAACTACAGCCAGGCCAAATCCAGCTGTGCCTGTTTTTGTAAATAAAGTTCTGTTCAACACTGCCATGTCCATTCATTCACCTGTTACATGGCTGCTTACTCACTACAACTACAGAATTGAGTAGTTGTGACAGAGACTGGCCTCTAGAACCTAAAATATTTATTGTCCCTTTACAAAAATACAGAAAATATCTAGCCTTTCACAGAAAAAAAAAATTGCAAACTCCTAATCTAGACAGTGAATATACAGGTGATCATAGGACTAAGTCTTTAAACTTTCCCGTATGTTTAAAATACGTACAATTTTATACACGAATCTTTTGATTTCTCAAGAATACAGATGATTATAGGGGCACCTGGGAGGCTCAGTTGGTTGAGTGTCCGCTCTACACTTTGGCGCAGGTCATGATCCCAGGGTCATGGGATCAAGCCCCACGACAGGCTCCACACTGAGCATGGAACCTGCTTGGGATTCTCTCTCTCCCTCTTCCTTTGCCCCACCCCCCCCCCGGATGTGTACAGGCATGCATGCACTCTCTATATAAAACAAAAAGTCTTTCAAAAAATAAAGAAAGAAAAAATACAGATGAATACAGAAACAGATCATTGAGATGGCTTGGATGCAATCATAATCCTGATATGACACTGAAAAGAGTTACTATGCAGGTTATGGTACAAAAGGAACAACTCTTTAAAACAGCAATTCAGTGATATCTATTTTCACACAGAGCTATCCTAGTAGGAATTTATCCTATAGAAATACACGAGCATGAAAAGACTAATAGTAATAGCAGTGCTTGTTATCTGCCAGACCCTGTTGCAAGCACTTCGCCCGTCATGCGATCCTTGCGACAACCCTACAAGGTAAGTACTACCATTATCCCCAGTTTACAGATGAGGAAACTAAGACACAGTTAACCTGCCCAAGTCAAACAGCTAAAAAGTGGTATAGCTGCAATTATGAATCCAGATAATACAACTTCAAAGCCCAATCTTAATTGCCATACACACTGCTTATTGAAAAAAGCACAAAGGAAATGAATGCAAAATACCCAAAAGATGAATACAAACAGCCAATACACAATGAAGGCATTTAACTTCCCTGGTAATAAAACAATAATAATATAGATAAAGGCAAAATATCATCTGCCTATGAATTTAGGTAATCAAGCAAAAGCCATGTGGGCAAGGACAAAGAGAAAGAGAGAGCACTGAGCCCTTTTGGTAGTGTAAGTTGGTTCATCCTACGTGGAGAAAGTATTTGGCAATACATTGCTAAACGGGCAAACCCTGTGATCGAACAAGTCTGCTTCTAAGAATTTATTATAAAGGAATAATGAGACACAAGTGGGCAAACATACTAAGCATTATTTATTCAGTAAAAATAACGAGAAAACAACATATTCATCAATAGGGGATTAATCATATTAAAATATTGCCAGACAATGGAATACCATAAAGCAAAATGATTATATGGATCTATATTTGCTAACACAGAAAGATAACATCATTTAGCGTTTAGATTTTAAGAAATAAGATTAGGGGCACCTGGCTGGCTCAGTCAGTAGAGCACGTGACTTTCGATCTTGGGGTTGTGAGTTCAAGCCCCACGTTGGGTATAGAGTTACCTAAAAACTCTTTTTAAAAAAAGATTGAAACTGGGCACCTAGGTGGCTCAGTAGGTTGAGGGTCTGACTTTGGCTCAGGTCATGATTTCACAGCTCATGAGTTCGAGCCCTGTGTCAGGCTCTGTGCTACAAGCACAGAGCCTAGAGCCTGCTTCGGATTCTGTGTCTCCGTCTCTCTCTGCCCCTCCCTTGCTCACTCTCTCTCTCTCTCAAAATAAACATTAAAAAAAAGAAGATTAAAAAAAGATTACCATTACATATGTAAGATAATCTTATTTTTTTAAGTTGTTTTTGTAAAGGTGAATATGTGTGTTTGTGTACATACCACAAATGAAAAGACAGAAAGAAGGAAATGCACCAAAATATTAAGTAATTATCACTTGGTGGGATTTTGAGTGTTTCTTACTTTCTTTCTCATAGCTTTCTTTACTATTTAATTACTTTTGCAGATTATATGACTTATATAATTTTTTTTTTAATTTTTTTTTTCAACGTTTTATTTATTTTTGGGACAGAGAGAGACAGAGCATGAACGGGGGAGGGGCAGAGAGAGAGGGAGACACAGAATCGGAAACAGGCTCCAGGCTCCGAGCCATCAGCCCAGAGCCCGATGCGGGGCTCGAACTCACGGACCGCGAGATCGTGACCTGGCCGAAGTCGGACGCTCAACCGACTGCGCCACCCAGGCACCCCTTCTATAATTATTTTTTAAGCAATTTTTAAGTTTATTCAGAGAGAGAGCGTGCACACACAAGTGGGGGAGGGGCAGAGAGAGAAGGAGAGAGAGAAACCCAAGTTGGCTCAGTGCTCCATGCTGAGCCTGATGTGAGGCTTGATCTCGCAACCATGTGATCATGACCCGAGTCAAAACCAAGAAGCGGATGTTTAACCAATTGAGCCACCCAGGCACCCCTTATAATTATTTTAAAAACCATATTCAATTTAAAATATTTGCCTTTTACAGCTCAATAATCATCAGTTCCATATATATAACATGCATAACCATTTCCTTTTATAATATGTGGTGTGTTTTTAATTAAGAAATGCAGAAGAAAATAAAAAGAAATTCAGAACAATTTGTTCTTAAAGACTTCATGATACTCTAAAAATATAAGACACTAAAGGATCAATGATCATCAAAATTTCATGTTAAAAAATTAGTAGCAGGATTAACACATGTATTACTTATAATATAAAAGTATCATCTCCTTTATTCCTCACAACTCATAAGGAAAAGATACCATCCCCATTTTACAGATTTCTATTTTCAGACCCTAATCCCTTCCAGTTCCTCCCAAGGTAGAAAAAAACTTTTTATACACATTTACAATGTGCTAAATGGGCAAGGGGCATTAAGAAGGACACTTGTTAGGGTGTTATATGGAGGGGATGAATCACTTGATTCTACTGCTGAAATCATTATTGCACTATATGCTAACCAACTGGGATGTAAATTAAAAAATAAATAAATAAATATTTTTTTTTAAATTTAAAACTTTTGTGCTTCAAAGGACACCATCAAGAAAGTGAAAAAGCAACCCACAAAATGAGAGAAAATATTTGCAAATCATAAATCAGATAACAGCCTAGTATCCAGAATATATAAAGAACTCTTACAACCCAACAACAAAAAGAATAAAAAGAAAACCCAATGAAAAAATGGGCAAAGGGCTTAAATAAACACCTCTCCAAAGAATATACGCAAATGGTCAAAAAAGCACAGGAGAAGATATTCAATATCACTAGTTATTAGGAAAATACAAATAAAAACCACAACGGAATTCCAGTTTACGCCCACTAAGATGGTTAAAATCAAAAAGACAGACAATACCAAATGTTTGGATGTACAGAAATTGCAACTCTCACATTGCGCATGAGAATGTAAAATGGTGCAGCTGCTTTGGAAAACAGTGTGGTAGTTCTTCAAAATGCTAAATACAGGGCAAACATAACCCAGTAATTCCACTTTTTTACGCCCAAGACAATTTAAAATATAAATAAGTAAAAATTTCTACACAAATGTTCATAGAGAATTACTCGCAGTAGCCAAAAAAATGAAAACCCAAATGTTCATCAACTGATGAATGGATAAACAAAATGTGATATATGCATACAATGGAGTACTCTTCAGCCATTTAAAAGAATGATGTGCAGTTGACCTTCAACAAAGGTTTGAACTACATGGCTCCATTTATATGCAGATTTTTTCAAATATATGAATAGTACTGAAAATGTATATTCTTTATGGCTTTCTTAACTTTTTCTTTTCTCTAGTTTACTTTATTATAAGAATGCTACATATTAAACATAGAACACACAAAATATGTGCTGATCAACTGTTTATGTTATCGGTACAGCTACTGGTCAACAGTAGGGGATTAGTAAAGTTTTAAAGAAGTAAAAATTCTAAGTGGGTTTTCAACTGCATGAGCGTTGGTGCACCTAACCCCTGCATTGTTCAACAATAGTCATACATTCTACAACATGGATGAACTCTGAAAATATTATGCTAAGTGCAAGAAGCCATACACAAACCACATATAGTATGATTTCACTTACATGAAATGTCTAGAAGAGACAAATCCAGAGACAGAAAGTAGAACAGTGTTTCCAGGAGCTAGGAGAATGGGGAAATTGGGAGTGACTGCTAATGGGTACAGGTTTTTTTTGGGGGGGGGGGGGGGACATGGGGGGCAATCATGAAATGTTCTAAACTTGGTGATAATGATTACACAACTGTGAATACACTAAAACCACTGAACTGTTGTGGGGAGGGGAGCATCTGCCAAGATGGATCTAAATAAATATTTCATCGATGAAAAATCCAGTACTTATCAATCAATATCTTAGAAAAATTATAGAAAAGTGCACCCTGACAAATGATGATAATTAATTTGCCATCATCAATCTCTTCATTAAAGATTATGGATGGGGCACCTGGTGGCTCAGACAGTTAAGCATCCAACTTCAGCTCCGGTCATGATCTTACAGGTGGTGAGTTTGAGCCCTATGTTGGGCTCTGTGCTGACAGCTCAGAGCCTAGAGTCTACTTTGGATTCTGTGTCTTCCTCTCTCTCTGCCCCTCCTCTGCTCACACTCTGTGTGTGTCTCTCTCTCAAAAATAAACATTAAAAAAAAATTTTTTTTAAGATTATGGATACTCGGGGTGCCTGGATGGCTCAGTCAGTTAAGCCTCTGACTCTTTTTTTTTTTTTTTTTTTAAAGTTTATTTATTTTTGGGACAGAGAGAGACAGAGCATGAACGGGGGAGGGGCAGAGAGAGAGGGAGACACAGAATCGGAAACAGGCTCCAGGCTCTGAGCCATCAGCCCAGAGCCCGACGCGGGGCTTGAACTCGCGGGGCTCGAACTCACGGACCGCGAGATCGTGACCTGGCTGAAGTCGGACACTTAACCGACTGCGCCACCCAGGCGCCCCAAGCCTCTGACTCTTGATTTGGGCTCAGGTGACTATCTCACAGGTGTGACCTCAAACCCCACTGTCAGTCTCCCTACCAGGGATGGAGCCTGCTTAAGACTCTCTCTCTCCCTCTACCTCTGTCCCTCTCGGACTCAGTCTCTCTGCTCTCGCTCTCTCAAAGTAAAACAAACTTTAAAAAAATACATTAAAATAATAAATTTTTAAAAAAAGAGAAAGATGCCATTAAGTTCTAAAAGTTTATGTTGTGTTTTTATTGCTACCCATAAGTACATCCAGGAAGAAATCTTTTAAGTTTTTAATCATCTAAGTTCTTAAAACCCCTACTTTATGCAGATCAATAGAGTAATACTAGGAAACACTAGTCCACTTTGAAGTTTCCTAATGGTGATCTCCATTTTTAAAGTCAGTTAAACACATTTTGATTTATGTATTCTTTCCTTTCACTTTATGTATTTTTAAAATTTTTTTTATGTTTATTTATTTTTGAGAGAGAGAGAGAGAGAGAGACAGAGAACAAACAGGAGAGGCGCAGAAAGAGAGGGAGACACAGAATCTGAAGCAGGCTCCAGGCTCTGAGCTGTCAGCACACAGCCCAATACAGGGCTTGAACCCACAAACCATGAGATCATGACCTGAGCCCAAGTTGGACACTTAACTGACTGAACCACTCAGGCGCCCCACTTTATATATTTCACTTTAGAAAATTCCCTCTCAGAAAACCAACGTTTTAACTAAATATCTGTTGATCATAGCGTTGTCTGTACTAATAAAAAGTTACAAACAACATAAGCATCAATCAACAGAGTTACACAGTAAACAAATAGTGGCACATCCATACAGTGGAATAGCATCACCAAAAATAAAGACAAGGGTTTTCGGAGGAAGGAAGATGAGAAAGCAGACTTTTTTACCCATACCCCCAAGAATAACTGCATTTCATTAATGATATTATTGGTAGAAGAGTTGTATATGCGAATTGTACAATTTTATTTATTTTTGAGAGGGAGACAGCGAACAGGAGAGGGGCAGAGAGGGGGGACAGAGGATCCCAAGCACCTGTCAGCACAGAGCCCCACGTGGGGCTAGAACTCATGAACTATGAGATCATGACCTGAGCTGAAGTCCAACACTTAACTGACCGAGCCACCCAGGCGCCCCTCCATTATATATTTTTAAATGGAAAATTAAGGTTACCAAAATCATGTAGAATACAATCACATTCTTGAGAAAATAAAAGCATATGTTGTCCAGAAAAACATATAGAAAAATGTATACCATACCATTCATAGTGTTCACCTATGAATTATTTTACTTCTTTTTGCTTATCTTTATTTTTTTCCAGCTTTGAGACATAATTGACATATAACACTGTTTAAGTTTAAAGTATATAATGTGACGATTTATGTATGTATTGGGAAATGATTGCCACAATAAAGTTAGTTACATCTATCATCTCATAGTTACATTTTGTATGTGTGTGTGCTTATCTCTACTTTCTAATTTTTCTTAAACATGTTCTATTTATCATAAAAGTTTTTAATTTAAGAAGAAATAAGGTTCTCCTCTTTCATCTGTTTTCTTTATTTTGAAGGCTTAAAATAAAATAGCCCATCACAGAACCCACTTTTCTTTCCTAATATGATAAAGTTTTTTTGTAACAATTCATTATAAATGGGGAAAACATTCTGTCTTCCTAATGAACCTAACAAGGTTAATCTTCATTCTCAAACGAAGGTGAATTTTCATCAGTACCTCCCCCCCCCCCACCTTTTTATTTGCTGATTTAATCTTCAGGGAAATTTATCCTGGAAATCCCTTATATATTTGGAGAATAAGTAAACGAGTACTTTGCTGGGGACTTTTATACATTATGATTTAATTACTCCTCAGCAACCACCTGAGACAGTAATTTATCATCATACAAATTTTAACAGGTAGGGAAATTAAGGCTTACAGCTATTACAACAATCTCATAGCTAGCGAGTACTAGCTCAGATTTGAAGGGTTCCAGTTCCAAGATTTCCTGACACCACAGTGGTGCTTGTCATTTATATGTATATTTGTGGAGAATCCAAAGTAAAAACCCCTCATGGAGAAAGGAAATTCAAGTAGTTCTTTAAGAAGGAATAAGTTTATTTAAATCATTTGGACCCAAAAGTACTTTGTTTATTCAAATGTCATCCTGACAAAAGTACTGAATCTGCAACCTTGATAAAGTAAACAAAGAAGCTTAGTTAGTTGGCCTAGAGCAAAGGTCACATGTAAAACGTAATATAACTAAATTCTGTTCTCTTTTAAGTACCAAATTCTCAGTTGTATTTTCCTACCATTTATATACAAAGATAAGGACTCCCATAATATCATATGGCTTTACTTAAGAGCCCATCTTTATCTATCTAAATTTTAAACCTCTCTATGGACTTGAAAGTCCATTTAACAGGCCCAAAATAGAATCATTTATGCTATGCCTCATATCACCCAACTAGTTTTATTTAATTACGGTTTAGGTTCTTCCCAGAAATGGAACCTTAAACCAATGAAAAATCTTCTAATCAGCACTAGTTAGAGGTAATCTGCCTGTTAAACCCCTGCTATCCCCTAAAGGAAAGTAACCTTGCCATAACCAATCCACTTTTTTTTCTGCTATAACTTTCTTGTTCCCTCTCCATTCTGCCTATAAAAGTCTTTCCTTTTGTACAGCTTCTCAGAGCTCCTTTCCACCTGCTAGATTGCATGCTGCCCAATTCATGAGTTGTTGATTAGAGTCAGTAAGATCTTTAAAATTTACTTGGTTGAGTTTTGGTTTTTAACAGCTTAAAATTAATTCAAAGGTTTCTTTCTCCTTCACCACCTCAAAGTGAACTCTGTCCCACGTTGTGTTACAAGTTATTATTAACTAGCCTCCCAGAAGCCATTCACAATCTGCTTTTCTTTTGCTTTCCTCTATTCCGGAGAAGGCACTTGCTTACCACTTGATTGGCACAGCCCCTTCCGTCTTTCAGCCTTTGCCTCTTCCCCTGCTTCCTACCTAGAACTTGGAATCAATACCTGGAGGTACAACAATCATTGACCATGTGTACAAAAACCACAAAACAGGGGGAAGGAGGTGGATCTTTGGTAATATTCTTGGCTAGCTGCACCCGCACTGTACTCTCCAACTCTGGACTTTTTGATACAAGAGGAAAATAAACCCTTTACTTGTTTAAGCCATTATTGATTGGTTTTTCTGTCATATAAAGTCTGACACAGAAACACATCTTAGACATGGAAACACATTCTTTCCAGCATTTAAAGGACAGCTAGATCTGCTTCTCTTTCAGGTAGTTTAACATTTTGACAATTTCTATATGTAAAACACATGTCATTTTCTTGGACATGCAAGTAGGAAAAACGTGGATGCTAAGATTACTTAAATACATCGTTTTCCAAGGGAAAAAATTATTTTTCTTCATAGCCAGAAATATTTATCAACTATAAACTGCATAAACACTGGTGACACAGGTAGAAGAAGAAGTATCTCAACCATGAACCATAATCCCCAAGGAACTAAAGAGAGATGTAAATTGTAAAGCTGGCCAGACCTTTAACTGAGTTTCAGGCAAAGGATAGAAAAAATATCCCTAATTCCTATCAAGCTAAGACAGAAACCATCACATCTATCAAACTGTGATTAAGAATATTCAAAATATGAAAAGTATTTGAGTTGGCTGGGAAGATGATAGAGTAGGAGAACCCTCTTCCCACAGATATGACTAGATAACACTGACATCAGCTTAAATAACCCAGAAAACAATGGAAAGACTAGCGGAACAAACTCCACGACTAAAGCTAGGGAACAGGCCACATGGAAAAACATAGGAAGGGAGAAGACTCGATCTGGGAGTGAAACAGACCTTGGCCATCCTCCGTGGGGAGGTAGCCAGTGGCACAGAGAAGGGCGCAAAATAGACTTTCACAGAAATGAAGGGAGTGAATCCCCATATTTGCCTTTGAAAGTGAGAGGGGCTGAGTTTGTGAGTTCTTACAACCAGGAGAACTTCAAAGCCTGGAATTTTTAAATCTGCAGGCTCGGCTCTGGCAGAGCCTGGAGGATGTTAGGAAACAGAATCCCCACCCATAAAGAGACAGCAGATAAACAGCGCATGTAGATACAGTATAAAACCATTAGTTTGAAAACTGTCAGGGGCAGACATGAGGGACAGTGATTTGCTCATCTCGGAACATGGCCTAGAGAGACAGGGATCACAGAGAGTCCCCTCCAGAAACATAGGAACTGGCAGGTGCCATTTCCCTCCCCCACATCCCAACATAAACAAGAGCCACCTGCAGGAACCAGTGCAGTGCACTCACTACCTAACTTGCTAACACCAAACATCGCCCCCCTTGCACTTTGGCAGATCCACCCTTCCCAGCCACGCTCCCCTTACGACTGGTGCTGGAGGCCCCTCCCCCAGGAAACCAGCACACACTCTGCCACATCTCCTGATACCCACGAATTGTGAGACATCAGTTCTGGTGGCACAGGTGTCCTTTCACAAGCAGACTACCACACACCTTGTTAAAATGCACCCCAACACATGCTAGGTACCAAAGGCTGCCCAGAATAGGTAAAGAGAGCCTGTGTAGACAACTGGACTGAAGGAAAAAGAGGCCAAGACTCAACAGCAAAGCACATGCAACACACATAGAAGACACTCCCTGAAGCACCAGGCCCTGGGGAACAGGGCACACTGCACTGCAGGACACAACAGGACC
This sequence comes from Leopardus geoffroyi, assembly GCF_018350155.1. Classification (NCBI taxonomy): domain Eukaryota; kingdom Metazoa; phylum Chordata; class Mammalia; order Carnivora; family Felidae; genus Leopardus; species Leopardus geoffroyi. Next base: position 99,912,059 of record NC_059332.1, read on the forward strand.
TCTTCTTCATAAGGCTATTATCCTTAAGAGCAAGAGAAGTAGTTGACATTCCTAACACACACACACACACACACACACACACACACACACACACACACAGAAATAGAAAGTTAGACAAAATGAAGAGACAGAGAAATATCTCCCAAATGAAAAAACAGGACCAAACCACAACAAGAGACCAAAGTGAAACAGATACAATATGCCTGATAGAGAATTTAAAGTAATGATCGGGGGGAGGAGCCAAGATGGTGGAACAGCATGGAAGCTTTTTGTGTGTCTCGTGTCCATGAAATAAAGTAATGATCATATACCTATCAAAATAACACCAGCATTCTTCACAGAGCTAGAACAAATAATCCTAAAATTTGTACAGAACCAGAAAAGACCCCAAATAGCCAAAGCAATCTTGAAAAAGAAAACCAAAGCAGGAGGCATCACAATCCCAGACTTCAAGCTATACTACAAAGCTGTAATCATCGAGACAGTATGGTACTGACACAAGAACAGACACTCAGATCAATGGAACAGAATAGAGAACCCAGAAATGGACCCAAAAACGTATGGCCAGCTAATCTTTGACAAAGCAGGAAAGAATATCCAATGGAATGAAGACAGTCTCTTCAGCAAATGGTGCTGGGAAAACTGGACAGTGACATGCAGAAGAATGAACCTGGACCACTTTCTTACACCATACACAAAAATAAACTCAAAATGGATGAAAGAACCTAAATGTAAGACAGGAAGCCATCAAAATCCTCGAGGAGAAAGCAGGCAAAAACCTCTTTGATCTTGGCCACAGCAACTTCTTACTCAACACGTCTCCGGAGGCAAGGGAAACAAAAGCAAAAATGAACTACTGGGACCTCATCAAAATAAAAACCTTCTGCACAGTGAAGGAAACAATCAGCAAAACTAGAAGGCAACCGACAGAATGGGAGAAGATATTTGCAAATGACATATCAGATGAAGGGTTAGTATCCAAAATCTATAAAGAGCTTATCAAACTCAACACCCAAAAAACAAATAATCCAGTGAAGAAATGGGCAAAAGACATGAACAGACACTTCTCCAGGGAAGACATCCAGATGGCCAACCAACACATGAAAAAATGCTCAACATCACTCATCATCAGGGAAATACAAATCAAAATCACAATGAGATACCACTCACACCTGTCAGAATGGCTAACATTAACAACTCAGGCAACAACAGATGTTGGCGAGGATGCGGAGAAAGAGATCTCTTTTGCATTGTTGGTGGCAATGCAAGCTGGTGCAGCCACTCTGGAAAACAGGATGGAGGTTCCTCAAAAACTAAAAATAGGGGCGCCTGGGTGGCGCAGTCGGTTAAGCGTCGACTTCAGCCAGGTCACGATCTCGCGGTCCGTGAGTTCGAGCCCCGTGTCAGGCTCTGGGCTGATGGCTCAGAGCCTGGAGCCTGTTTCCGATTCTGTGTCTCCCTCTCTCTCTGCCCCTCCCCCGTTCATGCTCTGTCTCTCTCTGTCCCAAAAATAAATAAACGTTGAAAAAAAAAAAATTAAAAAAAAAAAAAAAAAAAAAACTAAAAATAGAACTACCCTATGACCCAGCAATTGTACTACTAGGCATTTATCCACAGGATACAGGTATGCTGTTTCGAAGGGACACATGCACCCCCATGTTTATAGCAGCACTATCAACAATAGCCAAAGTATGGAAATAGCCCAAATGTCCATCGATGGATGAATGGATACAGAAGATATGGTATATATATACAATGGAGTATTACTCGGCAATCAAAAAGAATGAAATCTTGCCATTTGCAACTACATGGATGGAACTGGAGGGTATTATGCTAAGTGAAATTAGTCAGTCAGAGAAAGACAAAAATCATATGACTTCACTCATATGAGGACTTTAAGAGACAAAATGGATGAACATAAGGGAAGGGAAGCAAAAAAATATAAAAACAGGGAGGGGGACAAAACAGAAGAGACTCGTAAATATGGAGGACAAACTGAGGGTTGCTGGAGGGGTTGTGGGGGGGGGATGGGCTAAATGGGTAAGGGGCATTAAGGAATCTACTCCTGAAACCATTGTTGCACTATATACTAACTAATTTGGATGTAAATTTAAAAAAATAAAATTAAAATAAATAAATAAATAAATAAATAAATAAATAAATAAATAAATAAAGTGATGATCATAAAGATACTCACTGGACTTCAGAAAAAGAGTGGAGGACATCAATGAGACCCTTATACAGAGATTTAAGAAAAAAAAAAAAAAACGACGACGATAAATTAAAAATACACTTGATGGAGAAGTGCCTGGGTGGCTCAGTCATTTAAGCGTCAGACCTCAGCTCAGGTCATGATCTCACAGTTCATGAGTTCAAGCCCCACATCAGGCTGTCTGCTGTCAGCATGGAGCCCACTTTGGATCCTCTGTCCCCTTCTCTCGGCCCCTCCCCCACTGGTTCTCTTTCTCTCTCTCTTTTTCTCTCTCTCTCTGTCAAAATAAATAAATAAACTTAAAAAAAAATACACTTAAATAATCAGCAGGCTAGATGAACCAGAGGAACAAATTAATGACCTGGAAGACAGAGTAATGGAAAGTTACCAAGGTGAGCAAAGGACAGAAAAAAAACTATGCATATTGAGAACAGTCTTAGGGAACTCAGTGATTCCATCAAGTGTAATAACATTCACATGATTGAAATCTCAGAAAAGACAGAAAAGGGGGCAGAAAATTTATTTGAAGAAATTATAGCTCAGAACTTCCCTAATTGGGGGAAGGAAACAGATACCCAGATGCAGGAGGCACAGAGATCACCCAAAGATTCAACCCAAGGAAGTCCACACCAAGACATATAGTAATTAAAATGGCAAAAAAAATAGAAACAGAAAAAAAATTTAAAAACAACAAGAGAAAAGAAGACAGTTACATAAAAGGGGAACGCCATAAGCTATCAGCAGATTTTCCAGCAGAAACTTTGCAGGCCAGAAGGGAATGGTATTATCTATTCAAAGTGCTGAAAGGGAAAAATCTGCAGCCAAGAATACTCTATCCAGCAAGGCTATCATTCAGAATAGAAGAAGAGAGAGAGTTTCCCAGACAAACAAAAACTAAAGGAGTTCATGACCACTAAACCAGCCCTACGAGAAACATTAAAGGGGACTCTTTAAGTGGAAAGGAATGACCACAAGTTAGAGTATGAAAAGTACAAAAAACAAAAGCAGTAAAAATAAATATTTCTGTAAAAGTCAGTGAAGGGATTCATAAAATAAAAGGACATGAGGGGCACCTGGCTAGTTCAGTCAGTAGAGTTTGTGGCTCTTGATCTTGGGATTGTCAGCTCAAGCCCCACAGTGGGTATTCAGTTTACTTTAAAAAAAAAAAAAAAAAAAGATGCAAAACACATACCTAAAATGGAATGGGGAGAAGAGTAAAGAATGGGTTTAAATCTAAGCAAACATCGGGACGTCTGGGTAATTCAGTCAGTTAAGTGTCCGACTTTAGCTCAGATCATGATCTCACAGCTCATGGGTTCAAGCCCAGCGTTGGGCTCTGTGCTGACAACTCAGAGCCTGGAACCTGCTTCGGATTCTGTGTCTCCTCCCTCTCTATGCCCTTCCCCGCTTGTGCGCTTGCTCACTCAAAAATAAAACATTAAAAATATTTTAAAAATAGGGGCACCTGGGTGGCTCAGTTGGGCATCTGATTTTGTCTCAGGTCATGATCTTGCAGTATGTGAGTTTGAGCCCCACGTCGGGCTCTGTGCTGACAGCTCAGAGCCTGGAACCTGCTTTGGATTCTGTGCCTCTGTCTCTCTCTGCCCCTTCCCCACTCATGCCCTCTTCTCACTGTCTCTCAAAATAAAAACATTAAAAAATTTAAGAAAATTTTAAAAATAAAAAATTAATTTAAATTAAAAAATTTTTAAAAAGACTGTGACAGGAGACAAAGAAGGACACTGTAATAATAGAGACAATCCAACAAGAGGATATTAATAATAATAAATATCTATGCACCCAACATGGAAGCAGCCAAATACATAAAACAGTTAATAACAAACATAAAGGAAATAATCCATAGTAATATAATAACAGCAGGGGACATTAACACCTCACTTACATCAATGAACAGATCATCCAACAGAAAATCAACAAGGAAAACAGTGGCTTTGAATGATACACTGAACCAGATGGATTTAACAGACATATGCAGAACATTCCATCCTAAAACAGCTGAATACACATTCTTTCCAAGAGCACATGGAACATTCTCCAGAATAGATCACATATTAGGCCACAAAACAAGTCTCAACAAACTTTAAAAAATCAAAGTCATGCCATGCATCTTTCCTGACCACAATGCAATGAAACCAGTAATCAACCAGAAAAAAAAAAATCTGGAAAGACTACAAATACATGGAGGTTAAATAACACGGTACTAAGCAATGAGTGGGTCAACCAAGAAATCAAAGAAATCAAAAAGTACATGGAAACAAATAAAAATGAAAACACAACAGCCTAAAATCTTTGGGATACAGCAAAAAATGGTTCTAACAGGAAAGTTCACAGCAATACAGACCTACTTCAAGAAGCATGAAAAATCAAATAAACAAGGTAACCTTCACTTAAAGGACCTAGAAAAATAAAAACAAACAAAACCCAAATCTAGCAAAAGGAAGGAAATAATAAACATTAAACCAGAAATTAATGATATAGATACTAGGTGTGGTTGGCTGGCTTAGTCAGCACAGCATGCAACACTTGATCTCAGGGTTGTGAGTTCAAGCTCCATGTTGGGTGTGGAGCCTATTAAAAAAAAAAAAAAAAAAAAGATAGAAACTAAAAAAACACAGTAGAGCAGAAACCAGGAGCTGGTTCTTTGAAAACATCAACAAAATTGATAAACCTCTAGTAAGACTCATCAAAAAAGAGAGGATCCAAATAAATAAAATCACTAATGAAAGGGAGAAATAACAATCAATACCACAGAAATACAAACAATTATAACAGAGTATTATAAAAATCTATAGACCAACCAACTGGACAACTCAGAAGAAATGGAAAAGTTCCTAAAAACATAGAACCTACCAAAACTAAAGCAGGGAAGAAATAGAAAACTTGAACAGACCAAGTACTAGCAATGAAATTGAATCAGTAATCAAAAAACTCCCAAAACACAAAAGTCCAGGATCAGATGGCTTCAAAGACAAATTCTACCAAACACTGAAAAAGGAGTTAATACCTATTCTTCTCAAACTATTCCAAAAAATATCAAAGGAAGGAAAATGCCCAAATTTATTCTTTGATTCCAGTATCACCTTGATACCAAGACCAGATAAAAACACCACGCAAAAAAAAGTGAACTAAAGGCCCATATCTCTCATGAACATAGATGCAAAAATTCTCAATAAAATACTAGCAAACTGAATCCAACAATACATTTTTAAAAATCACACAACACAAACAAGTGAGATTTATTCCCAGGATGCAAGGGTAGTGCAATAGTCACAAAACAATCAATGTGATATATCACATCAATTAAAAAAAAAAAAGGATAGGGATACCTGGGTGGCTCAGTCAGTTAAGCGACCAACTCTTGATTTCGACTCAGGTCAGGATCTCACAGTTCATAAGATTGAGCCCCACATCAGGTTCTGCACGGGCATCTTGGAGCCTGCTTGGGATTCTCTCTCTCCCTCTCTCTCTGCCCCTCCTCTGCTCACTTTCTCTGTCTCTCAAAATAAACTTTAAAAAAATTTTTTAATAAAAGAAAGGATAAAAACCATATGATCATTTCAATAGATGCAGAAAAAAGTATTTGACAAAGCACAACATCCATTCATGATAAAAACCTTCTGCAGGGAGGTCCAGAGGGAATATACCTCAACATAATAAAGAACAGATAAGAAAAACCCACAGCTAAAATCATATTCAAATGGTGAAAAACTAAGAGCTTTTCCCATAAGATCAGGAACAAGACAAGGATTCCATTTTCACTGCTTTTATTCAGCATACTACTGGAAGTCCTAGCCACAGCTATCATACAGCAAAAGAAATAAGTTATCCAAATTGGTAAGGAAGAAATAAAACTCTATTTGCAGATGACATGATACTATATAGAGAAAACCCTAAAGATTCCATCAAAAAACTTCTAGAACTGTTAAGTGAATTCAATAAAGTCATAGAATACAAAATCAATGTACAGAAATCTATTGCATTCCTATATACTAATAATGAAGCAGCAGAAGGCGAAATTAAGAAAACAATCATATTTACAACTGCAGAAAAACAATAAAATGCCTAGAAATAAACTTAACCAAAGACGTGTGAAAGACCTGTACTCTAAAAACTATAAAATACTGGAGAAAGAAATTCAAGAAGACACAAGGAAATGAAAAGATATTCCATGCTCATGAGTTGGAAGAACAAATATTTTCAAAAGGTCTATACTACCCAAAGTAATCTACATATTTAATGCAATCCCTATCAAAATACCAACAGCATTTTTCACAGAACAAACAATTGTAAAATTTGTATGGAATGACAAAAGACCTCAAAGAGACAAATCAATCTTGAAAAAAAAAAAAGAAACCAGAGGGGTCACAATTCCAGAATTCAAGTTATGTTACAAAGCTGCAGCAATTAAAATAGTAGGGTATTGGCATAAAATCAGACACACTGATCAGTAGAACAGAACAGAAAACCCAGAAATAAACCCACAATTATACGGTCAATTAATCTTCAACAAAGGAGAAACAAATAGAGAATGGGAAAAAGTCTCTTCAACAAATGGTTTTGGGGAAACTTGACAGCAACACGGAAAAGAATGAAACTGACCCACTTTCTTTCACCATACACAAAAATAAAATGGATTAATAAAAACCTAAATGTAAGACCTGAAACCATTAAAATCCTAGAAAAGAGCACAGACAGTAATCTCTCTGACATAAGCCACAGCAACATTTTTCTAGCTGTGTCTCCCGAGGCAAGAGAAATAAAAGCAAAAATAAACTGTGGGCACTATATCAAAATAAAAATGTTCTACATGGTGAAGGAAAAAATCAACAAAACTAAAAGACAACCTACTGAATGAGAGAAGATACTTGCAAAAAACGTATCCGATAAAGGGTTAGTATCCAAAATATATAAAGAACTGATACAACTCAATACCCGCCCCTAAAAAAATAATCCGATTAAAAAATGGACACAAAGGGGCGCCTGGGTGGCGCAGTCGGTTAAGCGTCCGACTTCAGCCAGGTCACGATCTCGCGGTCCGTGAGTTTGAGCCCCACGTCGGGCTCTGGGCTGATGGCTCAGAGCCTGGAGCCTGTTTCCGATTCTGTGTCTCCCTCTCTCTCTGCCCCTCCCCCATTCATGCTCTGTCTCTCTCTGTCCCAAAAATAAATAAACGTTGAAAAAAAAATTAAAAAAAAAAAAATGGACACAAAACATGAACAGACATTTCTACAAAGAAGACATACAGATGGCCCATAGACACATGAAAAGATGCTCAACATCACTTATCATCAGGGAAATGTATATCAAGGCTACAATGAGAAGGGTGCCTGGGTGGCTCAGTCGGTTAAGCATCTGACTCTTGATTTCAGCTCAGGTAATGACCTCACAGTTGTGAGACTGAGCCCCAAGTCAGGCTCTGTGCTGGGCATGGAGTCTGCTTAAGATCATCTCTGCTCCTCTCTCTCCCTGCCCTTCCCCCTCCTCAAAAAAATTAAATAAATAAAATAAAAAACTACAATGAGGTAACACCTCACACCTGTCAGAATGGCTAAAACAACAATAACAACAACAACAACAACAACAACAACAACAACATAAGTAACAAGTGTTGGTGAGGACAAGGAGAAAAAGGAACCTTCTTGCAGTGTTGCTGGGAACATAAACTAGTGGGGCTACTGTGGAAAACAGTACGAGCTTCCTCAAAAAATTAAAAATAGAACTGCCATACAATCCAGTGATCACACTACTGGGTATTTACCCCCCCAAAAAATAATAACATGCACCGGTTTGTTTATTGCAGCATTACTAACAATAGCCAAAAAATGGAAGCAACCCAAGTGTCCATAAATAGATAAATGGAAAAGATGAGGTACACAGATACAACGGAATATTATTCAGCCATAAAAAAGAATAAAATCTTGCCATTTGCAACAACATGGATCAAGCTAAGTCAGTAAGAGAAAGACAAATACCATATGATCTCACTCATATTTGGAACTTAAGAAACAAACCAAATAAGCAAAGAAAAACAAAAAAGAGAGACAAAGAAACAGACCTTTTTAAGTTCTTATTTTAATTCTGATTAGTTAACATACAGTGTTATATTAGTTTTAAGCATACAATATAGTGATTCAATAATTCCATATATCACCCAGTGCTCATCACAGGACAAGTGTGTTGCCTAATCCCCATCACCTACTGAAACAGGCTCTTAACTACAGAGACACTTACCAGAAGGGAGGTGGGTGGGAGGATAGGGAAAATAGGAGATAGAGACTAAAGAGTACACTAATCACGATGAAAAAAATAAAATAAAACATTTATAAAATAAAATAAAAATGATTTAACAAAAGAAAAAAGAATATTCAAAACTACTAAGGATGAGATGAGAGAGGCACATATGTACTGTCTATGGTGGTGAATAAAACTATATGTGAAAAGCAATTAGGAAATATATATTAAGAGCCTTAAAACAATACATTTTGACACAGTAAATTTCTTTATAAGACTACTGTAAGAAACAATCAGATATATGGACCAAAATATATATACAAAAACATCTATCAGGGTTGTTTGTATTATCAAAATACTGGAGGGGCACCTGGGTGGCTCAGTTGGTTAAGCATCTAACTTCAGCTCAGGTCATGATTTCATGGTTCATGGGTTCAAGCCCCGCGTCAGGTTCTGTTCTGACAGCTCAGAGCCTGGAGCCTGCTTCGGATTCTGTGTTTCCCTCTGTCTATGCCCCTCCCCCAATCTCTCTCTATCTCTCTCTCTCTCAAAAATAAATAAAACATTTAAAAAAAATTTTTTTTAAATACTGGAAAGAACTTAAATGTTCACTAATTAGAAAGGGTTAACTAAAGCATTACATATCCACATGATAAAAGAATATAGACATCTATTAAAAATCAAGTTTTTTGGGGCGCCTGGGTGGCTCAGTCGGTGAAGCGGCCGACTTCGGCTCAGGTCATGATCTCGCGGTCCATGAGTTCGAGCCTCACGTTGGGCTCTGTGCTGACAGCTCAGAGCCTGCAGCCTGTTTCAGATTCTGTGTCTCCCTCTCTCTGACCCTCCCCCGTTCATGCTCTGTCTCTGTGTCAAAAATAAATAAACGTTAAAAAAATTTTTTTAAAAATCAAGTTTTTGAAGGAAATTTAATACGGATAAAAATTCTTCATATCTCAAGTAAGAGGATCCCAAACTTATACCCAGTGATCTTAGTATCTTAATAATTTGTTTATGACACCTCTAGGTCAAAAGAGACACCTAAATTCCAGTTTGGAGGTTCCTCAATTGGTAAAAGTAGAACAATAAAATCTAGCAATTCCACTTCTTGGTATATAGCCAAAGGAAATGAATTGCCATCTCAAAAAGATATCTACACCCCCATCTTCACTGTAGCATTATTTACAATGGCCAAGACATGGAAACAACCTAAGTTCCACTGGTAGATAAATGGATAAAGAAAATGTGGTATATGAGTACAATGGGATATTATTCATCCATAAAAATAAGAAAGAATCCTGCCATTTGTGACAATAAAATTGGACTTTGAGGGTATTATGTCAAATGAAATAAGGCAGAGAAAAAGAATCTCACACTTGTACTGTAAAACCTTGGGTTGTGAGTAACTTGTTCTGCAAGTGTTCTGCAAGATGCACAAATATTTCTAATTTTAACTTGATAAACAAGCAATGTCTTGCAATATGAGTAGTACGTGACGCCAAATGTCACATGATCACAACTGAGCCAATGGTTCTTGAGATTCGCTTTGATAAACGAGTGCTTTGGATTATAAGCGTATTTCCAGAACGAATTATGCTCACAAACCAAGGTTATACTGTATGTGGAATTTTAAAAAACTAAAATGAAGAGAACAAATTGATGATTGGGGGAAGAAGCAGAGCACTGAAAAGAAGGTTAAAAGTAGTCAAAAGACTCAAATTTATAAGATGAATAAGCTAGGGGTGCCTGGCTGGCTCATTCGGAAGAACACGCAACTCTTGATCTTGGGGTAGTGAGTTCAAGCCCCACATTGGGTATAGAGGTTACTTAAATAAGTAAAACTTTAAAAACTTATTTTATTTTATTTTATTTTATTTATTTATTTTTTTCATTTTTGAGACAGAGACAGAACATGAAAGGAGGAGGGTCAGAGAGAGGGAGACAGAGAATCTGAAACAGACACCAGGCTCCGAGCTGTCAGCACAGAGCCCGATGCGGGGCTCGAACTCATGGACTGTGAGATCATGACCTGAGCTGAAGTCGGACGCTTAACCGACTGAGCCACCCAGGCGCCCCTAAAAACTTATTTTAAATAAATAAGTTCTAAGGATGTAATGTACATCATGATGACTATACTTAACAATACTGTATTGTATATTTGAAAGCTGCTAAGAGTAAATCTTAGAAGTTCTCATTACAAGATAAAAAAATGTGTAACTATGAATGGATGATAACTAAACTTATTATGATAATCATTTCACAATATATACATATATCAAATCATTATGCATTATGCTATATATGTTAAATTAATACAATGTTATATGTCGGTTATATCTCAATAAAACTGGGAGTGGAGGGAGAGAAACCCACAGTGAGATAACTACTTTACACTCACTAGAATGGCTATAATAAAAAATAAAATAAATTTAAAAAAAAAACAGAAAATAGCAAGTGTTGGTGAGGTTTTGGTGAAAACAGAACCCTTATATACTGTAGATGGGAATATAAAATGGCACAGTCACTGTGGAAAACATTGGCAGCTCCTCAAAATGTTAAACAGAATTACCATATGACCAAGCAGTTACACTCCAAGAGAACTGAAACCACGTTAAAACAAAAACTTGTCCACAAATGTTCACAGCAGCACTACTCACAATAGCCAAAAAGTGGCAACAACCCAAGTTTCTGAGTGGATGAATATAAAAACAAAATGTGGTATATCCATACAATGGTACATTATTCAGACATAAAAAGTCATAGAGTACTGATATACACCAAAACATGGATGAACCTTGAAAACATTGTGCTAAGTGAAAGCCAGCCAGCCACAAAAAAGCCATGGACTGTATAATTCCATTTACATGAAATATCCACCACAGGCAAATTCATAGCAAAAAGCAAACAGTGGTTGCCAAGATCCAGGGGAGGGGGAATTGCAGAATGACTGCTTAACAGATATGGGTTTCTTTTTGGTGTAACGAAAATGTTCGGGAACTAAAGTTTCTCAATAAGGAACTAAGTGGTGGTAGTGGTTGCACAATGCTATGAATATACTAAAACTCACTGAATTGTACAACTTTAAAAGTATGAACTTCATGTTTCGTCTATTTTACCTCTAATAAAAAATAATTACACATACTTAACCGGTAGAAAACACCAGGAGAGAAGTGGAAGGAATTGGAGGAAGGTGGCCAAGAGGTACAGACTTCCAGTTATAAAATAAATAAGCACAGGGACAACACCATGACTATAGCTAACACTGTTGTGTATGATATACAAGAAAAGTTAAAAGAATAGTTCCTGGGGCGCCTGGGTGGCGCAGTCGGTTAAGCGTCCGACTTCAGCCAGGTCACGATCTCGCGGTCCGTGAGTTCGAGCCCCGCGTCGGGCTCTGGGCTGATGGCTCGGAGCCTGGAGCCTGTTTCCGATTCTGTGTCTCCCTCTCTCTCTGCCCCTCCCCCGTTCATGCTCTGTCTCTCTCTGTCCCAAAAATAAATAAACGTTGAAAAAAAAAAATTAAAAAAAAAAAAAAAAAAAAAAAAAAAAAAGAATAGTTCCTAAAAGCTCTCAACACAAGGAGAAATTGTACCTTTATGAGATGATATAGTTAAATACACCTGTTGTGGTAAATCATTTCACAATACATATAAATCAAACCATTATGCTATACACCTTACCATTATGCTACATACCTTATTTTTTTTAAGTTTTGTTTATTTAAGTAATCTCTGTACCCAATGTGGGACTCAAACTCACAACCCCAAGATCAAGAGTCACATGCTCTCCTAACTGAGCCAGCCAGGCACCCTATGCTACACAGCCTAAACTTCTACAATAATATGTGTAAATTATTTCTCAATAGAACTGAAAAAAAAAAAAAAAAACCAGCAGGAGATAAATATTCCAAAATATTATCAATGCTCATCTCTGAGTGGTCTTATTATGAGTGATTTGTGTTTTCTTCTTTATGTTTCTATAATTCCTAACCTTTCTTGCACGAACACATATTGGATTTTTTGTTAACACATTGATTTTTATAAGATAATAAAAGATATATATATATTTTTAAGATATTTGCCATTTTTATGCCTAGCTGGCTCAGTCAGTAGAGAATGCAACTCTTCATCTCGGGTTCATGAGTTCAAACCCTCTTTGGGTATAGAGTTTACTCTAAAAAGAAATAAATATTTATTAAAAAACAAAAAATAGGGGCGCCTGGGTGGCTCAGTCGGTTGAGCATCCGACTTCAGCTCAGGTCATGATCTCGCGGTCCGTGAGTTCGAGCCCCGCGTCGGGCTCTGTGCTGACAGCTCAGGGCCTGGAGCCTGCTTCCGATTCTGTGTCTCCCTCTCTCTCTGCCCCTCCCCCATTCATGGTCTGTCTCTCTCTGTCTCAAAAATAAATAAAAACGTAAAAAAAAAAAAAAAAATTAAAAAAAAAAATAGGGAGCACCTGGGTGGCTCAGGTCAGTGGAACTTGTGACTCTTGATCTCAGGGTCATAAGTTCAAACCCCACTTTGGGCATGAAGCCTACTTAAAAAGAATGAATTTTTTAAAAATTAAAAATACAAAAAATTTTTTACGGTATTTGCCTTTTCCCCATAAGTTATATATACTCTACAGTTTAAATGTTTTACCATTTTAATAAGTAATATAAATATATTAAAATAATATGTATAGGTATTTTTCAAATAATACACGAGTATATGCTTTTTTCAAAAAGTCTTCCTGTCAACCCAAATTTCCTTCCTGTAGACAATCACTATTAGCAATTTGTTGTGAATACTTCCAGTCTCAGTTTTTGCAGTCTGAGATGACATCTCATTTATCCTTGTATCCTCGCATCTATGGCACAATACTTGGCTCACGGAAAGGAATCAAATGATAAATAGTAAACAATGGAATAATGAAAATAGCCAGAAAAACGAAGACAGATGAAAAGAGATAATAGGTGGAGAGAAGATAGACAGATGGATAGATGGATGAAAATTTGAATAGAGATAGGTTGATGAATATGTGAACAGATGAATGTTGAGAATTTACTATTAAAGTAACAGTAAAACCAATATAATTTCTCTATATATGAAAACAGAAAAACATTTCCATTATCTTGGTCTAGCACTCAGATTATAAGAAAAATATTAAGAAGGAAAAACTGAAAACAGCACATGGTACACACACAAAAAATAACTTAAACACTAAAAACAAGCTAAATATTAATAGGGAATTTATTTACTTTATTAAACCAATGCCCTATTGAACTTAGGCAGTTAGGCTTACACTGAATAAAAGAATAGCAATCTCAATAAAGACCAAATTGGTAATCTAGAAGATTCAATCAAGGAAATCTTCCAGAATGTAGAGAGAAAAAAGAGTTGCAATTTTTGCAAATGAATTTAAGAGATATGGAAGACAGAGCCTAAAAGGTCAACATTTCCTAATATGTATATTTGAGGCAGAGAACAAGAGAGGCAACAGAGGAAGAAGGAAAAATAAATAAATAACAGGTAATAAAAATTGCCCTAAACCAAAGACAAAAGAGAAAGCTCAATAAAGATTCCTAAGAAACCGGCAGGATTGGAAAAGGGGAGTGAAAGAGTAGGGGATCAGTTAGGAAGAGTCCAACTGGACTAAATACCACTTTTTACCTGTGAAGTTCAAATTATATGAATGGGTTATCTATTCAAACAATAAATACTTTGTTAAAGATGCAGAAAACCTAGCCACATAAATCAGAAAAAAAAAAGACCTACATTTTTGTTTTTATTTTTTTTAATATTTATTCATTTTTGAGGGAGAGAGAGACAGAGCGTGAGTGGGGGAGGAGTAGAAAGAGAAGGGGACACATAATTCAAAACAGGCTGTCAGCACAAAGCCCAAAGCGGGACTCAAACTCCCTGACCACGAGATCATGACCTGAGCTAAAGTCGGGCACTTAACCGACTGAGCCACCCAGGCACCCAACCTATATTTTCTAGGTAGACTTTGGTGAAATTTTAGAATGCATAAAGTAAAAAATCCTGAGATTGCAGACAAGCTTCCAATAAAGAAACTTCCCATAAGCAACAAGAAATAAATGAAGCAATAGTTTCGGGTTCTGAGACAAAAATTATTATTTTTTAAACGTTTATTTATTTATTTTGAGAGCGAGAGAGAGAAAGTGGGGAGGATGGGCAAAGACAGAGGGAGGCATGGAATCCCAAGCAGGCTCCACACCATCAGCACAGAGCCTGATGTGGGGTTCAAACTCATAAACTATGAGATCATGACATGAGCTGAAATCAAGAGTCATGTGATTAACCAACTGAGCCACCCAGGGACCCCTCAAAAATTATTCTTAAAACTATAAATTCAGCCAACCTATTAATCAAGTATGAAGTCAAAACACATTATCAGACACACAAGAACTCTGAATATGCACACAAATCCAAATGAAAAAGCAACTCAAAAAGATGTCCTCATCCTCAACAAGATATTAGCCAATCGGATCCAACAATACATTAAAAAATTATTCACCATGGCCAAGTGGGATTTATACCTGGGATGCAGGGCTGGTTCAATATCCACAAAACAATTAATGTCATTCATCACATCAATAAAAGAAAGGACAAGAACCATATGATCCCCTCAATAGATTCAGAGAAAGCATTTGCCAAAATACAGCATCCTTTCTTGATAAAAACCCTCAAGAAAGCAGGGATAGAAGGAGCATATCTCGAGATCATAAAAACCATATATGAACGACCCAACGCTAATATCACCTTCAATGGGGAAAAACTGACAGCTTTCCCCCTAAGGTCAGGAACAAGACAGGGATGTCCACTCGCGCCACTGTTATTCAACATAGTATTGGAAGACTTAGCCTCTGCTATCAGACAACACAAAGAAATAAAAGGCATCCATATCGGTCAGAAGGAGGTCAAACTTTCACTCTTTGCAGCTGACATGATACTCTATATGGAAAACCCAAAAGATTCCACCAAAAAACTGCTAGAGCTGATTCATGAATTCAGCAAAGTTGCAGGATATAAAATCAATGCACAGAAATCGGTTGCATTCCTATACACCAACAATGAAGCGACAGAGACAGAAATCAAGGAATCGATCCCATTTACAGTTGCACAAAAAGCCATAAAATACCTAGGAATAAATCTAACCAAAGAGGTGAAAAATCTATACATTGAAAACTATAGAAAGCTTATGAAAGAAATTGAAGAAGACACAAAAAAATGGAAAAAGATTCCATGCTCCTGGATAGGAAGAACAAATACTGTTAAAATGTTGATACTACCCAAAGCAATCTACATATTCAATTCAATTGCTATCAAAGTAACACCAGCATTCTTCACAGAGCTAGAACAAATAATCCTAAGATTTGTACAGAACCAGAAAAGACCCCAGATAGCCAAAGCAATCTTGAAAAAGAAAACCAAAGCAGGAGGCATCACAATCCCATACTTCAAGCTATACTACAAAGCTGTAATCATCGAGACAGTATGGTATTGACACAAGAACAGACACTCAGATCAATGGAACAGAATAGAGAACCCAGAAATGGACCCACAAACGTATGGCCAACTAATCTTTGACAAAGCAGGAAAGAATATCCAATGGAATGAAGACAGTCTCTTCAGCAAATGGTGCTGGGAAAACTGGACAGTGACATGCAGAAGAATGAACCTGGACCACTTTCTTACACCATACACAAAAATAAACTCAAAGTGGATGAAAGACCTCAATGTAAGACAGGAAGCCATCAAAATCCTCGAGGAGAAAGCAGGCAAAAATCTCTTTGATCTTGGCCACAGCAACTTCTTACTCAACACGTCTCCGGAGGCAAGGGAAACAAAAGCAAAAATGAACTACTGGGACCTCATCAAAATAAAAACCTTCTGCACAGTGAAGGAAACAATCAGCAAAACTAGAAGGCAACCGACAGAATGGGAGAAGATATTTGCAAATGACATATCAGATGAAGGGTTAGTATCCAAAATCTATAAAGAGCTTATCAAACTCAACACCCAAAAAACAAATAATCCAGTGAAGAAATGGGCAAAAGACATGAACAGACACTTCTCCAAGGAAGACATCCAGATGGCCAACCAACACATGAAAAAATGCTCTACATCACTCATCATCAGGGAAATACAAATCAAAATCACAATGAGATACCACTCACACCTGTCAGAATGGCTAACATTAACAACTCAGGCAACAACAGATGTTGGCAAGGATGCAGAGAAAGAGGATCTCTTTGGCACTGCTGGTGGGAATGCAAGCTGGTGCAGCCACTCTGGAAAACAGGATGGAGGTTTCTCAAAAAACTAAAAATAGAACTACCCTATGACCCAGCAATTGTACTACTAGGCATTTATCCACAGGATACAGGTGTGCTGTTTCGAAGGGACACATGCACTCCCATGTTTATAGCAGCACTATCAACAATAGCCAAAGTATGGAAACAGCCCAAATGTCCATCGATGGATGAATGGATACAGAAGATGTGGTATATATATATACAATGGAGTATTACTTGGCAATCAAAAAGAATGAAATCTTGCCATTTGCAACTACGTGGATGGAACTGGAGGGTATTATGCTAAGTGAAATTAGTCAGTCAGAGAAAGACAAAAATCATATGACTTCACTCATATGAGGACTTTAAGAGGCAAAATAGATGAACATAAGGGAAGGGAAGCAAAAATAATATAAAAACAGGGAGGGGGACAAAACAGAAGAGACACTAAATATTGAGAACAAACTAAGGGTTGCTGGAGGAGTTGTGGGGGGGGGGATGGGCTAAATGGGTAAGGGGCATTAAGGAATCTACTCCTGAAATCATTGTTTCACTGTATGCTAACTAATTTGGATGTAAATTTTTAAAAATAAAAAATGAAATTAAAAAAAAAAAGATGTCCTCAATTGAACCAAAAAAAAAAAAAATCCAAGAAAAAGCACCTAAGAGATATAAAGAAACACTATTAGCTAAGTATGATCCAGATACTTGAAGGGCAAAAGAACTTAAGAAGACCCATTAGGCCTTAATACCTGGAAGACCAGCAGCAGTTATTTAATGCACAAGATTACATTTCCTTCTCCACGGGTCTCAATATACTAATTCATCCTGCAACAAATACTTTCACAATCATAATATTTTAAGGCTATTAAATGGTTTTCAGTGTTCGCTTTTTAGAATCAATTCATAGACAAAAAGCAGGATGCTATAAATGTCTACTTTAAAAATTAGGAGATAGAGAAAAAAAAGAGAAATATATCACTTTTCTTAATATCCATATCAGGAAGACAAATAGTATCTAAACTGATAAATCAAGAAAAAGAAATCTGGGCACCTGGCTGGCTCAGTCTGTAGAGCATGAGACTCTTGATCTTGGGGTCATGAGTTCAAGCCCCATGTTGGCTGTAGAGATTACTTAAAAAAAATTTTTTTAAATAAAAACAGGTTTAAAGCCTCTATAAGAAGGGTGTGTTTTTCCTTTAGAAAGACTTATTATATCAGAAATTAAAGATATTTTAGAAGGACACCAATTATTTTTTTAAAAAGAATAAAAGAAAAAAAAGAAAGAAAAAAATTTAATGGAATAGCTGGCTAGCTCAGCTGGTAGAGCATGTGACTCTTCATGTCAGGGTCGTGAGTTTAAGCCCCAGGTTGTTGGGTGTAGAGATTACTTTAAAAAAAGAAAAAAATGTTAAAAAAAAAAAAGAATAAAAAATTTGTTAAAGAAAGAAAGAAAAAGAAATTTAATGGAGTGCCTGGCTAGCTCAGTCAGTGGAGCATGTGACTCTTGATCTCAGTCCTGTGATCAAGCCCCACGTTCAGCAAGGAGCCTAATCAAAATTAAAAAAAAAAAAAAAAGACTTAAGTTTATGATTTAAAGTTATAAAAGTATTTGCCACAAAAAATGTAAAATAACAAAGGCAATAAATTTGAATGTTGAGATGGGAAATTGCTCAGCTTTTCTAATGGAAAATCAACAAAAAAATGCCTAAAGTTGATAAATCAGAAAATAGAATTATATGCATATTATTTTTTACATGCATATTACTTAAAGTTATACTAGTAAGCACCAGCAAAACTTAAAACAGAAACAGTCAACACTGGCTATCTTTGAAAAATGAGGGAAGCTTGGGAGTGGACAATAAGAAGACTTTTACTTTTCATTTTGTATATAGTTTAACTGTTAGAGTTTTTTAAATCATGTACAACTATTATCTGATAAATTTTAATAGCATAAAAATAAAAATAGTTCCACTTTGACACGAATATATAGATCAAAAGATTGCTGAGAAATCAGTGAACAGAACTCTGGTTTTATAAGTTACTAAGTTCAAATTACATATAATTTCTTCAGAAAAAAAGGAAGCTCACATTTTTTTAAATTTGCGCCTAAATCCAAAACAACTGGATTCACTCAGTGTCTAAGTCACTCTTAAAATGCAAGTATAATAATTACATTACAAAAGGGAAAGAGAAAAAGGAAACTAACTTTTGTAAAAAAGCAACACACTTTGTGCCCCAGATCACAATCCTAAGGAGAATAACTTTCCCACAGAAAGATGCAACTAGCCCACCTATAAGGCAAAAGTTTTACCTTACTTTTCCAGCAACCATGAACTCACCTTTCTGTCCAAATGTATATATCTACAAAATCTGCAAAATAGTTTGCCATGACACGGTTTTGGTCTGTGGTCACAATTAAAACAAAATTAAATCCATTTCTTAATCACGTTCCACTTGGTAACTGAGATCATCAGCAACAAAATCTCACAGAAATAATATTTTTAGATAGAAAACACACAACAGGTTTAAAGCCTCTATGAGGAGGATGTGTTTCTCCTTTAGAAAGACTTATTATATTAGAAATTAAAGATATTTTATAAGGACACCAATTATTTAAGGACTTTACAGGTTTTTACTTCTCTTTGATCACTCACTCACTTTTGGATAAGAATTCACACCCTCAATAAAAAAACTACTGCCGCACACTTGTATCCTGAATTACATCCTGTCTTCTCTCTTGAGACTCTCTTTTATCCTGCACAATGCATGCTCAAAAGGGCTATTACAGGAAGTGTTGAACTATCAGCTATTTATAAATGGACAAGAATCTTCAAATAGCTTTGTCGGCTACCTCTTCATGGTTCTAGCCCTTCAAAACTACCTGCTTTTTAAAGAAATAGTCATGTTAATAATTCAAA
Organism: Leopardus geoffroyi; assembly: GCF_018350155.1. Lineage (NCBI taxonomy): Eukaryota > Metazoa > Chordata > Mammalia > Carnivora > Felidae > Leopardus > Leopardus geoffroyi. The sequence continues at coordinate 99,931,740 of NC_059332.1, forward strand.
ATATTAAAATGCTCTCTTTAAAAATATATATATCTTGTTCCTTTGTTTTGGAATCCAAAAGCAGCACTAACATACAGTCCCGACGTCACAAGAGAACGAACAGGCTGATCTTTATATACACATTAACCAAGCAGTCTTACTCTCATCGTTTACCACCAAGAAAATTTCGAATTATACTATATTGCCTTCAAGTCTTCTATACTGATGTCTAAACCTCATTACACTAGTTAAGCATTTTGCAAACCAAGCACACAGTTTAACATCACATATTAATTTTTTACCCAGCATATTCAGTCCAAACGTATAGTACACAAAAGTAAAATTCCTTAATTCATCAATACTGACATCCCTATCAAAAAAACCTTTCCATAGATCTACTTTTTGCCTACATAAAACTCAGAGGCAAGCCTTTCTCGTGCTGCTAAAACGGTAACTTGTATTTCCTATGGAAACTAATGATTTAGAACTCATTTTTATGTATGAATAATTATTTTTAAAGCCTTTAAGGAATAAGACTTCCTTATTCTCAGCCCCATTGTTTTCAATCTTTAGTGATTTATATCTCATATACCACCATATTAGCAAATCATTTCAAGCCAGTACTTCCAAAGGTAAATAGCTTACAGGAGTTTAAATTAGCTACACTAATACACACAAAAACTGTACCTACTAGGTACAGTTCACTACAGTGTTAGTACTAGCAAAAGACTAGTAACAGCCTAAATGTCCATCAAGAGGGATAGTTAAGTAAATTATGTAAGTCAATACAGTGGAATACAAGTGAAACTATTATTAAGAGGAACCAGGCATCTCTGCATATCAATTATGTAATGATCTTCAAATTACATTTAAGGTGAAAAAAATATAGAGGAATGTACAGTAAACTATTTACCATTAAATACACACACCCCAAGAAAATCTCTAAAAAGGAAAACCGAGAATGGCCGTCTTTAGAAAGGGAAAAGGGTGGTTGGGAAAGGGAAGGCTTACTACCACATTGTATATCTTCTTATGCACATGCACTTACTACTCACTGAACAACATTCTTTTTTTTTTTTTAACAAAAATATTTTTTCAAAAAGTGATCAAATATCCTTGATTCCATTCACAAATTGACAGTTTATGGATTCGAGTATCGGTTTGCATTATCAAACTGTTTCAGCCTCAAAATTCTGCCTGTAACTGAAAAGACATGAGCTTTGTGCGGGTTTTGGCAGAAAAGAGAAAAAAAGAAAAAGAAAAGAAAAGACGTGGGCTTCCCTATTTCATTTGTCCACACCGTCAATTACACATTTTTATTAAAAGGTCTCTTCAGGGGCACCTAGCTGGTTACGTCGGTGGAGCATGCAACTCTCGATCTCAGGGTGCTGAGTTCCAGCCCCACATTGGGTGTAGAGATTAACCAAATTAAAAAAAAATTAAAATGTCACTTCATGGATTTGAAAATTATAAATGTGTTGCTAAGCTACTTGTCCCCAAGACTAAACCTTCCGAGTCCAACATCACAGCTACTAGCCAGTGTCTCAGTCACAGTAATCACATTCCTTGAGCCACATATGGCTAGTGGCTACCATACTTTACAGCATAGACGCACGTTCATCATTGCATGAAGATCTATTGGACGTCACTGTTCTAGACTAAGCAGGGCAAACTACAGCCTGCCCGCCAAAGCGAGCTCACCACTTGGTTTTATAAATAAATTCTATTGAAACACATTCTAATTTGTGTTCATTTACACATTTGTCTGTGGATACTTTGACACTACAACAGCAGATTCAAGTAATTATAACATATACTGTATGGCCCCCAAGGCCTAAAATATTTAGTATCTGCCTCTTTGTAAAGAAAGTTTGTCGACCACTGCTCTAAACAATCAGATTTTATTGAAAATATTTCTTTTCCTGGGCTTCAAAAAGTTCTTGTAATACATAAATGAAGAACCAATTAAACATAAACCAGTTTATTTGATTTACTAAGTGCTAAAGATACTAAATTTATTAACATAAACCCGTAAGATCAATAAATTTCGTAAAATATGTTCGAATGCCTACATTTTTTTTAATGTTTATTTACTTTTGAGAGACAGTGAGAGAGCAAGGAAGGAGCACAGAGAGAGAGAGAGGATTCCAAGCAAGCTCTGAGCTGCCAGTGCAGAGCCCAACATGAGGCTCCAACTCACAAACTGTGAGATCATAACCTGAGCCAAAGTCGGATGCCTGACCCACTGAGCCATACAGGTGCCCCAAATGCCCACAATTTCTAAGCATCTCTATAAAATAGACAGTGAAAGCAAAGAACACAAGATTTCTATAATAATTTTACAAGAGCTGGCCTAAAAGGGAAAAATGCTTAACTCAAAACAAAAAAATTACATACGTTCCTTATCAATCTACTAAAAGAAATGTATCAACTGTCTTAAAAAGCAGCACATAATTTCTTAGAAAAAAAATTAAACTAGATCTAATTAGTGCTATAAAATTATTTATGGTAACCACTTATGTAACATCACTGCATTGCAGGCTTTCAAAACAATTACTGAAGGGGCACCTGGGTGGCTCAGTCGGTTAAGCATTTGACTTTGGATCAGGTCATGATCTCACAGTTCATGAGTTCAAGCCTTGTGTCAGGCTCTGGGCTGACAGCTTGGAGTCTACAGCCTGCTTCAGAATCTGTGACTGCCTCTCTCTCTGCCCCTCCCCCACTCATGTTCTGTCTCTGTCAAATAATAAATGTTAAATTTTTTTTAAAAAAACAAAACAATTACTGAAAACATCAGGGCAGTATTACCAATGTGGGACCTTTTTTTTTTTTTTTTTTAATAAAATTTCTGAGTGTCCATTATATGCCAAACTCTGTGCAAGACTCCGGAAATAAATGATGACCCATTTGTAGCTAATAATTTATGGGGCAGATTAATATTACTTATAGTGATATTATACACCTAAGAACAAAGAGGGGCACAAGCACAACTAATAAAGTGAATAAAGGAAAGCTTCTAGAAGAAAAGCTATCTGAATAGGGTATTGAAGTATGAGCAGGAGTTGGCCAAGTTTATGGGAGTGAGGAGAAAAGGGAGGGAGGAATGGCAGAGCAATACCACTTTACTTTGAATGTAAAAAAAAAAAAAAAAAGACATGAAAAAGACTTAGTAAGTGCTAAAAAATGCTACAGAAACATGGCTTGCACCAACTCTGGGAGTTGGTGGCAAATATAAAGGCTATAAAGACGAGAAAAACTTTAGGATCCTAATGCAAATAGCTTTATATGCCAAAGTAAGGAATTAAAATTGGATATGATGGTTTGAAAGATAGAGAATGTAGTTTTCCAAGATGTTTCATGATTGATTTTATTTGCAGAAAAATGACCCTGAGCAACTTGGATGTTGGACTATCACAAGGAAAGACTAGCCTAACAGCAGAGACCAATTCAGCTACTATGCAAAAACGGTGGGTTTTTTTTTTTTTGAAAGATGGTGGCCAAAAGTAATGATAATGAGGATGAAGAGAAACCTGATGAAGAAAAGCAACTACACATGGTAGAATCTATAGGCTGGCACTCCTACTTTTTTTTTTTTTTTTTAATATCCATGCAATATTTTCCCTTTTCCATATTTGTTGGTATAGATATATCCTTTGCATGGAAAAAGCTTATACAATAAGTTTGTCAAAACTGGAGGTTTAACATGGCCTTTTTGGGTTTTCCCCGTATGGTATTAAGAAGTAGGACACATTAGAAAATGCAACAACTCAGTCAGGAGAGCTGGATTCCTACTATCTTGTAACTTCTGTGAGGCTTGTCTTTGCTGTGAGACTATGGGCATGATAACCTCTAAAAGCTCTGGTTTTCTCATTTGTAAAGTGAGACTAGATGATCTAAAACTCTTGAAAGTTCTAAAATGCTACGATCACAGTGCTACATCTTTAATCTTTGTACATTCCCCCCCCCACACACACACACAAAAATGCAAATACAATCGTCTATTCTAACTACAAACCAAATATGAAAAATCCATCAAAGCCAGGCAAATAGGTCCATACCTATTATTTACCTGTATGTATCCATATGTACCTACACTTATTTGTGAAGGATTTTATGACATACATTAAGATGTGTAATCACCAATTACTCGTCTAAAACTTTATACACTAAGATGTATAGTCACAAACTACTCATCTGAAACCCTAAGGCAAAACTGAAACTGTTAAGATGTCAGCCATTTCACTTTCAATTATGAAGTATCTTTTAAAGACATCTCAAAAAGGAGTAATCTTTTATTGGAGTGGTTCAAAAGACTAAATGAATGTCTGCAAAATTGAATAGTAGTATTGTTTGGTGTAACAGTTTTCAGACATATTATCCTATGGAATCATGTTTGTTTGACTCTCTTATTGACAAAAGAACCTTTTAAAATATTCCTTTATCAATCAAAGCAAAGTTTTTCAAATTTGAGGAATATGGTCTTGAGATTTGTAACCATAAACTGTTATATATCCTTTTTTTACAAATTTTAAAAGGAAAACTATTACAAATTCTTGTTCATACTAAAAAGTCTAGAAATATTCCGAACTTGTTTCTCAGGAATAACATTTAAGCCTGATTTATTTAAAAAGGATGGTTGGGTCAAAAGATTCTCTTCCTTCAAAACAAAAAGAACAAATGACATTTTTATTAAAGGTGAAAAACCCAAATGTAATCTTTCATTTCCACTGTCACAAATTTACATAGTATAATTAACACAGCCCAAGTTAAAGTCATTATTTTAATGGAAATATCACTCTAAGATTTTTTTAAAAGGTAGTACTAAACTATAAACAGAGGCTTTTCTTTTGTAAGTTACATTACTTCTTCCAGTGTTTCTTCAAAAGACCCAAATGATTTTGGTCATATACTACATTATATACATCAGAATAACTTCTCTTAAATGTACGCACGTGATTTCTTTCTTGCTCCCTAAAGTAGCATTATACATTTTTTTCTGAATTAACCAAAATAAATTCCAGAAAGAGCTAAACTGTAACTAACCATGATCAGAGTGTAAAATCTTTACTATGCAAATCTGCATCACAATTTAGAACCATCACTAAAAACTTTAAAAACTTTTTGTTCTTTAAAATCATTGCTACCAACCCACGAGATGTGCTATTAACATAAAGCCTCAAATCTCAACTAGACCCCTAGTCCAAGGAAACCTACCTTTATAATGATTTTTCTTAGAATATAGTGATATCAACTAATGCTTTCAGATCCTAAAAATTTCTTTAAAAAGCATATTTTGAAGATACACAGACTAATCTTACTCTATTAAAGAAACTTTATTAATTCTAATCAAACAAATTTCACTCAAGAAAGTGCAGTCGAATCAAAAACTTTATTAGAGGGGAAAATATTCAAAAAGAACAATTAGAAGCAGGAATTAAATTATGCTTTTTGTTTTATCCCATGCTATCAAAATACAATTCAGTAGATTTTTCTTAAAAGTTGCCTACTAAAAGGAAGTTATTTTAACAACAACAAAAAAGAAAATACATTTAAAAATTTTCAAATCAAGTACATTATAAAGTTAGCATGAGGAGTATGAAAAACACATATAATTTGTTTTGTAATGCCAATGTCCAAATAGGAGAACTAGATGTGCTTTCCCCAAATATATCTGATAATATTCCCACAGAAACACCAGTATAACAAGTAAATATTCCAAAAACAAAATACAAGTTAATTTTAAGTACCTGACATTCCAAGATACTCATTCAAGGACACCTGGCAATTAACTAAAAGAATTATGAGAGAAGTTTACAACTGACTACTATGGAGCCCTTTCAGTTATAAGACCAAAACTACTTGCAGTAACAATCCTTTACACGTGTATAGTACCTTGTGATTTTCACCATACTTTACGATAAAACAATTTGTAAAGTTGTGTTTTCATTCTCTATGAAATTAGCACACACACCTTAACAACTTTCGTCCTCGAGTTCATAAATCAACTATATCAATTACAACAGAGTGCGCAGAACGTTAGGCAGCATTTCAAATCTTACTAATGTCATTGTGACTGATATTCATTTTATTCAGAAATGTTCCGCTAGGATGCTAAAAACTCTCTTTCTCATACTTTTTGACCGTCTTTGAAATCTAAGCGGGATAGGTAGATAAATGTTCCTGGGCTCCCTTACTCTGGGGGAGGAGAATTCCTCCCAGGAAGGGCGGTGAGCAGGTGATTGGTTTAAACCTACCCTTCGCCGGCAGCTGGTTCCACCTGTCCTAGAGCCCGTCTGCCCTACAGGACGAAGCATAGGTGTTCTCAATACAGAATCCAGCTCGACATCTCCTAAGAGAACAATCAATAAAGGCTTCCTAAGAGGTTACTAAGGTTCTCCCTCAAATCCCAGGTAAACAAAGATTCAGGCCCAGATCTCTGTCACTCTGCATTCCGTTCCGGATAATCTAGGTGCTGGATAAACCCCAGCACGCATTTAGCCAGGGGATGGAGTGGAAAGCATAAGAATATCCAACGGGGGTGGGGGGAATACGAGTTACCAAAAAACTAGGCGAACTCTGAAGTTCTGCGGGCAAAACGCGGTTAGTCTCCGAGGAGGTCCTACATTCGAGTTAAAGTGCGGAATTCAGAATGTGAAAAAGCGAAATCGGGGGCGAATGAGCAGGGATCCAGAAGTCGCCGGGTATAGACAGGGACGCGGGACTACGCTAAGAAGCCAATGGGCTGGCTGGCCCCAAGGGCAGAGATGCGCGATGGGTCAGACCCTAGAGTCTGGCTAAGACCCTAGCCGCCCGACCAGCTCCTCCGCTAGGTTTCAAACCGCCGCCCCCGGGAGGCGCTTAGCCGATTGGAAGTTCCACAACGACCGTCACCAGCCCAGGGCCGGAGCGGCAACTCGGCAAAGCTCTCCCAGCCCTCGGCGTCTCCCCAAGAGACCAGACCCCACAAACTCCACCTCCAGCCGAGGTCCCAACTCGAGTCCCGCCGCCAGCTCCATGCACGCGGAAGGCGCCCTCCGGAACCGGACCGACGCCCCCCGACTAGGCTGCTGCCGCTGGAGTTCGAGGGGCGCGACGGGGCCGCGCGGGGAGGGCAGTCAGAACCCGCGTCCCTCAGTCCGCGCTGGGACGCGGCCCCGCGACCACCTCCGCCTCGCCCTTCGGGAACGGCCCGACCCGGCTCCAACCCACCCATCCCGCGCGGTCGCGGGCAGGGCGAGGACCCGAGCGAGCCTACTCCCCCCGCCCCTGCTCTTACCCATCTTTCCGCCTCGCCTTGTAGACGTGCCCGTAGGTGCCGCGTCCCACTTTGCACCCTTCGTACTCAAACAAATCCTCCACCCGCTCCCGCTCCGCCGCCAGCTTCGCCTTGAAATCATAATCCATTGTCTGCTTTCCCCATAGAGGCACCGGGACGCGGGGGCCGCCGCCGCTCAGTCCCTCCTCCTCCTCCTCCCCCCGCGACCGCCGCTCCACTTCTCCAACAGCCGCCTCTCGGGCGCGCGCGCGCCGCCCGCCGCCCCGCGGTCCGCCTTCAGCAAGGGACTCCTCGGCGGCCGCGGCAGCCACCTACTCCACCTCCTCCTCCTCCTCCTCCTCCGCGGCGGCGGCGGCGGCGGCGGCTCCCGCAGGCAGCCCCAGTCCCGCCTCCCCCCTTCATTTCCTTGTTTTGGAACCTGGTGGGCCGCGCCGCGGCTTCCTCGAGCTCATTAACCAACCATCCCGCCCACCTCGAGGCCGCGGGAGTTGCGGGGAAATGTAGTTCCGGAGGCTACAGGAGCAGTTCAGTTTTGCCAGCAAAAGAAATACAGCACCCAGGATGCTTTGGGCCGCTACAGCCCCGCCTCCACAAGGCATGCACGCCTGCGCACTGGGGCTGCCCCTCCCCCTCAGGTAGCTCCGGACTGCCAGTTCCTGTGAAGGTAGAAAGCTCAAAGTTACTGTATTCTTTCTGCGAGTCTTTGGGAGCTGGTGGAAAGAAGGCCCTTGTTCTAGTATGAGGAAGGTACTCCAGTGTAACTGCCCCCGGGCTAGAAGGAAAGTGGAAAGTATTTAACAAGTGCTTTGCTCAGGAGTTTGCTCCAGTGGTTTGAGAGGCGAGGGCTGTGGTTAGGACAGTTGTGCTGCAGATTGTTTGTTTTTCTGTGGCAATTGGTCCGCCCGTTGCCCCGCCCCCTTCGCCCAATCTCTCATTGGCTGAGACTTAGAGAATGACGTCCTCCTTGGTGCGTGGGTATCCCCAGGCTTTGGCTCCTTTCCCGTTCTTGATTGGTAATTGGATGTGCTCGGTTGTTCCTGATAGGTTAATCTTTTTTCTTTACGATGCAAAAACAGTATTTCAAAAGCTGAACCATCAGCGGTTTCCTAGTTCTAGCATCCGTTTGAGGAGAACTTCTGAACCCTAGCAGCCAATCATCCTTTCCCTCGCGCTCTAGTCATGGTCTCCTCCTACACTGTGCGGTTCCCATAGCCAAGGTTTGGCCATCTGTCTAAGGACAATTAAAGTGCCAGGATGCATCGTTTTAAAAACAATCATCAGGGTTGGATTGCAAAAGATTTTTTACGGTCTATGCATAATGATGACGTTCTCCTAGAATGTTTAAGAAAGTTTCCTTCGTCAAGGTGAACATTGATTCATTTAATTGTTGCATATTTAACGTGTCAGATGCTTGGGATACAATCCTAAACATGATTGGTGCTAGGATAAGACTAATATACCACATTTATTGAGAGCAAAAAGGAGGAAATGGTCACTTTTATCTAAAGTGATAAGGAGGGGCACCTGGGTGGCTCAGTGGGTTAAGGTTAAGCTTCCCACTTCAGCTCGGGTCCTGATCTCATGGTTGGTGAGTTCGAGTTCCGTTGGCATCTGGTTCTGTGCTGACAGCTCAGAGCCTGGAACCTGCTTCAGATTCTGTGTCTCCCTCTCCCTTTGCCCCTCCCCTGCTCGTGTTCTGTCTCTCTCTCTCTCAAAAATAAGTAAACATTTAAAAAGTTAATAATAATAAAAATAAAGTGGTAAGGAGAATTAGTAGTGACCTGCCTGCTAGGTTTTGGCAGAAACCTGGAAAACTTGGAGTGTTGGGGAGATCATTTATTTACAACAGTAAATTTCCTGAGAAACTAACTCAGATCGTGAAGTCAATCGAAAATATCTAAGTATATGAGTGTCTCTTATTTCCAGGAACTATGATAAGTGCTGGAGATACCAGATGAAAATGGGTGAAATGAAATGAAAATCTCCATCGGAGAACTAAAACCTATTGAAGAAATAAACATGCAAGCAAATTAAAAATAAACTATGTGGGTACAGAGAGCAATAGTAGAATAGGAAGAATTCTAGAGGAGTCAAGCTAGGCTTCACAACAGAGGGAATTTTTGAGCCAAAATTTAAAGTACTTTGTGTGAAGGGCAAGTAGGCAAGTAGGGAGCAGAAATTATTTAAGGCAGGATGGCTGAATCATATATCATGAGAGAACATGATATATTCTGAGAAATGCAACTAGTTTGAATGTTACAGATTAAAGCAGGGAAAGGGGATATCTAAGAAGAGATTGGACAGATAAGTAGAGGTCAAATTATGAAGATATATATATATATATATATATATATATATATATATATATATATGACTAGTGGAAGTTTTAGATTTCATCATTCTATAGGCAATAGGAAACCATTGAAGACTCTTGAGCTAAAGAGTAATATAATCAGTGTCGTGATTCAAAAACTCCTCCTGACAACAGTGTTCAGGATAGATTGGAAGAAGGTGAGAACAGTAAAGAAGTTACTGCCTTGGATCATCTGGCTGGCTCAGTCGGGAGAGCATGTGAGTCTTGATCTCAGGATCTTGAATTCAAGCCCCACATTCATTATGGAGCTATTTAAAAACAAAAAGAAGAAAAAGAAGCTATTCCCTTAATACTTACAAAATACAGAGATTAAACCATCAAGTGGCAGTGCTGATCATAAGAAAAAGACAGATACCAGAATTATTTATGAATCAAACTCAACAGAACCTGAGGATTAATTAAATGTGGGTTTAAGGGAGAGAAAATAATCTGAAATGACTTACAGGGTTTTGACTTCAACAATAAGGGAAATAAAGGAATAGGAGCAATTTTTAAGAGAAAAATGATGAGTTTCATTGGGGCATGTTGTAATTGAAGTGCTTGTGGGGCATCAAGATGGAAATAACAAGCATTGGGGTGCCTGGACGGCTCAGTCAGTTAAGCACCTGACACTTGATTCCAGCTCAGGTCATGATCTCATGTTTTGTGACAGCGTGCTTTCTCTCTCTCTCTCTCTCCCTCTCCCTCTCCCTCTCCCTCTCCCTCTCCCTCTCCCTCTCCCTCTCCCTCTCCGTCTCTCTCTCTCTCTCTCTCTCTCTCCTGAAAATAAAATAAATAAACATTAAAAAAAGAAATAACAAGTAAGCAGATGAATATTTTTACCTGCCAACAAAAAGTCTGCCCTAATCGTGTAGATTTGGAAATCATCAGTATATGACGGTGGAGTGTGGAGAATGTTTATCCATTGGTTGCTGGGTTTTTTTTTTAATTTTTTTAAATGTTTATTTATTTTTGAGAGAGAGACACACAGAACGCGAGCAGGAGAGGGGCAGAGAGAGAGGGAGACACAGAATCTGAAGCAGGCTCCAGGCTCTGAGCTGTCAATACAGAGCCAGATGCGAGGCTCGAACCCACAAACCCTGAGATCATGCCCTGAGCCGAAGTTGGAGGCCCAACCAACTGAGCCACCAAGGCACCCCTGTTGGTTGCTGTTTTTAAACATGGAGTTTTGCATTCATTTTATCCTCAGAATATCCCTATTAGGTATGTTGATTTAAAATTCTTATTTTACATATGAACAAACTGAGACAACTAGTAAATTGCAGAGCCAGGGCTTAATGAATATGTACTAGGGAGTGAGTGGAAGGTGGGAGAATGTGTAAGTAAAAAATCAAATGTAGGTTATGAAAAGGTTAACTAAAAAAAATCAAAAATTTTGGGTGCCTAGATGGCTCAGTCAGTTATGCATCTGACTTTTGATTTGGGTTCGGGTCATGATCTCACAGTTGATGAGACTGAGCCCTGTGCTGACAGCAAAGAACCTGCTTGCGATTCTCTCTCCCTCTCTCTGCCTCTCTCTCTATCTCAAAATAAATAAATAAACTTTAAAAAAAAGCTTGACCACACCCTGTGTTACTAAGGATATGAGGAAACAGTCTCCTGCCTTGCTGGTGGAATACACGTTCACAAAATATATACCAATATATACATTAGATTTTGATCTTGGCAGCCTCTATCAAAACCACATAGTAGTTTCCTACAATTATACTCCTTGTGGTAGATACTGTGATATGTCTCTCATAATGGATAAAATGTGGCACATCCTTCATTGGATTATTATGCAGCCCTAAAAATAATATGAAGGCTATGAAATATTCCTCCCAGATGTCTTCCCTGCAGGGAGGGTCCAGCTTCTAAGCCCTGAATCCAGCACTGCATTTGCAATGAGGCCAAACTCCCCATGGGCTGCTCCCAGCCAATGACTGAGCACAGCAGGAAGTTCACAAAGGTCCACTCCTGTAGGATACAGGATTCCTCTGATGTGTGACTTTGTCTTAAGGAATCCCCAGGTTTAAGCCCATCTGAAACTTTTTTACAACTATGGTGCAGTCTTAGTCCCTGCCTACCCCAACCCTCATGCCTTCCTTCCGTCCTTCACAAGGCTCAGATCAGCATCACTATCTGATTCATCTCCAGCTGCCTCCTTTTCTCTCTCAAAGGCATTTCCTTTAGTAAGTCTCTTGCATGTCTAATCCCATCTTGGCACCTGCTTTCCAGAAGACTTGAAACAATGAGAAAATTGTTTAGACACTGATACGAAAAGACCTCCAAGACATATTTTTAACTGAAAAAAAAAAAAAAAAAGCAAGAATCAGAAGAGTGTCCATAGTGTGCTAAAATTTTTATACAGAAGGAAAAATACATACTTGCTTGCATATGCCTAAACCGATATCTAAAAAGACCACAGGAAACTCTTTGCTCAGGGAAGGGAAACTGTTTGAGAATCAAGGATAGGAGACAGAATTTCTAATGTATGCTGTTTTGAATTTTGATCCAAGAAATGTTGCCTTTTCAAAAGGTAAATAAATAAAATTTAAATGAAAAAAAGGGCGCCTGGGTGGCTCAGGCCATGATCTCACAGTTGGTGGGTTCAAGCCCCGCTTCAGCTCTGTGCTGACAGCTCAGAGCCTGGAACCTGCTTCAGATTCAGATTCTGTGTGTGTGTGTGTGTGTGTGTGTGTGTGTGTGTGTGTGTGTGTCTGCCCCTCCCTGCTCGTGCTCTCTCTTTCTCTCTCTCTCCCTCTCTCAAAAATAAACATTAAAAAAAAAACTTTATAAATGAAAAAAAAGTAGGAGTTTGGCTGAGAAAGGAGGAGGACAGGATTTTACCTATTTTACTTCAGGAGAGGTTCAGAGTTTGGTTTTGTTATTAATTCATTTTTAATAGGAGGAAGAAGCTTTTCATATACTGGGGGCAAAGAACCGGTAGAGAAAGAAAAGGTAAAACTATGGGAAACATTGGGGCTAAAATATGGAGCTCCTAGAGAACAAAATCCAAACAGAGGTGGCTTCACACAGAAAGGAAGAAATCATCTTCCGAAGGTGAGTGGGGAGAGTAAGATTGGGCCCACGTGAAGAAGAGGGAATTGATGAGCTGAGAGAGTCATAGCCCCATTATAATAAAAATAAAAACTTTCCTATATGGCCTAGGAGAATGATCAAATATAGAGAAGGAAAAGCAATGGGGCACCTGGGAGTCTCAGTTAGTTAAGCATCTGACTCTTGATCTCAGCCCAGGTCTTGATCTCAGAGTTGTGAGTTCAAGCCCTGTTTTGGGCTCTGTGCTGGGTGGGAGGCCTACTTTAAAGTTAAAAAAAAAAAAAAAAAAAAAAGCAATGGGGCTTGAAGTAATGGTGGTCTTGATATATTTTTTTGGCAAGTAAGCAGAGTGAGAATGAAAGCTAACATTTATTGAATCCTAGGCATTTTATATAAATTAGCTAATATGATCCTTACAACCGGCCTATGAGGAAGATATGTATTATCTCCATTTTACAGATTTAAAAAACCCCAGAAGTTCTAAAAAGATAATTTATAGTGTTACTATCACTGATAGGATTTAACCCCAGGTTTCTATGATACTGAAGAACAACACTGCCAAGTATTAACTGTCCCATTTATCAAGATCAAATGATCCTACTGAGAGATTCCCTCCTCTTTGTCTTAAACTCTACTTCATATTTGTTACAATTACTACCTCTGCTTCCTTTACTTCATATTTGATTGATGTCATTTATCTATTTCTGTTTCTCAGTGCACAGAAGAGTCATAGGGCTTATGCAATGTAGAGAATGAGCGTTGCCACAGCCATTGAGATGTTCATTGTCTTAGTATGTTAAAGAGCCCTTCCTTGCTTTTGCTCTTCCCCCCTCAAACAGCAACAGATCTCTGGCCTACCAGATTTCAGAGTATGAATTCCCATCTAAATACCTGTTACTCTTCTGGGAGCCATGTTCAGACTATTTAAACATTGAATAAAGATCTGAGAAGAAAGCTCTTTATATATTTTTTTAAGATTTTTTTTTTAAGAGAGAGAGAGAGAGATTTTTTTTTTAAGAGAGCAGGGGAGAGGGGCAAAGGGAGAGAGAGAGAGAGTGAGGGAGAAAATCTTAAGCAAGCTCCACACTCAGCACAGAGCCCAACATGGGGCTGGATCCCACAACCGTGGGATCATGACCTGAGCCAAACTCAAGAGTCAACGCTCAACCGACTGAGATACCCACACACCCTGAAAGCTCTTTTTTTTTAATAGTTTTTTTTTTAATTTATGTTTATTTATGTTTGAGAGAGAGGAGCAGAGAGAGAGGGAGACAGAGCATCCGAGACAGGCTCTGCACTGACAGCAGTGAGCCTAATGTGGATGTGGGGCTCGAACTCACAAACCACAAGATCATGACCGGAGCCAACATCAGACATTTAACCGGCTGAGCCACCCAGGTGCCCCCGAAAGCTCTTTTTAATAAGGATGGTCTAAGCTAAAAGGCTGGTAGAGAAACAGATTCTTGTCTCTTTTGTACAGACTCGGTGTCAGGGAAGCTGAAGAAGAGGAATGGGAGGCAATGGGGTTAAGAATCAGACCTCTTCCTGCTAGATCGGGGTATAGACTGAACTAAGGGAGGGATACCCACCTGCTGCTGATAGGGCATGGGAAGAGCTGGATGCCTCTGTCAGATTAGGACTGCTGTAACAGAGTAGCATAAAACAATAGGAATTTATTCCCTCACAGTTCTGGAGTCTAGAAATCAAGGTGTAGGCAAGGTTGGTTCCTTCTGAGAGAATCTGATACGTGCCTCCCTCCTAGTTTCTGGTGTTTGCCAGTAATCCTTGGCTTTCCTTGGCATGTGACAACATAACTCCAATCTTTGCCTCTATTTCCACATGGCCATCTTCCATCTGTGCCTGTGTCCAAATTCCTCTCTTCTTAAAAAGACATTAGTCATATTGGATTTAGGCCCCACCCTAATTCTCATTGTGCAAGTTACAACCTCATTGTAACTTTTATACATTGGCAAAGATCTGATTTCTAAATGAGATCACACTGTCAGGGTCCAGGTGGGCATGAATTTGGGGGGAACGCTATTCAACCAGGAACAATGCCCAGTTTTGACTGTCACTGAATGAGGGGCTACCCTGAAAAAAAGGAAGAGAATGACCTTTTCCCTCATCCCACACAACATTCAGTGGAAATGGGAGGGAGTTTCTGGGATCCCCAGTCTGGGCTTTCGTATTTATATTTTTCTTTTCATAAAGAAGAGTCTAACTATAGGAATGTTATTAAAACACTCCCTCTCCATCTTTTAGCCATATTTCTCTGCTCTAATGACAAAAACATGTCATGGTAAATAAATCTGATTCTTAAAACTTAGCCTTGTAGGGGCACCTGGCTGGCTCAGTTTGTAGACTATGCAACTCTTGCTCTCAGGATCTCAGGGTTGTGAGTTCAAGCCACTTGTTGGGTATGGAGCTTACTTTAAAAAAAAAAATTAGCCTTATAGACAGATTACAAGATCTTCTTGTTCTTTTTATTGTCATTTTTTAGTAGATCACGTATGGGAAAATATAGGATGTCTTCAAATACACAGTAACTACAATATGCTATAAAATAACAATGAAGTAGGTTTTCAGTCCCACTATTGAGCTGATGCTTATTCAAAGAGAGCTGGGACATATTTTTTTCATTCAGGGAAGGAAAAAATCAAATTCCTTCCAAGTAGGAGCAAGACTACCCTATTTATCTTTTTGGCTTACTGTGTTTTCAGAAAAACATAAAAAGAAATAGAAAGTCCACAAGTATGACTTTGCCAATTACACTTTCATTGTTTAAACTTCTTAACCCCAATATAGCATGAATTATTCTCTGATATCTGAATGTAGCCTGCCCTAGGTTCTAAGAAAAAACATATAAATGATAATCACACAGAAATTAATAAGACCTAAATCAAATGCCAATAAAGTATTTGAAAAGTTTGATCTAAACATTTTAAAAAACTGAGTTCAGGGGCACCTGAGTGACTCAGTCAGTTAAGCATCCGACTTTGGCTCAGGTCATGATCTCAAAGTTTGTGAGTTCGAGCCTCGCATCAGGCTCTGTGCTGATAGTGCAGAACCCACTCCAGATCCTCTGTCCCCCTCTCCCTCTGCCTCTGTCTCTCTCTCTCATTCTCTCTCAAAAATAAATAAACATTTTAAATAAATAAACAAGTAAACCAACTGAGTTGATTTGACACAGGTAGGAAACCACAATGAAAGAAAAAAGTGAGGGGCGCCTGGGTGGCTCAGTCGGTTAAGCGTCCAACTTTGGCTCAGGTCATGATCTCACAGTTTGTGAGTTTGAGCCCCGCATCGGGCTCTGTGCTAACAGCTCAGAGCTTGGAGCCTGCTTCTGATTCTGTGTCTCCCTCTCTCTCTGCTCCTCCCCTGCTCATGCTCTGTCTCTCTCTCTCCTTCAAAAATAAATAAAAACATTTAAAAAAAAGAGAGAAAAAAAGTGATGGTTTCAACCATTTGTTCAAGTCAGAAGAAAAGGTAGGCATGCCTCACTTCCAATGGATTAGTCATGAGGATACCTGAGCTGCAAATCTTGCAAATCAGGTTCAGTGCATAGGTGATGGAAGCAGTAAGCAAAATTGTTGACTATTTTTTCATGCTTATACCCTTAGTCATCACCATTTATAAGCTATGTGAAAGTCGAATTTGAATTTGGAGATAAAATTTCTCTTCCCACAGCCTAATCTAGGTCAGTGAAATTTATTTAAGAGATTTACCAAGTTGTTTCCTCATGGTTGAAGGCTCAACCCAAGATCATCTTCAAGAAGTCTTTTCTGGCCTCTCCAGACTGGGTTGGGTCCCCCCTTCCATGTTGGTAACACCTGTGAGACCTCCTTACACTTTCTTACCTTATGTATATCATATTTACCTGTCTTTCTTCCCAGATAGGCCTGTGAACTTCTCAGTGAGCAAGGATTTGATTGGCTGCTTTCCAAACTACGTGTTTGATTATTTTTTGGCTGAATAT
The DNA here is from genome assembly GCF_018350155.1 of Leopardus geoffroyi. NCBI lineage: Eukaryota > Metazoa > Chordata > Mammalia > Carnivora > Felidae > Leopardus > Leopardus geoffroyi. The sequence continues at coordinate 99,948,384 of NC_059332.1, forward strand.
ACAATTCCAAGTTAAAAATGAATTTTTCTCAGAACCAAGAGGGCATACCCCCACTGTTTTTTAACAGTTTTTCAAATGTGATAGAAGTCTGTTTTCCCCTTTTTAGGTGTCCTAGTTTTTCCACAGCACTGTTTAGGATCTATTCTTTTTTTTTTTAAAGTAATCTTTGTGCCCAACGTGGGGCTTGAACTCAGGACCCCGAGATCAAGAGCAGAATGCTCTACCAACCGAGCCAACCAGGTACCCCAGTTTTTATTCTTTTAGTAGACTTTAATTTTTTCAAGTTTATTTATTTAGAGAGAGATAAAGAGGAGGGGAAAAGGACAAAAAGAGAGGGAAAGAGAGAATCCCAAGCAGGTTCCGCACTATCAGCACAGAGGTAAATGCGGGGCCTGAATTCAGGAACTGTGAGATCATGACCTGGGCCAAAATCAATAGTTGGTCATTTAACCAACTGAGCCACCCAGGACCCCTGATAGGCTTTATTTTATAGAGCAGTTCTAGATTCCCAGCAAAATTGAAAGGAAGAACAGAGATTTCCCATGTATCTTCTATCCCCACAAATGTGTAGCCTTCTCCATTATCAAGAGATAAAGAGCTAGTTTTGAGAATGTAAATACATCTAGAGAAATTAAACAAATATGGGGCACCTTGGTGGCTCAGTCGGTTGAGTGTCTGACTTCAGCTCAGGTCATGATCTCATGGTTCGTGGGTTCGAGCCCCACATCGGGCTGTGTGCTGACAGCTGAGAGCCTGGAGCCTGCTTCGGATTCTGTGTCTCCCTCTCTCTGCCCCTCCACCACACTCTCTGTCTCTCAAAAATAAATAAACATTAAAAAAAAGAAATTAAACAAATATGATTCTACTAGAGAAAAAAAAGAGTGCTTCATGTAGCCTAATTTTAAGAACTAATTAAACTGAAATTGAAGAGAGAACTGAAATTGAGAGAGAATCCCAAGCAGGCTCCGCACTGCCAGAGAAGAGTGAGACATGGGGCTCGAATTCTTACACCGTGAAATCATAACCTGAGCCCAAATCAAGAGTCAGATGCTTAACCGACTGAGCCACCCAGGTTCCTCTAAAGTTGTTTTTTAAAACAAGACTCATGGGGCTCAGTCAGTTAAGTGGCTGACTTCAGCTCAGGTCATGATCTCACAGTTCATGACTCCAAGCCCTGCATCAAACTCTGAGCTGACAGCTCAGAGCCTGGGGCCTGCTTCAGATCCTGTCTCCCTCCCTGTCCCTCCCCCTTTCACTCTCTCGCTCTCTCTTTCTCTTTCTCAAAAAAAATAAATAAACAAGGGCGTCTGCGTGGCTCAGTTGGTTAAGCATCCAACTTCGACTCAGGTCATGATGTCATGGCTTATGAGTTCGAACCCCACATCGGTCTCTGTGCTGACAGGTCAGAGCCTGGAGCCTGCTTTGGAGTCTGTGTCTCCCTCTCTCTCTGCCCCTCCCCCGCTCATGCTCTGTCTCTCTCTCTCTGTCAAAAATAAACATTAAAAAAAAAAGTTTTTAAAAATTGAGGATCGCGACATTTGTGTGTGGGAGGGGTATATTTATAAATATTAGGCTCTAGAAATAGACCCTAATCCAATTTCAACTCAGGTCATGATCTCATGGCTCATGAGTTTGAACCGTGTGTGGGGTTCTGTGCTGACAGCTCAGAGCCTGGAGCCTGCTCAGATTCTGTGTCTCCCTCTCTCTCTCTGCCCCTCCCCCACTCACACTCGATCAAAAATAAACAAACATTTAAAAATTTTAAAAAAAGGAAATAGACACTAATAATATTTAAATAGTTTTTATCCGAAAATAGCAATAATATGTGTACTAGCACATTTATATAAAAAATAACTTTTCCAGGGGGCGCCTGGGTGGCTCAGTCAGTTGAGCATCCGACTCTTGATTTTCGCTCAAGTCATTGTCTTGTGGTTCATGGGTTCAAGCCCCTCATCAGGCTCTGCACTGATAGTGTGGAGCCTTCTTGGCATTCTCTCTCCCTCCCTCTCTGTCTGCTCCTCCTTTGCTCACACTCTTTGTCTCTCTCAAAATAAATAAACTTAAAAAAATACAATAACTTTTCTAAAACAAAAATAAAATTAGTGAAAAGAATGTCAGTGTACCTGGTTGGCTCTGTTGGTTGAACATCCAACTTCCACTCAGGTTATCATGATCTCATGGTTTGTGGGTTTGGGGTTTGAGCCCCATATCGGGCTTGCTGCTGTCAGTGTGGAGCCTGCTTCAGATCCTCTGTCCCTCCTCTCTTTCTGCCCCTCCCCTGCTTACTCGCATGCTCTCTCTTCTCAAAAATAAACATTAAAAAAATATATAAGAATGTCATTGTTCTACATGTTTGTAAATCTCTGTATCCAGATATTACAGAATACAGGCAAATTAAAAAAAATTTTTTTAATTTTTAATTCATTCTGTTTGGTTATATTTTGTTTTGTTGATTATGTTTTGCAATGAAGAAAATCTAGCATCACACAGACATATAATTTTTTAAAATGAGGGGCATCTCTTTTTTTTTTTTTTAATGTTTATTTTTGAGAGAGAGAGAGAGAGATAGAGAGTGAGCAGGGTAGGGGCGGAGCGAGAGGGAGACACAGAATCTGTAGTGGACTCCAGCCTCTGAGCTGTCAGCACAGAGCCCCATGTGGGGCTCAAACCTACGATCCGTGAGATCATGACCTGAGCTGACCTTGGATGCTCAACCAACTGAGCCACCCAGGTGCCCCAGGAAGGACATCATAATAGACTCTTCAGATAATTATGTGGATATTATTCTCTGACACTATATCAGAACTTAACAAGTGGTGGTTTATTAAAGGATAATTACAGTGTAGAATCTGAAGCCAATAGCAATGAGGTTTTCATACACTATTATCTAAAAATCAACGTTGGTCTATCTTGATCAGCAGGCAGACACTTAACCAACTGAGCTATCCAGGCGCCCCTCAAAATACCAATTTGTGCTTGAAAGCTCAACTGCTTTCATTGGTAACAAACACCATCAATTCTTCTCCTTGAAGTAGCAGTGTCATTTCACTCATTTATAAGAAAATGTCCCCAAATACCCAAGTGTGAATAATCATAGTGCTTCAGGCGGTCATTCTTTAAAGTAAAAATGATAGTCTGTGGAAAAAAGTGGTCATTTTAACTCACAATTCCAGTGATTACACAAGTGTTTTCCTCAAGACAACCATTATACTTCAATGTGCAGCAGAAGTACTTTGTCACACAAAATAAAAAGATATGTACTCTAAGGTTAAGATTTAATAAAGCTAATAATTTTTACGCTGCCCCTTCAGTATGGCCCGAACTTCCCTTTCCATCTCTTTACTTCCCATGAGTAAAACTTGAGAGCATGCATTCTTTTCTTAACAACATTCATTTTCCCCACCTGTGTGTCCTCTCATGCTCTTTTCTGTGCCTAAAAAGCCTGTCTCCATGCCCCGATCTCTGCCTGTAAATCTCATACCTACTTAGGGGACAATCCATCTCAAAGATACTGTCAAAGCAAAAGAGACCAACATTTGCTAAGTTCCTACTATCTTTTGGGTGCTGCACTAAGGAAAGTGCATGTGTATGTTTAGACTGGCATTTTCTTTATTGTGAGTGTGGCAGTAAAGAATTCAATGACTACCAGTAGAGTTTGGTGCCACTGTCTCATACATGCTGAGACAGCAGCAATTTTACCCACCATTGATTGCTTTTGCATCCATCCTGAAACATCAACACGGTAAAAAGAGGGGAGGGGAGCAAATAGAGTCAGAATATCATTATAAAAAGGTTGCTGCTTTAAAAAAAAAAATTAAGGTTTACTTTACTTTTGAGAGAGAGAGACAGAGCATGAGCAGGGGAGGAGCAGAGAGAGAAAGGGAGGCACAGAATCCGAAGCAGGCTCCAGGCTCTGAGCTGTCAGCACAGAGCCCAATGTGGGGCTCGAACCTACGAACCATGAGATCATGACCTGAGCTGAAATCAAATGCCTAACTGACTGAGCCATCCAGGCGCCCCTAGTTTACTTTTTTTATAATGTTTATTTTATTTTTGAGAGAGAGACAGAGCATGAGCAGGGGAGGGACAGAGAGACACAGAATCTGAAGCAGGTTCCAGGCTTTGAGCCAGCAGCACAGAGCCCAAGGCAGGGCTCGAACTCCTGGACTACAAGATCATTACCTAAGCTGAAGTCAGCACTCAAGCAACTGAGCAACCTAGGTGCCCCCTCCCCAGTTTGCTTTTTTTTTTTTTTTTACGTTGTATTTATTTATTTATTTTGAGAGAAAGAGAGAGAGAGAGAGAGAGAGAGAGAGAGAGAGAGAGAATCCCAATCAGGCTCCACACTGTCAATGTAGAGCCCCATCAGGGCTTGAACTCACAAACCATGAGATCATGACCTGAGCTAAAACCAAGAATTGAACACTTAATCAACTGAGGAGCCCCCATTATGAAAATAGTTTTAACCTTATAGAATCCCAGAAAGGGCATTAGGGATTTCCAGAAGTCCATGGACCATACTTTAAGAACTGCTTGGGGTGCCTGGGTGGCTCAGTTGTTTGAGTGTCCAACTTCGGTTCAAGTCATGATCTCACAGTTCACAGGTTAAAGCCCCATGTCAGGCTCTGTGCTGACAGCTCAGAGCCTGGAGCCTGCTTCAGATTCTGTATGTCCCTCTCTCTCTGCCTCTCCCCAACTCGTGCTCTGTCTCTCCCTTTCTCAAAAATAAATAAATATTGAAATCTTTATTTCAATAGATCTAGAGGCTAAAGGTCTAAAATCAACAAAGCAATAGGGCCATGTTGCCACAGATGGTTCTTCCACCTTCTGGTGGCCCCAAGCATTCCTTGGCTTAGGACAGCATACCTCCAATCTCTGCCTCCGCCTGCACATGGCTTTCTCTGTGTGTATCTCTGTGTGCTCTCCTCTTCTTACAAGCACACTGGTCATTGGATTTGAGGCCCACACTAATCTAGCATGAATTTTGGGGGGAAGAAAAAGTTTTCCTTGACCCTCTTAGGGTCCCTAGCTGGGTCTGAAAATAACTTTCACGTGACACGGGAGAACTTCATAAGAAGATGAGGACCCATAGAAACAGACCTGAGATTTTTATGCTAGATTTGATGAAGAGTAGACAATTGGGGAAGAGTATAATAAGTTAAAGAGTATAAGTATAGTAAACTGGGGGAAATTTAGCAAAGCCTGTCTGTGCACATTCTTCTCAGGGTCCCTTTGTTTTCCTTCAAAGATAAGGATACTCCTTTCCTCTGGGTACAGGGAGGCCTCCTTTCACATGAGAGTTTTATGATCTATTTCAGAGGATGAGAGAGGGTGGTCGGGATGACCTTTGTGCTTCTGCTGTTTTCTCAGACTCCTTCAGCTTAAAGTATGAACTATGCCAAGGTGTCATATTTTGAGGCAATGTGTCCTAAACCCTATCAACCTCACCTTAACTAATAACATCTATAAAGACCCTATTTTCTTTTCTTTTTTATAAAGTTTATTTATTTATTTTGAGAGAAAGAGAGTGGGGAAGGGGCAGAGGGAGAGGGAGAGAGAGAATTCCAAGCAGGCTCTGCACTGTTAGCACAGAGCCCAATGCAAGGCTTGAATTCACAAACCATGAGCCACCCAGGGCCCCAGATTCTGATTCTTAAAACCATGCTTTCTACATTGTGTTACACAGACTCCAAATTTTGACTGCTGGAGTCATCAGCAACAACGGCACCTTCTTCAAAGCATGTTTCTAGGGCAATGCTTCTCAAAAATTAATACACAAAGGAACCACCTGGGAATCTTGTTAAAAGGCAGATTCTGATTCAGTAGGGCTGGAGAGAGGCCTAAGAATCTGCATTTCTAGTTGCATCCAGGTAATGCTAATGCTGATGCTGTTGATCATGGGCCACACTTTGAGTAGCAAGTTTCAGAGTCTGTTAACACTGGAGTGATCCTAGTAGTTACTATTTCAAAGCTATAAAATCAAATACGTGCAATATCTCTAAAGTTGCTAACAAAATAATCAACTAATGCAACTGTGCAGTGACTATATACAACTTAGAGAATCCTGAGGCCTTACTGGCCTGTGTTTAGCAGCCTTACTGGACACCCTTACTAACCTTTGGAGTATTACTCCCAAAGCAGGTGATTCTTTAAATAACTGGGAGAAAAGTCCAGTTAACTAAAAAACCTCATTTCCTATCATGTTGGTTAAGTATATTATCTCAAACCTACCAGCTTTCTGGATGAATTCAGCATTCATACAGGTGACTCATGCTACCTAAGCTCCAATTATGATTACCTCCCTGCATTTTAGCCACCCTGGCAGTAAAGGAGATTAGAGACACAGAATAACCCTCTCATACAAAAAAAAAAAAAAATTCTCAACAGGACATAAAAAATGTCTGTTGAAATACATTTCTGAGATACCAAAAAGTTAAGGAATACTCAGAGACCAAAAATCAAGGGAAAGCAGAAATCTGGAGAGGTAAACAAGCACAAAAGGAAGATTTTATGGGACTTGAGGGAGGTGTCTTCTAAACTCTAGTGAGCGTGGACTAGAGTTCTAATGGCTATGAAAGCTATAAAGAGACAAACCCAAGACTCCCACTAAGGTAGGGAGTCTAATAGGAGACGCTTACACAAACACAGACACATGCACAAACTGGAACACAAAGGTCTACGCTTTCATCAAACAAACAAAAAACACCTGCCATATACCAGAGGATAGCAAGAAAATGTATCTGTCTTGATCTTGATAGAAGATAGAAGGGAGGATAAAGCTACCTTAATAATTTGCCAAACACAGGCATGGGTTCATGGCCCAATTCAAATTATCTATTGTTAGAAGACAATTCTTCATGAGTTGCTCAAGTTTCTGCACATCTTATGAGCAGAGGTACTGACTGTCTTTGTTCCAGACTCTTTTCAACAGTTTATGTAGTGAACAGTCTTAGAAGATAATGATGGCGTCTCCCTCTGGACCTGAAGGCAGATTTGTGTACAGCCTCGTAAGATAGCCATAAAGTCTTCCTCTGGAGAAGAAGGTAGGCATGCTTATGGCCCATTTTAAAATATGCAAGCTCTGTAAGTTTAGTGTTCCTTTCCTGTCATACAACCAACTGCATATACAGATGTCACCTGGCCTGCTTTGTGTTGCCCTGTGGAAACTGAGCCTAACATATTCACAGGTTCTGAGGATTAGAACATGGACATCTTTCAGGGTCCATTACCAGTACCATCGAATCTACATGTCCAAGAATCCCAATCAATTTTAAGGAGAATAAAAAGAAGCCATATCTAGTCAAAATTCCCACCTACTTATGTCATGATGAAGTTTCAGAATGCCAACAACAAAGAGAAATTCTGAAAACAGCCAGAGAGAAGAGAGATTTCCTGCAAATGGACAATAACTATAGTTGACCAAATAGCTACAACTAAAGTCAGAAGAAAGAAGCATAATATCTTCATTCTGTTGAGAAAAACTATTGGTCAACCTACACTTAATGTCCCAAAAATTATACTTTAAGTGATAAATAAAGAAACTTACTGTATAAACTCAGAATTTTCCACTCAAAGATTCTCAGGATGTTCTAGAGGGCAAACATTAGGCTGAAAGAAAGCACACATCAATCTGAAACGTAAGAAGGAATGATGAAGAAAGAACTGTAAAATATGCATTAGCCACACTTTTACTACAATATGCTGCGTAACAAACTACACCAAAAACTCAATGGCTTACCAACAATAAGCATTTATTCTAATGTTTTCTGGTGTGCAGGCCCTCTGTGGTTTAGCTGATCTAGGTTGACTTAGCTCTACACCACACCTCAGGCTGCAGGTTGGGCTCAGATTTGCTCTTCTCTCATTTTGGGAACAAGAGCTGACAGGGAAGTAACTATTATTTACCAGTGTGTGTGTGTGTGTGTGTGTGTGTGTGTGTGTGTGTGTGTCTACCACAAGTTCATAAGTACTTTGGGAAATGGGAGGAGCATACTTTATTCATTGTTGAATTCCTGGTAGCTAGCACTTTACCTAATACCAAGTGGCAGTTCAAGAAGTTTTTGCCAAAGAAATTCGTAAATCAACTATAATTGCCATTATGAATTACAGTTATGAATTGCATTCCTAATTGCCAAAGAGCCCAGCAAGTATTAGGTACTTTGTAAACATTTAATATTTTAACCATATTAAAGGAAGGATGGAGGGAAGAAAGATGTATAAAGGGAGACACTGAAATCTGATTGATTTTTTAAAAAAAATTTGTTAGTGTTTATTTTTGAGAGAGAGAGGGAGAGAGAGAGAGACAGAGACTGCATGAGCAGGGGAGGGACAGAGAGAAAGACACAGAATCTGAAGCAGGCTCCATGCTCTGAGTTGTCTGCGCAGAGCCCTACTCGGGGCTCGAACTCACAAACCATGAGATCATGACGTGAGCTGAAGTCAGATGCTTAACTGACTGAGCCACCCAAGCGCCCCGATCAATTTTTTTTTTATTTTTTTTATGTTTATTTTTTTTATTTTTGAGAGAGAGAGAGAGACAGAGCATGAGCGGGGAAAGAGCAGAGAGAGAGAAAGACACAGAATCCAAACCAGGCTCCAGGCTCTGAGCTGTCAGCACAGAGTCTGACGCGGGACTTGAACCCACGAACCGTGCGCCTGATCAATTTTTTTTAAGTGAATATATCTAAGATGATCTATACTTAGCTATTAAACCTTTCAATTCATTTAACCTGTGAATAACAAAATAATTTCTTATGTTATTAACGGCCTTTTGAAAATAGCTGTACAAAAGACGAAGTCATTTTTTTAATTCCTAAGTTACTCCTCTACTTCTGTATTTGTACTTAAGATGTTTTTTTAAAGTTTTATGGGAAGTTCTGAAATTGGACTTTATAAATTTACTTTGAAACATGACTGTTTATGCCTGAAGGCTTTTTTGAAATTAAAAACATAATGAAAATCTCATTTTTATTTTCTCTAAGCAAGGGTTTTTACTTTTTATATATTTAGTTTTCAGGTTAATATTTTTATATTACCTAGATTGAAGCTACCTGATTTCTCACAGAATCACTGAATGTGAAGGTTTTCCCTCTACCCCTGTTCCCCCTCCATTTATCTTTCACAAACATTGCCCTTCAATAAATCTGTTGCATTCCTAACTCCTTCTTGACAGCTACTTCCTGGAAGACCCAGTCTTCACAGGCACTGACCATATTTTCCTTATATAGTAAACTGACTCTCAAGAAGGGAATTTGAGGATTGAGTTGCTCACCTAGTACAGCACAAATGACGTGAAATTGGGATACTAATGATCCATGCAGGGCTGCTTCGTGGGTTGATGGGCCTCACATTCAGAAAGGCCTCGTACTTAATTTTATATTTGAACTTGGGTTTTGTGAGTGAAGTTCGGTAGGGCAATGAAACATCGTTGTGAGCAACCAAAATACACTAGGAGGGAAGGAGGCAGCATGTGCAGAGAAGGGGTCAGACCCGTGGGCACAGCAGGCCATTGGGGTATTGAGCAGTTGGTCCAGCAGCCCAATGCACATGCTATGCCTGGGCCAGGGTCTGGGCCCAGGCTGGTGTTGGTGATAGTCCACAGCAGCACGAGAGATGAGGTGGCAGCATCAGTACCAATATGAATTCTCTGACCTGAGTCCCCAGACAGGAACTGCCAGCACTCTGGCAGGTAGCACATGTTGTCACCAAATTACTACAAAATGAAAGTGTGCCTGTGGATACTGTAATAAAACATTTCAGAGACTTATTAAAGTCTTTAAGAGAGTCTAAATTTCAGAGGTTTGAAAACAACAGTATTGCAAAGCAAGTATTCATGGGTTTACAAATAAAAACTTAATTTAAAATTTAAAGATTGTCATATTTGATGGAAAAGAACACTACTTTCTTTTTTTTAATATGTATTTATTTTGGAGAGAGAGCGAGCGAGAGAGAGACAAGAGTGTGAGCAGGGGAGGGTTAGAGAAAGAGAGAGACACAGGATCCGCAGTAGGCTCTAGGCTCTGAACTGTCAGCACAGAGCCTGATGTGGGCTCAAACCCACAAACCCTGAGATCATTACCTGAGCTGAAGTGGGACACTTAACTGACTGAGCCACCCAGGTGCCCCAAGAATACTACTTTCATATGAAGCTTTAAGTGAACAAATTATTAAGGAGGAAGAAAAATTGAAAGTTAATTTTTCCCTTTTCATTGAATACACAATAATAGAATGCATAAACATTCTTGGGTTTATAACCCATTCTTGTATATAACCCATCATCTTGGGTTATATACAAATCACAAAGCCACTTTCAATTTCTTGTATGACCATTACAAATTCTAGTTATGTCAGAAGAAACATTAAAATACCATTGCATAAATTTACATTTGCAATTAAATTCAGACTTACATGAAACTGATATATATGTAGAATTACATCTTTTTTTTTTTTAGTTTATTTATTTTACCAGTAATCTCTGTATCCAATGTGGGGCTCGAACTTACAACCCCAAGATCAAGAATCACATGTTTTTCTGACTGAGCTAGGCACGTGCCCTATAAGTGTTTTTAGGAAAATTATTTCATGCGAGGGGTGCCTGGGTGGCTCAGTTGGTTGAGCGTCCAACTTCAGCTCAGGTCATGATCTTGCAGTTCTTGAATTTGGGCCCCACATAGGCCTCTCTGCTGTCAGGGCAAAGCACTTCAGATCATCTGTCCCCCCCTCTCTCCATCCCTCCCCTGCTCGTGTGCACTCTCTCTCTCTTTCAAAAATAAATAAAAATTTTAAATTAAAAAAAAAACTTATTTCATGTGAATCATTAGCTCTAAGTGAATTAAAATACACATTTCACGGGTCATGAGTTCAAGCCCCTCATTGGGCATAGAATCAACTTAAAAAATATATATCTTTTGACATCATGTTAATGTTTCCACTGCTACCATGCTAACACCCAAGTAAAACATCCTGTTAACTGAAAAGGTTCTAACTCCAGAACTTCTTTCTCAGTTTCCACTGTTTTGGGATAGTAGGGAAAATGGGAATGTATGGGTGTTAACAGCAGCAAAAAACACCATATTTTTGTAACCTTTCAAAATTCAAAAATGCATTTAAAACTAAGTAAATAAGACAAGAGCCTTTCTGAGGGAATACTTCCCTATATATATACATATATACATATGTACATACATACATATATACATATACACATGTACATATGTACATATACATATACATATAGATGTATGTACATATGTACATATACATATACATATAGATGTATATATATGTGTGTGTGTATATATACACATATACATACACACACATATATATATATATATCTTTTGGGGCACCTGGGTGGCTCAGTCGGTTGAGTGTCCAACTTCGGCTCAGATCATGATCTCACAGGTTGTATGAGCCCTGCGTCGGGCTCTGTGCTGATGGCTCAGGGCCTCGAGCCGGCTTCCAGTTCTATGTCTCCCTCTCTCTCTGCCCCTTCCCCACTCGTTCTCTGTCTCTCTGTCTCAAAAATAAACATTCAAAACAAAATTTTAAATATATACATTTATTTATATTTATACTTATATATGTAAATAAATACATATAAATATTTTCAACATAAATTATCAGAAATTTACCCCAGTGTTGTCAAAGTCTATAAAACACTCTTTTTTAATTTTTTTTATTTTTTAATTTACACCCAAGGGAGTTAGCATATAGTGCAACATGATTTCAGGAGTAGTTTCTTTAAGGCCCCTTACCCATTTAGCCCATCCCCCCCCCCAACAACCCTTCCAGCAACCCTCTGTTTGTTCTCTATATTTAAGAGTCTCTTATGTTTTGTCCCCCTCCAATTTTATATTATTTTTACTTCCCTTCCTTTGTGTTTATCTGTTTTGTATCTTAAATCCTCATATGAGTGAAGTCATAAGATGTTTGTCTTTATCAGACTGACTAATTTCACTTAACATAATACCCTCTAGTTCCATCCACGTAGTTGCAAATGGCAAGATTTCATTCTTTTTGATTGTCAAGTAATACTCCAGTGTGTGTGTGTGTGTGTAAACCACATCTTCTTTATCCATTCATCCGTCGATGGACATTTGGGCTTTTTCCGTACTTCGGCTATTGTCAATAGCGCTGCTATAAACATTGTGGTACATGTGCTCCTTTGAAACAGCACACCTGTATCCCTTGGATAAATATCTAGTAGTGCAATTGCTGCGTCATAGGGTAGTTCTATTTTTAATTTTTTGAGGAACCTCCATACTGTTTTCCAGAGTGGCTGCACCAATTTGCATTTCCACCAGCAGTGCAAGAGATCCTCTTTCTCCGCATCCTTGCCAACATCTATTGTTGCCTGAGTTGTTAATGTTAGCCATTCTGACAGGTGTATGATGAGGTGATATCTCATTGTGGTTTTGATTTGTACTTTGCTGATAATGAGTGATGTTGAGCATTTTTTCATGTGTTGGTTGGCCATCTGGATGTCTTCTTTGGAGAAGTGTCTATTCATGTCTTTTGCCCATTTCTTCACTGGATTATGTTTTTTGGGTGTTGAGTTTGATAAGTTTTTTATAGAGTTTGGATACTAACCCTTTATCTGATATGTCGTTTGCAAATATCTTCTCCCATTCCGTTGGTTGCCTTTTAGTTTTGCTGATTGTTTCCTTCACTATGCAGAAGCTTTTTATTTTGATGAGGTCCCAGTAGTTCATTTTTGCTTTTGTTTCCCTTGCCTCCAGAGACGCATTGAGTAAGAAGTTGCTGTGGCCAAGGTCAAAGAAGTTTTTGCCTGCTTTCTCTTTGAAGATATTTACTTATAAATATCCTGTCTTACGTTTAGGTCTTTCATCCATTTTGAGTTTATTTTTGTGTATGGTGTAAGAAAGTGGTCCAGGTTCATTCTTCTGCATGTTGCTGTCCAGTTTTCCCAGCACCATTTGCTGAAGAGACTATCTTTGTTCCATTGGCTATTCTTTCCTGTTTTGTCAAAGATTAGTTGGCCCTACGTTTGTGGGTCCATTTCTGGGTTCTCTATTCTGTTCCATTGATCTGAGCGTCTTTTTTTGTGTCAGTACCATACTGTCTTGATGATTACAACTTTTAATACAGTTTGAAGTCCAGGTTTGTGATGCCTCCAGCTTTGTTTTTCTTTTTCAATATTGCTTTGGCTCTTCGGGTTCTTTTCTGGTTCCATAGAAATTTTAGGATTGTTTGTTCTAGCTCTGTGAAGAATGCTGGTGTTATTTTGATAGGGATTGCCAAAGTCTATAAAATACTCCTAATAGCTCCAGTAACAGTTGCATCAGCAGAATCCTTCTTTTTTTTTTTTTTAATATTTTAATGTTTATTTTTGAGAGAGAGGCAGAGCATGAGCAGGGGAGGGGCAGAGAGAGACAGAGTCACAGAATCTGAAGAAGGATCCAGGCTTTAAGCTGTCAGCACAGAGCCTGATGGGGGGCTTGAACTCATGAGTGGTGAGATCATGACCTGAGCTGAAGTCAGGCACACAACCAACTGAGGCACCCAGGTGCCCCAGGATCCTAATTGAAAATTATCAAAAATTATTTGCAATCTGGCATTTGTCAAGATTAACTGATGTTACTTTCCATTATACTGATTAAAAATAAAGTTGCTAAAGGTATAAATTTTGATGACCTAGCAAATGAATTTGCAGAAAAACCTTATGATCAATTAAGATATCATATTAATAAAGTATTATTTATTTAAAATTATGACACCAAAAATACATTTTTATAATTAGTAAGTTTATGTTCTTACTCATGTACTATTGACTCCATATGTTTTATAAATAATAAAGAAAATTTTAAGTTTATTTATTTATTTTGAGAGAGAGAGAGCACAAGTGGAGTAGGGGCAGAGAAAGAAGGAGAGAGAATTCCAAGCAAGCTCCACACTATCAGTGCAGAGCCTGCTGTTGGGCTCAAACTCACAAACCATGAGATTATGACCTGAGCTGAGATCAAGAGTCAGATGCTTAACTGACTGAACCAACCAGGCACCCCTAAATAATAAAATATTTTTTTAATGTTTTTACTGCTTATTTATTTTTGAGAGAGGGAGAGAGAGACAGAGCATGAGAAGGGAAGGGGCAGAGAGAGAGGGAGACATAGAATCCAAAGCAGGATCCAGGCTCCGAGCTGTCAGCACAGAGCCTGACATGGGGCTAGAACTCACGAACCGTGAGATAATGACCTGAGCCAAAGTAGGATGCTTAACCAATTGAGCCACCCAGGTGCCCCAATAATAAAATATTTTTAAAGGAAAAAGTTTTCTATTTTAATATCTTTAATGGCACTTGTTTCCTGCTTTTTTAATGAGGGTCCCTATATTTTCATTTTGTAGTGGGCCAAACAAATTATATAACTAGCTTTGAATCAGCGGCATGTGTACCAGGGTTCTAAGGTACCAAAGAAACAGAATCTATTATATCTATTCTCTAGTACTTATATATATTTCAAGGAACTATTACTTTAAGCAGTTTAGGCAGCTGGCTGGGCAAGTCTGATTCTATAAGACAGGCAGGCTCTCAGGGTAGAAATTCAGGCAGAAACTAAAACTGAAGTCCATCCAGTGAAATTTCTTCCTCAGGCACTTTGCTCTCAAAGGCAGTCAACTGATTGGATGAGAATAATTATCCAATTAAATAATAATAATAGAGAATAATCTCCTTTACTTAAAGTCAACAATTATAGAACTTAATCTCATTCCCACCTACAGAATTCGTGGATTAGTGTTTGAATAACTGGGTACTGTTGCCTAGCCAAGTTAATGCATGAAACTAACCATTACAACACGGGATGACATCATGATTTCTCAAAATGTGATCTGTTTGGGATGAAGGGTCTGAAAAGGGCAAGGCTTTGAGAATTCAAGTACTGACTAGCCTACTGTGATGATAAAGATGGACACAAAAACTGAGAGGTGAGATTTCTTCTAGTTACACTAGTCAATAAAAGAATATTAAGTAAAAATAAGAAAATGTCAGAACACTGAGGTCTGAGCTCAAGAAACGGGTAGAAAACCACAGAAATTCTATGATAACCTTAAAAGAGTTAACCTCTTGCAAGTGTCTGGCAGACAAGGCCCCAATTTAATTTTGCAGATGACAGCATTATAGCAGCACATACAACCTCACCAAGTCTTTTATGTTAAGATTAGTATATTAGTTGGGAAGGAGGGAAACTCTTGAGACTTGAGTTGGAGATATTTGGATGTGATGAGGGAGCATAGGGCAAGCTGAGGGCAAAGTACAGGCTAACAGCACCCCCCCCCACCCCCACCCCCGCCCCGTCCCGATCCAGGTGAGATATGTGTGATATTCCTCAAACACTCCTGGCTGCCCAAGAACAGGGAAAAGGAAAGAAAGCAGATGGTTCACTGATAGAGATCACAGTCATGCAGGATAGGAGTCTCCTTCAGTTTACAGATAACTTAGTAAAAGGCAAGAAAAAGGCTCTCATCCATAGCCTAATCTCCAGAAATCTGTAGACTCCATTTCCTTGAGCCCTAATATGATCCTCATCAGGATGTAAAGGGGTTTAAGTGCTTGCCATGGTGATGTGGGAAATAAAGACAAATGAAAAATTAAATTCCTTTACTACCTACAGCCCATTGACAAGTCCTTGAAACAGGCAAAGTAATCTCCCCCTAGGAGCTCAGCTGCCTCAGTGATGACACTTTGCTAAGGGCAAAAGGGAATTTTGGCTTAATATTATCCTGACCCCCCCAGGATCTTGTAAGTCTACTTTAACATATAAAAATTCCTTTGAAAACTTCCTTTATCTCAACTCCCCCAAAATATATGCTAGCAATCATACTCCAGGCTTATGGCCCCCTGATATACATATGAAGGGTCTCATGACTGAGGTTTTACTAAATGGTAATAAATGGCATTTTCCTAACAGCAGCCAGCCCCTCGAGGTCCTGGAAACCTTGCTCTATTCCAAAATACCTTAGAGACTTATTCTATCCCTAACCCCCTGCCAACCTGCAGATATATAATCAGTTACCTATCACAACTCCAGTGCAGCTCTTCCTGCCCACGGGTCCTGTCCCCGTGCTTTATTAAAATCACCTTTTTGTACCAAAGACATCTTCAAGAATTCTTTCTTGGCCATCAGCTCCAAACTTCCCACCATCACCCCAAAACCCCATCAGATGGACTCAGGCAAAGCTGGGAGTCTTGTATCCTCAAATTCCCCTCAACCTTCCTTGCAAGTGAAAACAGAACATCCTTCTCTGCCTGAGGAAACTGATTTCCCTTGTTTTGTTTTGTTTATTTAAATTCAAGTTAATTAACCTATAGTCTGGGATTGGTTTCAGGAGTAGAATTTAGTGATTCATTACTGACATGTAACGCACAGTTCTCATCCCAAGTGCCCTCCTTAATACCCATCACCCATTTAGCCCATCCCCCCCACCCAACTCCCCTCCAGCAACCCTCAGTTTGTTCTCTATAGTTAAGTCTCTTATGGTTTGCCTCCCTCTCTGTTTTTATCTTATTTTATTTTTCCTTCCCTTCCCCTATGTTCATCTGTTTTGTTTCTTAAATTCCACATATATTTGTCTTTCTCTGACTGACTTATTTCACTTAGCAAAATACACTCTAGTTCCATCTTCATTGTTGCAAATGGCAAGATTTCGTTCTTTTTTTCTTTTCTTTTTCTTTTTTTCTTTTTTTTCTTTTTTTTCTTTTTTTTTTTTTTTGAGAGAGAGAGGCAGAGCATAAGCTAGGGGAGGTACAGAGAGAGGAAGACACAGAATCCAAAGCAGGCTCCAGGCTCTGAGCTGTCAGCACAGAGCCCAATGCAGGACTCGAACTCATAAAGTGTGAGATCATGACCTGAGCTGAAGTCAGACACTCAACGGACTGAGCTACCCAGGCGCCCCAAGATTTCATTCTTTTTGATTGCGCTGCTGATGAGGGAGCATAAGGCAGGCTGAGGGCAAAGTATAAACTACCACACGCCCCCACCCCACATGGGATATGTGTGATATTCCTCAGGCACTCCTGGTTGCCCAAGAACAAAGGAAAGGAAAGAAAGCAAATGGTTAAATGATAGAGATCACAGTCACACAGGACATGGGTCTCCATCAGTTTACAAATAACTTAGTAAATTACAAGAAAAAAGCAATCTTATCAATAACCTAGACTCCAGGAACCTGTAGACTCAGTTTCCTAGAGCCCCAACATCACCCCTCCATAGTGATGTGGGGAACAAAGACAAGAAGGAAACGGCAGGTTAAATTTCCTTATAACCTGCAGCCAGCCCTCTGACAAATACTTGAGGCAAATACAGAGTATGATATTTCTCCAGAAACTCCCTACTGTCTTAATGTTAATGCTTTGCTAGAGGAGAAAACAACCTTAGCTTGACAATAGCTAGGCCTTCAGTAATCTGTGAGTCTTTAGCATATGAAAATGCCTTTAAGAAACTTCCTCTTGGGGCGCCTGGGTGGCACAGTCGGTTAAGCGTCCGACTTCAGCCAGGTCACGATCTCGCGGTCCGGGAGTTCGAGCCCCGCGTCAGGCTCTGGGCTGATGGCTCAGAGCCTGGAGCCTGTTTCCGATTCTGTGTCTCCCTCTCTCTCTGCCCCTCCCCCGTTCATGCTCTGTCTCTCTCTGTCCCAAAAATAAATAAACGCTGAAAAAAAAAAAAAAATTTAAAAAAAAAAAAGAAACTTCCTCCTGACTTAACCCCCCCCAACTCCATAGTATATAACCAATCATTCTTCACAACCCCAGTGCAGTTCTTCCTGCCCACAGGTCCTGTCCCCATGCTTTAATAAAATCACCTTTTTGCACCAAAGATGTCTTCAAGAATTCTTTCTTGGCTGTCAGCTCCAAACCCCCCCATCACCCCAAAACCCCATCACTGCTGTAAATATTGGGGTGCATGTGCCCCTTCGAATCAGCATTTTTGTATACTTTGGATAAATACCTAGTAGTGCAATTGCTGGGTAATAGGGAAGTTCTATTTTTAATTTTTTGAGGAACCTCCATACTGTTTTCCAGAGTGGCTGCACCCCTTTGCATTCCCACCAACAGGGCAGAAGGGTTCCCCTTTTCTCTGCATCCTCACCAACATCTGTTGTTTCCTGTGTTGTTAATTTCAGTCATTCTGACAGGTGTGAGGTGGTATCTCAATGTGGTTTTGATTTGTATTTCCCTGATGATGAGTGATGTTGAACATCTTTTCATGTGTCTGTTAGCCATCTGGATGTCTTCTTTGAAAAGTGTCTATTCATGTCTTTTGCCCATTTCTTCACTAGATTATTTGGGTATTGAATTTTATAAATTCTTTATAGATTTTGGATACTAACCCTTTATCTGATATGTCATTTGCAGATATCTTCTCCCATTCCATTGGCTGCCTTTTAGTTTTGTTGATTGTCTCCTTTGCTGTGCAAAAGATTTTTATCTTGATGAGGTCCCAATAGTTCATTTTTGCTTTTGTTTCTCTTGCCTCCAGAGACATAACTACTAAGAAGTTGCTGTGACTGAGGTCAAAGCTGCCTGTTTTCTCCTGTAGGATTTTGATGATTTTCTGTCTCATATTTAGGTCTTTCATCCATTTTGAATTTATTTTTGTGTATGGTGTAAGAAAGTGGTTCAGTTTCTTTCTTCTGCTTGTGGCTGTCTGGTTTTCCCAGCACCATTTGCTGAAGAGACTTTCTTTTTTCCATCGTATATTCTTTCCTGCTTTGTTGAAGATTAGTTGGTGCTGCATGATTCCCCATGTTAAAAGACTCTGTAAAACCTTACCGACCTTGGTAAAGGATACCTATCTTCCTTTTTTTTTTTCAACGTTTTTTTTTTTTTTTGTTTTTTTTTTTTTTTTATTTTTGGGACAGAGAGAGACAGAGCATGAACGGGGGAGGGGCAGAGAGAGAGAGAGACACAGAATCGGAAACAGGCTCCAGGCTCTGAGCCATCAGCCCAGAGCCCGACGCGGGGCTCGAACTCACAGACCGCGAGATCATGACCTGGCTGAAGTCGGACGCTTAACCGACTGCGCCACCCAGGCGCCCCTAGGATACCTATCTTCCTGAAGACCCATCTGTACCATCCCTTCCTGCCTCCAGAAATCAGTTAAATTTCCAGGGCACCCTAAGAGGAAAACTGCATTTGTGTTCCAAGAAGATAAGACTTTACATGCCACAATAATTGCAAAACCATGCAAGTTTGTATTAATAGGAAACTGGGAAACTTGTGGGAATGGATTCTAAGAGTGTTAGTACAAGGAAGATAGAATATAAGCAAAATTAGGCAAAAGTTATCAATGTAAGAACTGACTTGATATCCTGAATTTCGTGTTCAAACTGGAGTGGCTGAGATAGCCTAACAATTGGCTTTATTAGTTGACTGAAACCTAGATTGAGTAGTGGTTATTATTTGAAAAGAAGACTTCCTGATTTTAGTTCTATTTGTGATTAATTTTAAAAATATTCCTAAGCAGTTTTTAAAATACGGAAGTAACAGGGCACCTGGCTAGCTCAGTCAATAGACATGCAGCTCTTTTTTTTTTTTTTTCAAGTGTTTATTTTTGAGACAGCATAAATGGGGAAGGGTCAGAAAGAGGGGAACAGAGGATCTGAAGTAGGCTCTGTGCTGACAGACTGACAACAGCAAGCCCCATTTGGGGCTTGAACTCATGAACCGCAAGATCATGACCTGAGCTGAAGTCTGACGTTCAACCAATTGAGCCACTCAGGTGCCTCAACATGCAACTCTTGATCTTGGATTGTGAGTTCAAGCCCCACATTGGATATAGAGATTACTTAAAAATAAAATATCTTAAAAAAATACAGAAGAAACATGATCTTTGTAATACCATTCAACTAATAAAAACTTATATAATATTTTAAAAAATCAAAGTCAGGATTGGATACTCCCAATCCCACTCCCCAGAATTAGCTACTGTTAACCATTTGGTGTGTATTTTCCCAAAATTTTTAAGTGTATATGCAAATGTAAGTACATATTCTTTGAGCACATTTCTAAGACAGAATTGTAGGGACTGAGGTTAAGAATTAATAACATACCACCAGGAGTGAAAAATCAAGAGTAAAAGGAGGGTCATCCCTGTAGGGACTGTATATCCCAAGTAATCTGGGCTCAACTTGATTTCAATGTTCTGCCCCATTGTTGGACTATCAATCAAATCATATGTCCCAGGCTTAGATTTGGAGAATACAGTTATCATAATTAGGCCTCAGAAACAAGAAACATACTTGTCTCACATAAGCAGAGAGAGTGAACAAGGTGGTATCTGATAAGTGACATTAAGTAAAACAAGGCAAGACAATGAAATGGTAAACTCAGAGAAGTTTGTGCTTGATTTATTAGATGCATTGGAACTACTAAGGATCTGAGAAAGGATGTTGGTCAGTTAAATTCATCAAATAGTTATGAAGTATTCCCTGGGTCCAAGCCTTACTATGACAAAAGAAACAGTCCCACCTCACAAACACCTGCACATTGAACCTTCTAAGTGGGGCTCAAATAATAAGCTGTGAACTTTTGGTTAATTTCTAATCTCTCTAAGTTTCAATTTCCTCCTTAATAAAAAAGTCTAATAACACCTACATCACAGTGTTAATGGAAAGAACAAATGAAAGGATATTTATGTGAAAATGGATGTGCAGGGGCGCTTGGGTGGCTCAGTTGGTTGAGCATCCCACTCTTGATTTTGGCTCAGGTCATGATCCCAGGGTCAGGGGATCAAGCCCTGTTTCAGGCTCTGTGCTGAGTGTGGAGCCTCCTTGAGATTCTTTCTCTCTCTCTCTCTCTCTCTCGGTCCCTCTCCCCTTCTCATGCTCTCTCTCTCTCTAAAAAATATGTTTGGGGCGCCTGGGTGGCTCAGTCGGTTAAGTGTCTGACTTCGGCTCAGGTCATGATCTCAAGGTTTGTGAGATCAAGCCCCGCGTCAGGCTCTGTGCTGACGGCTCAGAGCCTGGAGCCTGCTTCGGATTTTGTGTCTCCCTCTCTCTCTGCCTCTCCCCCACTCGTGCTTTGTCTATCTCTCTGACAAAAATAAATAAACATAAAGAAAAACTTTTTTCAATTTTTTTGAAAAGTTGGATGTTAAAATATAGTCACAGAAATAAAGGTCTTTATTATCTCAATATTACTTTATGTAATAATAACTTACATTGAGTGCTTACTATGTGCTATGCACCCTTCTAAGGGCTTTATGCGTATTAACTCTTGAAATTAGCACAAGGCCTAATACAATGTTCAACAGTTACTTACTGTGAAGACTCTATCTCAGTAAATCTTCAAAGCAACCCTATAGGAAGTTGCTACTAATAAAATCTCCTTGAAGATCGAGAAGCCGAGGAATAGAAAGGTCAAATAACTTGTACAAGATCACTTACCTGGGAAGTGGCAGAGCTAGGATTTGAATCCACCTGCTATGGTATCTACTATTTTATGTGCAAATTATGTGAGCCAGGGATCCTGAAAATTTTTTTTCTATATTTTATAGTATGCTTACTTCTGTAATATTTCTTGTGAACAAGTAGTTTATTTGGAAGTATTAGAAAAATAAGCCCAGGAGCACCTGGCTGGCTCAGAAGAGCACACAACTCTTGATCTCAGGATTATGAGTTCAAGCCCCACGTTAGCTTAAAAATTACTTAAAAAATAAATAAGCTTTAAAAAAGAAAAAAGAAAAAAGAAAAAGAAGCCCAAATTTGTTTGTTGGATGATGTCATAAAACAAACCTAAATTTCATTCTACATTTTTGTACATAGCTATAATAAAAATATGTTAGCTTCATTATTTCTGGCAAGACATAATGTTTTTCCAAGTTTTCCTAATGGGAAAGCTTATCTAGGAGAAAATTAGCAACAGAGATTCCTGGGCCCCAATCAAGTCTTAACAAATCAAGATGTCCACAAGACAGACCTGATAATCTGCAGATTTGACAAGTGGCTCAGGTGCTAGGGATGTTTGGGAAACCCTAATATAGAGGAAATGGGCTTCTGGATCCTACTGGCCCTTAGGTTTGCTTAAGATTTGCATTCAGGGGTGCCTGGATGGCTCAGTCAGTTAAGTGTTAGATTCTTGGTTTCAGTTCTGGTCATGATCTCACAGTTCATGAGATCCAGACTCACATCAGACTATAGGCTGCCAGTGTGGAGCCTGCTTGGGATTCTCTCTCCCTCTCTTTCTGCCCCTCCCTTGCTCTCTATCTCTCTCCAAAAACAAAAAACAAAAAACAAAAAACAAAAAACAAAACAACTTTAAAAAAAAAGATTTACGTTCAATTATATAATCTTAGCATTCTTTAGAGATGTGAACATTTATTTCATGATTTAATATGGTCTGTGATGGGGGCTCCTGGCTGGCTCATTGGAGGAGCCTGCAACTCTTGATCTTGGCTTTGTGAATTCAAGCCCCACATTGGGTGTAGAGATTACTTAAATAAACAAATATATTAATAATAATAATAATAATATGGTCTGTGATGAAGAGCTGATTTTAAATATAAAATATTTTTAAAGTTGCCTGGCTGGCTCAGTCAGTAGAGCACATGACACTTGATCTCAGGGTTGTGAATTCGAGTCTCATTGTTGGGTTTAGAGATTACTTAAATATGTATATGCATATATATTTTAAACATTATTGGCTATTTTTATTAAAAATAATATTCAAAAAAATGTTGGTTCAGGGGTGCCTAGGTGGCTCAGTCAGTTGAGCACCTGACCCTTGATCTCAGTTCAGGTATTAATCTTGAGGTTACAAGGTCAAGCCCCACACTGGGCTCCACATGGGGTGTGAAGCCTACCTAAAAAAAAAAAAAAAAAAAAAAAAACAAACTTGGTTAATTTTAATATACTATTTAATAATATCAATCACATACATGTACATGTTTGAGGGAAACAAACATTATTCCTCTTCCCCACCTGAGTTCTAAATGTGAAAAACCAGGATATCTTTTATTAATGCTAAAAGCAGATATTAGAGAATATGACTTATATTTGTGGGCAGGTGGACTTCCTAATGCTGACCTCCAAAAGTAGGCAAATTTGCCTATCTTGTCAACAGGTAATGCTGAAAAACTCCAGGCTTCCCTTGAAGAGACGAGCCCCTTCCCCCGTATGACAATACTTGGATGTTCATGAAGGCCACCAGTTATCAGGAGAATGGAAGTAGTGAATGAGATATACAAACCCAGTTTCTTTCCTCAAATCTATCAGCAAATCACTTCCCTTTGCTGGGAAACATAGGGGAGAATCAAAGAGATTGTTAGCCTAGTGAAACTGTCTTTACAGAAAAGGAAACATTTCCCATTTCACAAGAGACATACGCTATTCCATTTACTTTAAATTCATTATGTTAAAAAAAAAACATAGTTTTTTGATTTAAGAAAATCTTTCACATGTTTTTGTATTTAGGACAAAATATGTATACAATATAGACTGAAATTAAACTTCATGTTATCATGTTACAAGTGGCTAAAACCAAACTTGCTTTTATGTCCTGATATATGAATTCATGAATTTTGCCCTTAAAAAGTAATGCAGTTTATTTTTATAATTTTAGGTATTCTGTTTCTAAATGCTATAAGGGAAAAGGTTTGAATTTGAGATTTTTTTTTTTTTTAAGCAGTTACTTTTTTTTTTTTAACGTTTATTTATTTTTGAGACAGAGAGAGACAGAGCATGAACAGGGGAGGAGCAGAGAGAGAGGGAGACACAGAATGGGAAACAGGCTCCAGGCTCTGAGCTGTCAGCACAGAGCCCGACACGGGGCTCGAACTCACGGACTGTGAGATCATGACCTGAACCGAAGTTGGACGCTTAACCGACCAAGCCACCCAGGCGCTCCTGAATTTGAGATTTTTAAGCACTCTTCTGTGATTAATGCATTGTGGATATGCGTGGATTTTATTCCCAATAAATGAGAAACCAAACTATATTTAGTAAGCTGTAGTTCCTTAGTTCAACATTTTTAAATGTTACAGGCATTTTGCTGTACCATACAAAATTTTTATCAGATAAATATAC
Source organism: Leopardus geoffroyi (assembly GCF_018350155.1). Lineage (NCBI taxonomy): Eukaryota > Metazoa > Chordata > Mammalia > Carnivora > Felidae > Leopardus > Leopardus geoffroyi. Next base: position 99,972,423 of record NC_059332.1, read on the forward strand.
CTGAAGTTCATGGGAAATTGTAGAGCAGAGTGATTAATGGGGAGAGTTCTGGAGACAGACTGTCCGGCTTTGGTTCTGTAACGGTTCAATAACTGTATGACTTTGGCCAACTTACTTGACTTTTTTTTTTTTTTTTTTAAGTTAACTCTATGCCCAATGTAGGACTTGAACTCACAACCCCAACATCAAGAGTCGCATGCTCCACCAACTGAGCCAGCCAGGTGCCCCCCGCCAACCTTTTTTTAAATTAATTTTAATTTTATTTTGCTTGCTTTGTTTATTTATAAACAACAGGAATTTGTTGTCTCAGTTCTGCAGTCTGGAGTCTGGAATCAAAATGTCAATAGGATTGGTTCCTTCTTAGGGTTGTGAGGAAGAATCTGTTCCATGCCTCCTTCCTAACTTTTGATAATTTGCTGGCAATCTTTTGCATCCCTTGGCTCGTAAAAGCACCACCCCAATCTCTGCTTTCATCTTAACATGGTGTTGTTCTTGTGTGTCTCTGTCCACATATCTCCCCATTTTTTTTCAGTGAAGTGTAGTTGATACACGATATTATATTAGTTTCAGGCATGCTACTTGTATATACATTACAAAATAATCACCACAATAAGTCTAGTTACTGTCACTATATGTAGTTCTTACAATATTATCAACTATATTCCCTATGCTGTATGTTACATCCCTGTGAAGTTTATTTCATAACTGGAAGTTTGTACTTAATCCCTTTCACCTATTTCACCCATTCCCCTACCCTTCTCCCCTCTGGCAACCATGAGTTTGTTCTCTGTATCTATGAGTCTATTTCTGTTTAATTTTGTTATTTTAGATTCTGTGTATAAGTGAAATGATACGATATTTGTCTTTCTCTGCCTGTCTTGTTTCACTTAGCATAATAATACCCTCCACTTCCATCCATGCTGTCACAAATGGCAAGATTTCATTATTTTTATTCTTGTATGTGGTAGGAATTTTTAAAATTTTAACTCCAGCATAATTAATACACATACAGGGTTATATTTGGCTCAAGTTTACAGTACAGTGATTCACCAATCCTATACATTACTCAGAGCTCATCACTGTGTCCTCAATTCTCTTCACTTATTTCACCCATTCCCCTACCCACCTCCCCTCTGGCAACCTCCAGTTTGTTCTCTATAGTTAAGAGTCTGCTTTTTTTATTTGTGGGGGGGGGGGGGGGAGGTCTGTCTCTTTTTTTCCTTATGTATTTGTTTTGTTTCTTAAATTCTACCTGTAAGTGATATTGAATGGTATTTGTCTTTCTCTGACTGATGTATTTCACTTGGCATTGTACCCTTTAGATCATCCATGTTGTTGCAAATTGCAAGATTTCATTCTTTCTGTAGCTGAGTAATATTCCGTTGTGTATATATATACCACATCTTCTTTATCCATTTATCTATCAATGGACACTTAGGTTGCTTCCGTATCTTAGCTATTGAAAATAATGCTGCAATAAACATAGTGGTGTTTATATAACCTTAGTTTTACTATTTGTAACGTGGAGATGATGACAGTATCTACTTCTTAAAAATTAAAGGAGATAAAACATGTAGTATTTCACACGACTTCAAGTTGTATAAATTAAGTGGTCAATAAATATTAGCATTATTCATATATTTTAGGCGTATCAAGTTTTCCAGGAAAAAAAAAGGAAACTTATACTAGATAAAGAATATGGAATGGGTATGCAAAAATAAATAAGAGGTATAGCTCACTTTAAACAATAATGTGCTTTTTTCTTTTTCCTTTTTCTTTTTTCTTCCTTTCTTTCTTTCTTTCTTTTTTTTTTTTTTTTTTTTTAGTGAGCTCTACTACACCCAGTGTGGGGTTTAAACTCATGACCCTGAGATCAAGAGTTTCATGCTATAAGGACTGAGACAGCAAGGTGCCCTCCCTTTTCAAAATAATCTCTATGCCCAACAGGGGCTCAAACTCCCAACCCCGAGATCAATAATCATGTGCTCTACTAACAGAGCCAGCCAGGCGCCACATTGTGCTTTTTAAAATATGTATAAATTGGTTAAAGTCAAATCAAGATCTGCTGTTTAAAAGGGAACTCTGGGGATGCCTGGGTGGCTCAGTAGGTTAACTATCTGACTTTGACTCAGGTCATGATCTCATGGTTCGTGGGTTTGAGCCCTGCTTCCGGCTCTGTGCTTACAGCTCAGAGCCTGGAGCCTGCTTCAGATTCTTTGTCTCCCTCTCTCTCTGCCCCTCCCCCACATTCACTCTGTCTCTCTCTCTCTCTCTCTCTCTCAAAAATAAGTAAACATTAAAAAAAAATTTTAATCTAATAAGTTATTTATTTTTTATAATTTACATCCAAGTTATTTAGCACATGATGCAACAATGATTTCAGGAGGAGATTCCTTAATGCCCCTTACTCATTTAGCCCATCCCCCCTCCCACAACCCCTCTAGCAACCCTCTGTTCTCTATATTTAAGTCTCTTATGTTTTGTCTCCCTCTCTGTTTTTATATTATTTTTGCCTCCCTTCCCTTATATTCATCTGTTTTGTATCTTAAAATCCTCATATGAGTGAAGTCATATGATATTTGTCTTTCTCAGACTAATTTTGCTTAGCATAATACCCTCCAGTTCCAACCACGTAGTTGCAAATGGCAAGATTTCATTCTTTTTGATTGCCAAGTAATACTCCATTATATATATACCACATCTTCTTTGTCCATTCATCCATTGATGAACATTTGGGCTTTTCCATACTTTGACTATTGTCGATAGTGCTGCTATAAACATTGGGGTGCACGTGCCCCTTCGAAACAGCACACCTGTATCCCTTGGATAAATACCTAGTAGTGAAATTCCTGGGTTGTAGGGTAGTTCTATTTTTAATTTTTTGAGGAACCTCCATACTGTTTTCCAGAGTGGCTACACCAGCTTGCCTTCCCACCAGCAGTGCAAAAGAGATCCTCTTTCTCCATATCCTCGCCAACATCTGTTGTTGCCTGAGTTGTTAATGTTAGCCATTCTGACAGGTGTATGATGAGGTGGTATCTCACTGTGGTTTTGATTTGTACTTTGCTGATAATGAGTGATGTTGAGCATTTTCTCCTGTGTCAGTTGGCTATCTGGATGTCTTCTTTGGAAAAGTGTCTATTCATGTCTTTTGCCCATTTCTTCACTGGATTGTTTTTTGGGTGTTGAGTTTGATAAGTTCTCTATAGATTTTGGATACTAATCTTTTTATCTGATATGTCATTTGCAAATATCTTCTCCCATTCTGTCGGTTGCCTTTTAGTTTTGCTGATTGTTTCCTTCGCTGTGCAGAGCTTTTTATTTTGATGAGGTCCCAATAGTTCATTTTTGCTTTTGTTTTCCTTGCCTCCAGAGACGTGTTGAGTAAGAAGTTGCTGTGGCCAAGGTCGAAGAGGTTTTTGCCTGCTTTCTCCTCGAGGATTTTGATGGCTTCCTGTCTTACATTGAGGTCTTTCATCCATTTTGAGTTTATCTTTGTGTCTGGTGTAAGAAAGTGGTCCAGATTCATTCTTCTGCATGTCGCTGTCCAGTTTTCCCAGCACCATTTGCTGAAGAGACTGTCTTTGTTCCATTGGATATTCTTTCTTGCTTTGTCAAAGATTAGTTGGCCATATGTTTGTGGGTCCATTTCTGGGTTCTCTATTCTGTTCCATTGATCTGAGTGTCTGTTTTGTGCCAAAAAAAAAACTGTTTTTAAATAAAAGGAAACTCTGGTAAATTCTTCTGTGACATACTGTATTTTCTAATATGTATTAGGTTGCTATTCATGTTTAGACTTCCTCCCCACCTCCCTTAATAATTGAGAAATATCTGTTTTATAACCCATAGGTATATCAAATAAAGTCTCTTATACTAACTTATATTAAAAATAAAATGCAACAATAATAAATGATGCAAGGAATTCCTGATTTTGATCTCTATACCTGTTCATTTTTATAACAAACTTCTTATGGAAACTTCACAATATCATTGTAAGAGTCTCAATAGTTACGACCTAATAAAATGTCACAGTAGGTACACAGTGAATAGTTGTTGGATGAATGAATGATTCAATTAATCAGTTAATTAATTCACGGATACATAAAAATGATACCTAAACCTAAAAGTATTCTGGGGAAAAAAATAAAACTAGCAAGAAAAATTCATAGGTATAAGTAACCATGACATTCTTTAACTACCTGACTTTTTGAGCTAACAATTGAAGATAGTAATTCTCTATTTTGCCTCTCTATATCTCCATAATATTATATTATATTATTATACTGTATTTTGTATTATACTGTATATTGTATTAATATACAATAATAGTATGTATTGTGTGTGTGTGTGTATACATATATATATATAGTCTTTTATTATATCATGGAATGACTGTGAACCAGCATAAGGTTCAAGGTTGTGTCATCTCATAGGCCCACCACACAACTGTACCCACTGTGTTACTTAGCAACATTTCCCTGCTGCCCTCTCTCGCCTCCTGTTGGGAAATCTGCTCAGAGGCTGAGGAGCTTGTCAGGGGTGAAGCGACATCCAGTAACTGATGCTTTGTGTCCAAGAATTTTCAGAGGCTATGGATGACTCTTGGGTTTGGATGGTGATTTTTGTTTTTCTTTCTAGCTACTTTTTTCTACTTTATTTAATAATTAGAAGCTATATATTAGAAAGTTTACTTCAAAATGGAAGATGCAGAACAGAAACATGTTTGACTGGAATAGGGTTCTGTAGCACTGGCGATGCCACACCTTAATTGCTACAGACACTGCTGTTGAGAAACGCTGACACTCCCCTTCTCACACTTTGGGTTACAGTTAAGCAATACACTGCTTCACACTGGAGACTGAATTTAAATGAGCTACAACTAACTTTTATGTAGGTCAGCAAGGTATATGAAAAGGAAAATAAATGAGTACACAGGAGAAAGGAATCACTCTTTTCTATATAATTCCTTGGGTGGGAGTATAACGTGAGCAGATAAAGGCAATACGCCTTCAGTGTAATTATAATTCTGAGTGGCTGAAGTGCATACATTAATACCAGCCTATTTGGACAAACCTAAGCTAAAATTACTGTAATACTTTGTTCACATAATTGCTTCCTTTAAAAAATGAAGCTTTAAAATACTTATTGGAAAATCAATAAAAACAATGATTAGATAAATTGAAGTGATTAATTACCTCCTTAAGTATTGTTTTTCTTAGGCATATTCTTAGGAAAACCTAAGCTTATAAGTATCAAAAAGCTTACATTTTTAAATTTTTTTAAGTTTTTAAGTTTATTTTTGAGAGAGAAAGAGAGAGAGAGAGAGAGAACAAGCGGGGGAGGGGTAGGGAGAGAGAGGGAGACACAGAATCAGGAGAAGCAGGCTCCAGGCTCTAAGCTGTCAGAGCAGAGCCCGACGCGGGGCTCAAACACCTGAACTGCAAGATCATGACCTGAACAGAAGTTGGATGCTTAACTGACTGAGCCACCAAGGCACCCCAAAAAGCCTATATTCTTTTTAAGGCTAAATGAACATAATACTAGATATGAAATAGATTGTAGAAATATCAAAATGAATGGAAAACTTTCACATTTCATTTAGGTATATAACTAAATAAGCCATACTGTGACTGAACTGTTCAAAGTAGATAAGAATTAGCTTGTCCTATGTAGTTAAACCCATAAAATATTCGAAGTTTTAATTACCCAAAAGCAGAAACAATTTAATTTCTTTTATCTATGATGATGACTGTTGTCATTTTTGGTCCACCATACTTTCATAAGGATTTAATGATTGTAAACAGTGTGACTGGCATATAAATAAATGTATGGTTTTTAGTATCTCAGAATTTGAAAGTCATTTAAAGAGGAATCTACTTTAAAACTGCCTAGTTTCAGGGACTCCTGGGTGGCTCGGTCTGTTAACCTTCCAACTCTTCATCTCAGCTCAGGTCTTGATCTCAGTGTTGTGATTTCAGGCCCTGTACTGGCCATGAAGCCTACCTCAAAAAAAAAAAAAAAAAAAAAGTACATACTTTGTGATACGAGAGTACCCATAATTATCTGATGTTTGCCTATACAAAAAGTTATCTACTCTTCATAACAATGTGATCTCCCTTATTTCAAATTTTTGTAAGTTATATTTTGTGGAATGAAATTCATTAGTTGAGTTTATACTCAACTAATATGATCCTAATGGTTTGTGAGCTGACAGTACAGAGCCTGCTTGGGATTTTCTCTCTCTCCCTCTCTCTCTTCCCCTCCCCAGCTCGCTCAATCTCTCTTATTAAAAAAAAAAAAAAAAAAAAAAAAGTCTGCTGAATAACAGACTGAGTCTTGAAGAGGTTGATCCTTTAAGCACCACTGAATTCCTGTAACTAGAAAGATCCAGGCATCCCTTCTGTAGGACATTGCAAGGAAATGTCTTTTCTCTGATATTTCCCCTGATCCCAACTGACTTAAAACAGAGTACAGAGGACCTGTAGGATCCAGATGGTTACAGAGAGGCATGAAACAGTAGAGTCGTGGGGTGCCAAAAAAGAATTTTTAAAAACTATTGAGTCAGAGATTCTTTGGTTACAAGCCAAAAAAGGAAGCTATCCAAATTAACTCAAGTAAAAAGGGGGTGTTTAGAAGTCCCAGAGGGGAATCTCATTGTTCCCAACGCAAATAGAGAAACGGTCCAAGTTGTCAGACCATTATTTCTCCATCTTTCTCTAGAGCTGTAAGGTTTCTGCTTCCTTTGGCACATCCAGGTTATGGCTTATCTCTCTGAAGGCAGATTTCTCAGTTTATTTGCATGCATACAGCAAAAAAAAAAAAAAAAAAAAAATGGCTGCCACTCCTGAGCCTACCTGATCTTATAGCTGTCGTGTCCTCCATATCCTCCATACTGACTCAATGTCTAGGTCTCTGGGTTCACATAAACAAGCAAAAGAACCTTATTGGATAGGTGTTCTCCCCTTGTCCAGTCAGCCACAGCTCAGGAGACAAGGTCTTATGGAAGTAGAGCTGCCCCTTCCAAGGACTGTGGGTATGGCAGATTCTCTGAGAAACGGTGTGTGTGGGGATGAAACGAGTAGTACCTCAAGATACCAGATACCAGATAGGTTGAAATTGGACTTTGTCCGTTGGTTATTATTATTATTTTTTTTTTTTAGTCTCTTTCAAGTTGGGAGTTCAGGCTATGGATGGCAGAAATGTCAAATAGTATCAGCATATTCTTCTTATTACAAAACAAGGTAGGCTTTGGGTATGTGGTAGATATAGTTGGGTCCATTAGGGTTGCCTGGTTGGCTCAGTGAGTTGGGCATCTGACTCTTGATTTTGGCTCAGGTCATGATCTCAGAGTCATGGAATTGAGCCCTATGTCGGGCTCTGCACTAAGCATGGAGCCTGCTTAGGATTCTCTCTCTCCCTCTCTCTGCCCCTCCACCCCCTCATAAAACAAAAGCAAAAAAATAAATAAATAAAAATGGGAAGGGGGGGCGCCTGGCTGGCTCAGTCTGTAGAGCATGCAACCCTTGATCTCCAAGTTGTGAGTTCGAGCCCCATGTTGGGTATGGACATTACTTAAAACTAAAATCTTTTTTAAAAGAGGGGCATGGTATAATAAAAGTTCTTGGTTCCCAACCACCTCTCTAGCTTCCAGAGTGAGTGGAAGCTTTGAATGACCCACTAAAACCTGTTTCCAGGTGCCAGAATAGCTTTTGTTCTCCAGCTCCAAATAAACATATCCTAAAAGAGATAACATTTATAGTAATAGTTTATTGCTCCAATTGTCCAATTGTTCCAGTTACCATCTTTCTCAAACAAGGAGAGTACAATAAACCATGAAAAGAACTTAAACACTTCATTAATACTTTGTGCCATTGCTCTAATTGTGATACCATTCTGTGTATAAAAACAGAACAATCACATTTTACTTCTGATGTTTAATAGTTTGTAGAGATCACTTGCTTTTCTTGTTAATAGGTTATAATAAGTTGCTTTTTATAATTTGTTTTTACTAACGCCTTGCATTAAAGCATGATATATTCAGTTTAGCATCATGCCTATCAAGTAACCTAGGTACTAATATACAGCACAGTGGCTAGAGTTAATACCATATTGTATATTTGAAAGTTGCTAAAAGAGTAAATCTTAAAAGTCCTTATCATAAGAAAAATTTAAAAAAAGTATTTTTTGTAACTATGTATGGTGACAAGTTATAACTAGACTTGTGGTGATCATTTTGCAATGCATACAAATATTGTAAATCATTATGTTGTACACTTGAAGCTAATATATATGTCAATTATACCTCCATTTAAAAATAAATAGGGGGCTGATGGGGGTGGGGGAGAGGGGAAAGTGGGTGATGGGCATTGAGGAGGGCACTTTTTGGGATAAACACTGGGTGTTGTATGGAAACCAATTTGACAATAAATTATATTTAAAAATAAAAATAAATAACTCATTGACAAAAAAACTAAAGATAGGAATCTAGGTGTTGCCTGAAACGGCATGCAGTATAGAGTTCTTAGTTAAAAATACTTTTTCCAGGGGCTCCTGGGTGGCTCAATCGGTTAAGCATCCGACTTGGGCTCAGGACAGGGTCGCAGGGACATGGTCACGTGGTTCACGAGTTCGAGCCACACTTCAGGCTCTGTGCTGATCCTGTGGAGCCTGGAGCCCACTTTAAGTTCTGTGTCTCCCTCTCTTGCATTCCCTTTCCGCTCATGCTCTGTCTCAAAAAATAAATAAACATTTAAAAAAAAATACTTTTTCCAGGGGTGCCTGGGTGGCTCAATCAGTTAAGCATCCAACTCTTGATTTCAGCTCAGGTCATGATCCCAGCATCCTGAGACTGAGCCCCGTGTGGAGTGAGCCCTGTGTCGTGCTGAGCATGGAGCCTACTTGGGATTCTCTCTCCTTCTCTCTCTCTCAAAACAAATACTTAAAAAAATACTTTTTCCTCAACATGTTGAAGGTATTTATCCATTTTCTTTAAGTTTCCAATGTTGCTGTTGAAAAGTCCAATGATTTCCAGTTATTTATCCTTTGATCGAACCTTTCTTGTTTCTCTATGTGAGCTTTAAAAATCTTTTTATTTTTTTATCTTTTTCTTTTGAGAGAGAGAGGGAGAGCACAAGGGGGGAGGAGGGGCAGAAGGAGAGAGAGAGAATGCTAAGCAGCCTCTATGCTCCGGGCAGAGCCCGACTGCGGGGCTCAGTCCCACAACCCTGGGATCATGACCTGAGCTGAAATGAAGAGTCAGAAGTTTAACGGACTGACCCACCCAGAAGTCCCTAAAAATCTTTATTCAAAGTATCCTGAAATTTCACAAATATGTGCCTTAGTTTGGGTCTTTTTTTTTTTTTTTTTTCATTCATTGTGTGGAGCACCAGGAGAGCACTTTCAGTAAAAAGAAAATTCATTGTTCTGAAATGTTTTAAATTATATTGCATTATACTGTTTCTTTGATTTTTACTTCCTCTCTTCTTTCTTTCTTATTACGTGGGTAGGGGGACTCTTGGACTGATCAACTAATTTTCCTATCTTTCCTCTCCTATCTTTTATCTCTAGCTTATCCTACCTTCTCAGAGATTTCTTCAAATTTATCTCCCACCCTTTTTTTTAATGTCACCTGTCTTATTTTTAATTTTCAAGCACTCTCTTTTGTTCTCTAAACATTTCTTGTTTAGTATTTTGTTTTTGTCTGTTTTGTTTGTTTTGTTTTTGTGGATAGAGCAATTTCTCTTATCTTCATGGTGTATAATTATGGCCTTTTTTTTCTTGGAAGTTTACTTCTACTCTCTACACTATTTCTGTTTCTTCTGGTTTCCTTTCTTTCCTATTTACTTTGATCTCTTTTAAATGTTGAAGGCTCTCATCAAATATCTGATACTTGGCTGTAAGTATTTAAGCACTCCAAAAAGATTGTAAACTCTTGGCTCCTGAACTTAAAGGCTTCACCACAGAAAGACCAAGTTGAGGTTTTTTTCCTCTTGAAATGAGCCTCAACAGTGAGTATGTTGAAGAGATCTTTGATTTAGATCTATTCAGGTTCTACAGAGTAGAAGCCTCCAAATTTGAGAAATCTTGATTTGCTTTTTGAAATTAGATGTTTGACCCGAGAGAGGCAGAAAATAGGGCTAATTTTCCCATAGAACTTAAAATTAAATATTCAAAAGAACTCACTTCCCATTATACTTGACTTAAGAATTTACTGTAAGCAATAGACACAATAACTAAATTTCTGTAAATATTTCCCCTCAGTGAATGTAAGCTTTTTTATTTTTTTTAAAGTTTATTTATTTATTTTGAGAGAGGGAGAGAAAGAGAAAGAGAGAGACAGCATGAGTAGGGGAGGGGCAGAGAGAGAATCCCAAGCAGGCTCTGCACTGACAGTGCAGAGCCCAGTGCAGGGCTTGAACTCATGAACCGTGAGATCATAACCTGAGCCAAAATCAAGAGTCAGTAGCTTAACTGATTGACCCACCCCAGTGTCCCCGGGCTTTTTTTATCTCAATCTGACAGGGTTTTTTTGAGATAGAGTGGCTGGTGGGACCCAAAACATTAAAAATCTCTAAGAAAACTTTATGTCTAGTGGCATAAAAGCACTAGGGAAGAGTTGGAGGGTTGGGGCTTTAAGCCCCTATAAAAAGCTGTTAGAAGCTAAAGTCCAGAAATAATAATTCTGTGAACTCTGGGACCAGTACCTTACACCCAGCAAGAAGGGCCCTGCCTTGGACCCTGCATGTTACAAACATACCCCAAAAAGCATTTAATAAAATAACATATGGGTACCTCTGTCGTGTGAAATCCAAGGCACATTGTTGGCATAGTGTGGCTCATAAATGTATTCTCCACTCCTGGAAATAACACCAATCAGACCCCAGGGAAATACTTTTACACATGTCTTGCCTTGTGTTCACAATGCAAAAGCCAACTGAAGACAAATGTCATAAAGGTTTATGGTTCATAGTGCTGTTGACATAGAAGAAAGACTTTGCTTTGGAATGTGGGGAGGATTTGAATAGCAGAAATGGATAAGAGAAAAGACAAAATAATTGTCAAATTCTTCCTCTTATTGTGAATGCAATAGCTTTTGACCTCATGAAGTATCTTCCTGGTGCCAAGTATCCATTTTCTTGTTTGTCTCAGGACACCGGAGATACTCACAAATTAGAGTGAAAATTCAAACAGTTCAATATGGTGGCTGAAGACCATTTTACAAAACCAAACACTTTTATATTATTCTTAAATTTATGTATAGGTAGGTATAGACATAACATACATGAAGTGTGATACAGACTCTTTACATTAGTAGCAAAATGGACATGTTATATGAGATTGCAAATAGTTTAATTTTCATGAAAATGTTGAATGTTTCATAAATTTATAAAAATTAATTTTAAAAACGTATCTATATAAAGTTAGGAATTGTTACTATAATTCATATATTGTGATAATTCATATATTTATTGTCTTTAATTTTAACAGATAACTATACATTTTGGAAAAAATAGCTTTCTGAAGTATCTGAACAGAATTTTAATTTGTGATTTTTTTAACATTTAATTTATACTTCATACATGTTCAAAACACTTTTTTAATCTTTTAGATGACAAATGAGTACAAGTTGAGATCATGACAGAAAAAGAAAATACAAAAGTGGAGCTCAAAACCAGTAAAAAAAAAAAAAAAGGAAATAAAAAAAAACCTTTTGAAGAGGCTATCTGCCTACATATTTGAAAACTGAAACAAGGTGTTTATGAACCACATGAAATTTACAAACAACACATTACAAATTCTTTGCTTACTGAATATTTAATTACTAATGAAAATAAATAAGAAAATTATGTTAGCATATTTTGTCAGCACGATGGCCAATACATTGTTTATAAAAGGCTCTGTCCAATTCCATTAAGGTCATTGTCTATCTTTTCTTACTTTTAACTTTATATCTGTTGTTAAATATTTAATTCACCCTAGGAAACACCATCACTAAATTTGTTATATCCTGAGATTCTTGTTCTCTCTTATTAGTTTTATTTTATGTTACTTGTCTTTCCCCCATGTCTCACTAATTGAAAATCAACACAGAACTTTAAGGGGAATCAATTCAAATAAAACTGCATTTTTCACTTTTGGCATATCTTCTCTTATTCACATTAGTCACACCAAAGAAGTCAAACAGCTTTTAGGCCAGATTATATCTGGGCACTTTTGTTTCACAATTTAATGTAAAACACATCAGGTATTTCAAGGTTGTTCTTTTTCTCAGTACCTTTGCTTCTGTATTTTGCAGTGATAATGTCATATATGCTGTTCTACAGTTTCCAAACCACATTTATCACTTATAATCCTAAAGGAAGTCCACAACAGCCCTGGGTCATGGAATTCACATTTACATTAGAGAAATCCATGTTTTCAACACCATGAAAGTGACAAATTTGTGACAACCAGTGGTATACTGGTAAATGTTTAACAATGGACTCTTAGAAGGTATGGAGGACCCTAATTGTAGAGTCTGCCAATTTCCTTAAAATAAATACTCCCATTCTGGTCCATTCAACCTACGTCAACTGGCTCCTAAAAGTCCTGAAAACTTAACAAATGGCTCTTGCAAACAGGAAGAAGTCAGCTCCAACACACCACCCAGGCACTTTCAATTCATTCCCAAAGTATATGAAAACTTACATATGTGCCTTGTTTTGAGATTGAGATATCAAAATAAAAGATATGGATGTGCCAATTTAGTTGGCATATTAGACCAACAATGAAGCTATTAAATGTTAAAGTATGTAGTCCTAATGATAAATGTTTTTGACGTTCCCAGCGGGTAGTGAGTGTGATGATGGTGGGTTCTAAACTCAGCGATCCCTGACTCCCAGCATTCACACCCTTATGGCATCCACTCCTTTACAGTGTGGGTAGAACTTGCGACTTTATTCTAATTTTCTTAACCAGTGGAATATGACAGTGGTGTAAAGCTGATGGAATGCCATTCTGCAATTGCTATATCACACTGTAACTTATGTCTTACTAGCAGAACTCTGATTCTGGATGTGATGAAGCAAGCTACTATGTTCTGAGCTGACCTATGGAGAGGCCCGCATAGCGAGGAACTGAGGCCCTCAGTCCAATAGCTTGAAGGAACTGAATTCTCCCAACAACCATGAGAACATGGAAACAGCTCCTTTCCTAGTCAAACCTTTAGAGGAGACTGCAGCACAGACTTGCTTGATTGTGGCCTTGTGAGGGACCCTGACGCAGAGGACTTAGCTGAGCCATGCGCAAACTCCTGACCCACACAAATAGTGACATAATAAATGTTTGCTGTTTTAAGCAACCAAGTTTGTGTAATTTGTTACACACCAAGAGATAACTAATGCAGTCAGTGTGTGCCAGAGTACTGTCCTAGAGAATGTTATGTGGAATTATAGCTGGTGTTAGAAATTGAGTAAGATTTTTGTAGTGCAAAGAATTGAGTGCAGGGCTTTGAGGGAATGTTGGGAGATAAGACTAGTTTGAAAGAGCGGGATCTATTAGAAGGGCACTTAAAAATTCATGTAGTCAACTGGGGTGCCTGGGTGGCTCAGTTGATTAAGGGTCCAACTTTGGTTCAGGTTACAATCTCACAGTTCGTGGGTTCAAGCCCCCCATGGGGCTCTGTACTGACAACTCAGAGCCTGGAGCCTGCTTTGGATTCTGTGTCTCCCTCTCTCTCTTCCCCTCCCCCACTCTCACTGTCTCTCTCTCTCAAAAATAAATAAACATTTAAAAAATTTTTTTAAATTCATGTATTCAACTAATACTGATTGAATATATTATGCCAAATACTTTTTGGGGGCAATGCTATCCACCTTAAGCAAAGACAAACAAGCTGTTACATGGCTTAAAATCTGAGGGTGAGAGACACATGACAATCAACAAGTAAGTAAATACAAGAGAATAATAAGAATTATGCAGAGAATTAGGTGGCTCAGTCGATTAAGCGTCCGGCTCATGATTTCGGCTCAGGTCGTGATCGCATGGTTCATGGGTTTGAGCCCCATGTCAGGCTCTGTGCTGACAGTGTGGAGCCTGCTTGGGATTCTCTCTCCCTCTCTCTCTGCCCCTCCTCTGCTTCTCTCTCTCTCTCTCTCTCTCTCTCTCTCTCTCAAAAATAAACAACAAAAAGAATTTTGCAGAGAATTAAAGCAGAATGGTATGTTAGGGAGTGACTACTTGGCTACTGTAGGTTAGAAGGTAAGAAAAAGTATGTCAGGCCTGTAGAATGTCCTTCACATCCATTCTCTCCCTCCTTCCTCTTAAGTCATAGAATCCCCCAAGTTTTGACCAGGCAACTAGCTACCCAAGTAGGAATCATACTTCCCAGCCTCTCTTGCAGCTAGGTATGAACACATGACTAAGTGAGCAGAACTGATAATGCAATTTCCAGGTCTCATTTTCTTAGGGAAATTGTTTTTTTCTGCACTCTCTCTTTTTCCAGGCTGGAATGTAGACATATGTGGACCAGCCTTAATCATGTGAGTGAAGATTGCACCCTATGGTAAGAACAGGGTAGAAGGAACCAGGGTCCCTAAACGATCTCCCAGAACAGAGCTGCCCACTCATCCTTTACCACTTCCCTGCCTCTGGATGTTATGTGGGAGAGAAATAAACTTTAATCGTTTTTCGAGCTACTGTACTTGAGAATCTCTGTTAAAGTAGTCTTAGCCTATGCCCTACTACTACAGGTGACCTCTCAGAGGTGGGGACATGACATTTAAGCTAAGAGCTAAGTGAAAAGAATGAAAAAGCTATATAAAGTGGAGAGAGAGCATTTAAGACAAATGAAAAAGACCTAAAAAGAGAAAGGTCAGTATGGCTAGGGCATAGGGAGATGAACTTGGAGAAGAATTAGGAACAGATCATGTAGGAGTTTGAAAACTAACATAAGGAATTTTGATTTTAAGTATGAGGGGAGAGCACTGGAGTATTTTTAAATATTAAGAGAAGTGTCATAACTGGATTTAGGGTTTGTTGTTTTTCTTTTTTTCCTCTGGATTTATGATTTAAAAAATCACTCAGACTGCTCTCTGGTAAATCACCTGAGGGGGCCAAAAATATGTTTTGGACATGTTAAGTTTAGCAAAATAGTTGAATAAGATTAACTGACCAACTTAGTTATTAGTACAAAGGACTTTGAGCCTCACGCTAGTAATGATGCTGAAGAAAAATAATATATTTTACAAATGACCAATCCAATTGGTAGACACTATTTAAATTATCCTATGTCAAATTAACAAGAACTTACCTTGCCAAGATTCTTGGCACTTTTATATTAACTTAAATTGCATTGGGAAAAAGCATAATAGTAATTGGAAAGCAACTAATTATAAGCAATTATAAGTCAAATTATGTTTACACCACAATTAGTGTTTGAGGTGGTTTAGTAGACATTCTTCATTTCAATAAGCAACCATCAAATAACTGAATAGCTTGTAAAACACATAAATACTTCTTTTATCTTTATTCCAAGTATAACCACCACATTCACTTTGAATTGTTATTATCATAAAATAAGCAACATTTCTCTTTTGTCCCAATTCCCAGTTTGAGTTGGATGCTTTTAAAAACAAGGCAAGAGCACTCTATGTACCTACCGCACAACATAGCTTCTTTCAACAGTTTTCATGGAGAAATGTGAACAAATTCACGTTCTTGTAAGACAAGTACTACCCTGGAGGGAATCTAGAGTGCAAATTCAAACCACATCTTTTTCACTAGGTTTTCCACACTTACAACATGATCTCATTTCACTTTTGGTTGAGGGAAGTCTTTCTCTAAGGATGATAGGGAAAAGTCTTTTGTGTTGTAAATGGTAATTTTATGACCAGCTGGGTTTTTTCCTCCCATATTCTTGAGTGAAAGTCATAACTGTTACCACAATTTTGCCACCTCAGGTTAAACTGTTTGACTACAGCTTAACAACTATTTTACAGTTTACATTATTCCTGAAGTATTAAATATATAGTTCTTTATTTAAAAAATTTTTTAAATTCATGATTCTTTAAATCACCGCTAATGATAGGTCAGAAATCTCTATTATATAAATTTCCATGTAAATTCTTTTGAAGCATGTGAGATGATAGCACTGTAAATTTTGGAGGTGGGGGCCCCCTTTCAACTAGCTCATCAGTTTGAGAACATTCAAAAAAATATTATCAGACAATTTCAGATTATATTTATTAAACCAGTTTCTAGAAATAGTTTTAGAAAATAAATTCCCACCCGTTGACCTAATCGAGCACGGAGTTGCCAGTGCTTCACGGCAGCCGCTGAGCTCGGCCAACTCCAAGGCTGGGCGAGCCACATGGTTGGAGGTAGGTAGAGCCCTCCGAAGCTGGGCGCCACGTTGCTTTTCCCTTTTTAAATAGGCAGACAACGCTTCGGGCTATTGTGTAAACGGATCGAGAACTCCTTTTCCTCGAACATCAGCTAAGGCAGGGGCAGAATCAAAGCGCCTTCTAATCCGACCCTCGGCAACATGTGCGTCACGGACAAATACTGAGTTTTAATGTGTGGCTTCTTTCGTCCTGAGGAAACACATACTTTAGAGAATGGCCAAGTACCACGGCAATCGCGGTGAACTGCACAGGATCAAAACCACCACGCCATCCCAGCAGTGGCCACCGCCCCCGCCGAACCCCGCCAACCCTAAGGATCCACCCATGTTCTCTGCTAACCAGTTTAATGCAGCGCGGCGCACCCTTTCCCCACTCCGTTCCCGTTCTCCCCTCCCATTCTGCATTCGACCCCAGGCTCTCAGTCGCCACCGGACAACACAGCGCCGTCTCCCGCCCAAGGGACAGCGCGAACCCAAACCGCAGCGCGGCGGGTAGCTCTCCGCGCTCCCGGCAGGCGGGCCGCCAGCCAGCCGCAACTCGGCGGCTGCTGATTGACAGGCGGGAACACCTATGAGCCTCAGGGGCGGGACGCTGCGTCACTTCCTGGCCTTTCGGGGGAGACAGCATATATAAATGCGGTGCTCACGCAGCGCCCTCGCTTCCACAGTATGGCCGGCGACATTAGCTAGCGCTCGCTCTACTCTCTCTAACGGGGAAACAGCGGACTACAAGAGACTGAACTGTATCTGCCTCTATTTCCAACAGACTCACGTTCAACTTTCGCTCACAAAAAAAAAAAAAAAAAAAGCCGGGAAAATTTTATTAATCCTTTTTTTAAAAAAAGTTAATATAAAATTATAGCAAAAAAAAAAAAAAAAAGGAACCTGAACTTTAGTAACACAGCTGGAACAATCCGCAGCGGCGGCGGCAGCGGCGGGAGAAGAGATTTAATTTAGTTGATTTTCTGTGGTTGTTGGTTGTTCGCTAGTCTCACGGTGATGGAAGCTGCACATTTTTTCGAAGGGACCGAGAAGCTGCTGGAGGTTTGGTTCTCCAGGCAGCAACCCGACGCAAACCAAGGATCTGGGGATCTTCGCACCATCCCAAGGTGGGTGCTGGGGGCTGTCGCTGCCTGGAAGGCACCAGCCACGGGCTGGGGTCGGGGGCCCCGGGTTCCCGCAGCCTTCAGGTGGGGGCGGGTCCGCGGGCGGGGCTCGTTTCGGCTGCCGTGGAGGGGGGGCTCGGTGCTGGGGGGAGCGGCCGCGTCCACGCGTGGCCCGAGCCGACTTCTCCAGCCGCCGTTGCCGGACCGGGCGCTGCCCGGGGGGAGGGGGAGGAGGCCGGCGCGCCGCGTGCTCAGGTAACGTCCCCCGCGCAGCGTGCGGGGCGGCGGGCGGCGCCACTCGGTGTGGTTTGTGGGCCCGCGCCGTCCGACTTTCCCCTCCGGAGTTGGCGGTCGGGACCCCGGGTGGGGGCGCCTTGGGGCCGCGCGGGCTGCCTCCCGGCAGGTGTGGCTCAGAGAGCTTAGTCAGGCGCTACTTCGGGCGTTCCCCTCTCGGGGAGCGGGGAGGGAGGGAGTGGGTTTGAAGCTGGGCTCGTTCTCTCCGCGTGCTTCGGGAGGCTGGGGCTCTCCCGGTCTCGGACTGAGGGTCTGGCGCGCAGGCCTCCCGCCCGCGGTCGGCGCTGGCAGCATGTGGCGCCCGGGCGGCGGGGATTGGGCGGGAGCAGTGGTGTCGCAGTGGCTGGGCCCCACCGCCGCCCTAACGTGCTCTGCACCAAAATCCTTTTCGGGGCGGCCCCGGAGCCCACCGAGGCTGGCCCCGGAGACTCTTGACCTTGGCTGTGTAACCTGTTACCGCGTCGGCGGGTTCCGGGCGAGGTGCGGGGTGGAGAAAGGTTTGTCTAAATTTACGGGCTAGAGGCCCGTCCGAGCCAGGACATAATACCTTTAATGCCTAAGCCTGCAAAGGAATCTGGGGCCCCAGCCTCCCACCCCCGGCAGTCACGCGAGAGCGCTGGGCTGATCGCGCAGAAAAGAAGAGGTCTTCTCGTGCTCTTGGGAAAGCAGAGAGCAAATGGAAGTACAGGCGGTTGCGAAGGTGCCTGGGCCTTTCCCGTGGCGCTCACACCGCTAGGCACCCCTTGCCTTTCCGCGCACAAGTGCGGCGAGTGTGACGGTGCGGCGGAGGAACCGGCGCGGCTGCCTCGTTGAGGCGACGACCAATGAGCTCCTGGGCCCGACCGAGAGCCTGGCCCCAGGGTGTGGGCCAATGGGCGTTTCAGGAATGTAGGCTGCGCTCGCTGCAGTCCGTGACAAAAAGCAACTGGAGAAGGGAATCCAGGCGGACACGTGCTGCCGGGACTTTTAAGGCAGTAGGTCTGTCTTGAAGGATCCTCTTGCTAAAAGCGTCGTGTTAGCTAGAATGTGACAGGTCTCATTTTTCAAGCTTTGTTCGACACTTAAAATGTCTAACGTAGACCTTCACTATGTGCCAGGTTCAGCTTTAATCACTGTATTATAGGAGGCAGTTACTTACAAATACTGGGAAGCTTAGTATTTCCTCCATTTCACAAAGGGGGAAACTCCCTGGTGGTGATATGCGTCTGGTGAAACAATTGTGATCAGATAATCTAGAAAATCGTGTCATTGAAGAACTAATGAATAAGTCTCTCATAAGGTTGTTAACAAATGGTTTTGCTCTGACTCTTTAAATGTTCTGAAGCTTTATTTGTAAGCACACATTCTTAATAAAGGGAAGAGGGCTTTTCTTCCTTCCAAGTTCTTAGGCAGAAATGCCAGAATTTGAGCTTGGGCTTTTTTGCTTAAGTTCCCTGAGTCAAGGAGGAGGGAGAAAGGGTTATAAAAGGGCAGTTTGCTTTCTGTAAGTAAGAACCACTGTTCCTTTGTACTTTGGTCAGCAGAAATTGTTTTGCTCCCTCAGTGTGGCTCTTAAAATGATGGCAAAAGTTAAACCTTCAAGGACAGAATATTGTTTTGTTCGTGATTTGGTGCGGTAATTTTATAGACCTTTAACATTCGTTAAATCACTATCTTGAGAGATTATACCACACTTAAGCTGTTGTAGATAGAGCAAGTAAGAACTGGAAAATCTGTTTAACTGAGAGGTCTTTTGGCAACCTTGGTAGGAACTTTCTCTGTGACCTGTCAATCAAGCATAAATAAATTGCCTCTGGAATATCTAAATTTGAATTCAGCATTTAATAACTAGCTGTTTGATGTCTCTTCATCTCTAAAATGAAGACAGTACTGGTACCTACCTTCATGGAGTAGTTGTGAGGATTAAGTGGGTTACTTTAGGTACACTACTTTAAAAACTGACACATAGTAACCACTCTAAGTTATTATCTTTGGGGGTTTTTTGTTGTTGGGGGGTTTGGGGTTTTGGGTTTTTTTGCTTTTTAAAGGCCATTTTTTTTCCTTTTCCCTCTTTTTAAGCAAACAAGGTTGTAGAAGAAAATATGTCAGATGGTAGTCTAAAAAACTACATATTAAAGGGTGTCCTAGCAATTTGATGTATTTTGACTCCAGTAGAGGAGATAGTGTCATTGGGGAGTTTTAGATTGCACCATTATAATACATTCTACGAAGTATTTTATCTTTGTAGCCTTATTTTTATTTAATGATAAAATTTTATTTAATGATAAAAATGTTGAAGGCAGAAAGACCTTATCTCCACTCTCAATCATCCATTAAAATGCAGACAGACATTTTGTGTAGTGTTTTGTGTCAACATACCACAATTTTTTCATTCTGTTAATGATCTTAACTTAGCAGGTTTGCATCCTATTTAAGATATCTTTACTCACTAGAGGTTAATGAAGATGTTCTTTTTTCCTCCTAAACTTTGTTTTGCTTTTTGTATTTAGATCTGCATTTCCATCTGGAATTGATTTTTATTTTTAATATAGTATGAGGGAATACAATGCACTTGAAGCAAAATTGGCTCATCTTTCCAAGCTTTAACTCCCAAGTTCATCGAGAACTGTTCTGTTAAACATTTCCTACTCTTCTGTAGGCCATTTAGTAGAATTCACCTTAAGTATAATCTGAACAAAGTATGTGATATGGAGAATCTTTTTACTAACTTCTCAAAGGAGACATGGAGCACACTATACAGTTTTTGGTTTTGTTATTTTAAGTAGGAAAATCCTGTCTGGACTGGGTTAAAGAATGCTGGTTAACAATATGGACAATATGGGATTTTTTTTGAAGAAGATCATTTTCTTTTTAATGTTTATTGTTTATTTTTGAGGGAGAGACAGCATGAGCAGGGGAAGGTGAGAGAGAGAGGGAGACACAGAATCTGAAGCAGGCTCCAAGCTCTGAGCTGTCAGCACAGAGACCAACATGAGGCTCGAGCTGACAAACCGCGAGTTCATGACCTGAGCTGAAGTTGGACATTTAACCCACTGAGCCACCCGGGTGCCCCGCTTAACAGTATGTTTAAGAAAAGCAGCATTCTGGGGCACCCGGTTGGCTCAGTCAGTTGGGCGTCTTCAGCTTAGGTCATGATCTCGCGGTTCGTGAGTTTGAGGCCTGCGTCAGGCTCTGTGCTGGCTGCTCAGAGCCTGGAGCCTGCTTTGGATTGTGTCTCCCTCTCTCTCTGTCCCTCCCCCTGCTCATGCTCTGCCTCTCTCTCTCAAAAATAAATATTTTTTAAAAAAGCAGTATTCCGGGGCGCCTGGGTGGCGCAGTCGGTTAAGCGTCCGACTTCAGCCAGGTCACGATCTCGCGGTCCGCGAGTTCGAGCCCCGCGTCAGGCTCTGGGCTGATGGCTCAGAGCCTGGAGCCTGTTTCCGATTCTGTGTCTCCCTCTCTCTCTGCCCCTCCCCCGTTCATGCTCTGTCTCTCTCTGTCCCAAAAATAAATAAACGTTAAAGAAAAAAATTAAAAAAAAAAAAAATAAAAATAAAAAAGCAGTATTCCATATCAATAAAGGAATAGATGATGTGTTCTAAAACTGGCTTATTTCACACATATTATAGGAAATGGCTGCTATGGGGAGGAAGTCTGTTGGAAAATTAGAAATTTTGAGGAGAGGAAAGGTTTTTTGCTTTTGAATTCATAGCCCTGAGCTATTATTCTTAGTAATGAAGTGGGTTCAGATGGGAAATTGTAGTGGAGGCGAAGAGAATAAAAATTATGGGACGGTTAGAGGTGTATTATTTGCAGTTAATGTGAAACTATTAAAACTACAATCTATGGTGGTCATGTTGGAAACAACATTTAGGACAAAGTGGGATGTTCTGCCATTTCTCTCCTTCAAATTTTGTAAGCTACAATTTAAATCACTATCCGTATAATTACTGCTACATTCAGTTGATTACTTTCAACAGGTGCACTTTAAAAAGGGTGGCTTGGAGATAGCAGTTTAAACTTTTTCAAAACTTCTTTGAGAAAGGTAACAAGAGAAGCTTACTTCAATAGGAAGCTTTTCTACTTCAAACCTTTTTACACTAAAAGGTTTCTTGGGTAGGGGTTGTAAATTCCTTCAGTGTAAAATTACTGATTCTGCAATAGTGTGCAATGATGTAATCAAGTAAGGCAGGAGTTCTGGGAAAGTTAATTTTGAGGTATGACTTAGAATCCTTGCAACCAGCCCTCATCCTTTACAAAAAATTAAATTGTAGTTTATAGTGTCTGATCTGCATCTTAGTAGGATCCAACTCTTTGGGTGACGTGAGTGATAAAACTCTGCTCTGAAGGGTTTCTTCCACCTGCGAGCAGCATTCTGTTCCTTCAGACATTTACTTTGTAAAATTGAGATTAAGAAACATCTAACACGTGGAGCACTTGGGTGGCTCTGTCGGTTAAAGTGTCCGACTCTTGATTTCAACTCAGGTCATGATTTCATGCTTTGTGGGATCGAGCCCGTGTCAGGCTCTGCTGCACTGCTAGCATGGAGCCTACTTGGGATTCTCTCTCTCTCTCTTTGCCCTTCCCGTTTGAGCTCTCTTTCTCAAAGTAAATAAATTAAAAAAAAATTTTTTTAAGCATCTAACATTAAATTTACCATTTTAACCATTTTTTGTAATTTTCTTTTTTTGAGAGAGAGTGAGGGGGGTGCAGAGAGAGTGAAATAGAGGATCCCAAGTGGGCTCTGCTCTCAGCCCAGAGTCTGCTTCACATCTTCTCTCCCTGTCTCCCTGCACCTTCCCTGCTCCTGCTATCTCAAAAATAAACATTTAAAAATATTTTTATAATTTTAATTTTTTTTAATTTTTACTTATTTTTTTAAAATTTACATCCAAGTTAGCATATGGTGCAACAATGGTTTCAGTAGATCCTTTAATGCCCCTTACCCGGGTATCCCATCCCCCCTTCCACAACCCCCATTAGCAACCCTGTTTGTTCTCCATATGTAAGAGTCTCAAGTTTTTGTTCCCTTCCCTTTATGTTCATATGTTTTGTATCTTAAGTCCTCATGTGAGTGAAATCATATGATGTTGGTCTTTCTCCGACTGATTTCGCTTAGCATGATACCCTCTAGTTCCATCCACGTAGTTGCAAATGGCAAGATTTCATTCTTTTTGATTGCCAAGTAATACTCCATTGTATGTGTACGTGTGTTTGTGTGTATATACCACATCTTCATCCATCCTTTGGTGGACCTTTGGGCTCTTTCCATACTTTGGCTATTGCTGATAGTGCTGCTGTAAACATTGGGGTGCATGTGCCCCTTCGAAACAGCATACCTGTATTCCTTGGATAAATACCTAGTAGTGCCATTGCTGGATCGTACGGTAGTTCTCTTTTTAGTTTTTTGAGGAACCTCCATCCTGTTTTCCAGAGTGGCTGCACCAGCTTGCATTCCCACCAGCAGTGCCAAAGAGATCCTCTTTCTCTGCATCCTTGCCAACATCTGTTGTTGCCTGAGTTGTTAATGTTAGCCATTCTGACAGGTGTGAGGTGGTATCTCATTGTGGTTTTGATTTGTCTTTCCCTGATGATGAAGGATGCTGAGCATTTTTTCATGTGTCAGTTGGCCATCGGGATGTCTTTGGAGAAGTGTCTATTCGTGTCTTTTACCCATTTCTTCACTGGATTATGTTTTTTGGGTGTTAAGTTTGATAAGTTTTTATAGATTTTAGATACTAACCCTTTATCTGATATGTCTGTGTTGTTTGTAAATATCTTCTCCCATTCCATCGGTTGCTTTTAGTTTTGCTGATTGTTTCCTTTGCTGTGCAGAAGAAGCTTTCTGTTTTGATGAGGTCCCAATAGTTGCTTTGGTTTCCCTTGTTTCTGGAGACATATTGAGTGAGAAGTTGGCTGCGGCCAAGATCAAAGAGTTTTTGCCTGCTTTCTCCTCTAGGATTTTGATGGCTTCCTGTCTTACGTTTAGGTCTTTCATCCATTTTGAGTTTATTTTTGTGTATGGTGTAAGAAAGTGGTCCGGGTTCATTTTTCTGTATGTCACTGTCCAGTTTTCCCCGCACTACTTGCTGAAGAGACTGTTGGATATTCTTTCCTGTTTTGTCAAAGATTAGTTGGTCATACGTTTGTGGATCCGTTTCTGGGTTCTGTATTCTGTTCCATTGATGTGAGTGTCTGTTCTTGTGCTAGTACTATACTGTCTTGACGATGACAGCTTTGTAATACAGCTTGAAGTCCGGAACATTTAAAGATATTTTTAAATGATGTGTACACCCAACATGGGACTTGAACTCCACCCTGAGTTCAAGGGTTGCACACTCCACCAACTGAGCCAGCCAAGTGCCGCATTGGGTTATTTATTTTTGTTCTTGTGGAAGTTCCTTATATATTCTGAATGTTTACCTTTTATCACCTATTTGATTTGCAAATATATTTTCCAATTCTGTATTGTGTTTTCACTCTTTTGAATGCTTTCCTGTGATGTGCAAAAGTTAAGTTTGATACAGTCCCATTTGTCTTTTTTTGCCTTTGTTGTCTGTGCTTTTTGTGTCATATCTAAGAAAGCACTGACAGATCCAGTCTACTGAAGCGTTTCCTCATGTCTTCTAGGACTTTTGTAGCTTTAGGTCTTAATTTTTGTCTTTAATCTATCTTAAATTAATTTTTGTAGATGGTCTTAGGAAGGATCCAACTTTATTATTTTGTGTAAACACCCAGTTTTCCTAGCACCATCAGATGACTCCCCCCACCCACCCCCAATTTTGTAGTCTTGGCACCTTTGTTGAAGGTCATTTGAGGCATTTACTTACTATATTTAAAAGTATGGTCAGTTGTCCATTTGGGGTCTTGTTGAATCAGATAACAAGACGTTTTAGTTGTTTCTTTTCCCTTGTAAACACTCCGGCTAGTTCTGTTTTTATTAAATCACAGACTCTTTAAGAAAACTTTAAATATAGGGGTGCCTGGGTGTCTCCGTTGGTTGCATGACTCTTGATTTAGGCTCAGGTTATGGTATCACGGTTAGTGAGATGAAGTCTTGCTTATGGTCACTATCAGCACTGAGTCTGCTTGGGATTCTGTCTCTCTCTCTCCCTGTCCCTCTGTCCCTCCCTGCACATAAGTGCACTCTCTCTTTCTCTCTCAATAAATAAACTTTTGGGGTGCCTGGGTGGCTCAGTCAGTTGAGCGTCCGACTTCGGCCCAGGTCATGATCTCACAGCTCGTGAGTTGAAGCCCCGCATCAGGCTCTGTGCTCACAGCTCAGAGCCTGGAGCCTGCTTCCGATTCTGTGTCTCCCTCTCTCTCTGCCCCTAACCTACTCGTGTTCTGTCTCTGTCTCTCTCAAAAATAAATAAACATTTAAAAAACTTTTAAAAAATAAATAAGCTTTTTTAAAAAAAACTTTATTTTTAACATTTTATTTATTTTTGAGGGACAGACCAAGCACGAGCAGGGGAAAGTCAGAGAGAGAGGGTGACTCAGAAACCGAAGCAAGTGACTCAAATCCGAGCTGTCAGCACAGAGCTGGACTCTGGGCTCAAACTCATGAACTGTGAGCTCATGACTTGAGCTGAATTTGGATGTTTAACTGACTGAGCCCCCCTGGCGTCCCTAAAAAAAAAAAAATTAAATATAAAATATAAAATTTTGCTTTTCTGGCATAGTGATCTAAGATTATTCAATCCATGTACTGTTATTAGTAAAGAGTATCCTATTTTGGGGTGATACATGATCTGGTTGTCTGGGATCCAATAAAGCTTTATTTACAAAAGGAGGCTTGGGGCGCCTGGGTGGCTCAGTTGGTTGAGTGCCCGACTTTGGCTCAAGTCATGATCTCATGGTTGTTGAGTTTGAGCCTTAGGTTGGTGTTGGTTTTTCACCTTTCTTTTCATATACATGTATTGACATTTTCGGTTTTATTTCTCTCACATCTTGCCCCTTGATTTATTCATTCTTTGAAAGCCTGTGGGCTATTCTAAGATTGTCTTTTTGGTTGATAAACCATCCAGTTGTTTTAACAAGTGTTGTGGGTTTTTTTTTTTTTTTTTTTATGTTTATTTTTGAGAGAGAGCATGAGCGAGGAAGGGGCAGAGAGAGAAAAGGAGACACAGAATCCGAAGCAGGCTCCAGGCTCTGAGTTGTAAGTACAGAGCCCGACGTGGGGCTCAAACCCACAAACCATGAGATCATGACCTGAGCTGAAGTTGGACGCTTAACCAACTGAACCACCCAGGCACCCCAAAGTGTTTTTTTGTAATGTTGATTTATTTTGAGAGAGCACCTGTGCATGAGTGGGGAGGGGGCAGAGAGAATGCCAAGCAGGCTCTGCCCTGATAGCACAGAGTCTGATATAGGCTCGAACACATGAACCAGGAGATCATGACCTGAGCCAAAACCAAGAGTCTAGATGCCCAGCCAACTGAGCCACCCAGACACCCCTGAAGTTTTTTAAAGCAATTGTGTTCTTTCATACTGTGACTTTGAAAAAATACTAGATGGTTTCTATTAGATGAGGAAGAGCTTGGTTGCAAAAATTATTAACTAATGAGTGAGTGCAAGAGCATTCTGGTGTCCCTCAAGGTGGAATAAGCACACTGTCTAGCGTTTACTAAAAACTTTGGACAGAATGCATGGATCAGCTGAGGATTCTGGAAAGTAAATGTTAGCAGGTGAATTGGAGAAGGAAACCATAACTCAAAATAGCACTGAGACAGCTATGATTTCCTGTTTTTTATTTCCTTTGGTTATCTCTTGGGGTGGTCTGAAAAGCTGCCAGAAGCTGCTAACTGCACACTAGGTGCAGACAAAAAGAGCTCCGAAAGAGGGCCAACCTGGTCCAAGAGAGTGGGGGAAAATCTTTTTTGTTTTTGTATTGCTTTGCTTTGTGTGTGTGTGTTTTGGCCAGAAGAACTGTGGTCCCAAAAGTAAAGAGCATCATGGATATATCCCTGTTGATATTTTTTCTTTTCATTTCCCTGTTTGGCCAGAGAGGGACAGATAGTCAAGGCAGAGTGGAGAGAACCAAGAATTGGGCCCTCACCCTGAACCAGAAATTGTCAGCAAGATTATGGGGAGGAGAAAGATGAAGAAAGTGATTCCATAAAGATTTATATGAATACCACTGAGCTGCTCCTGTATGGATTTGATCACAATTTATCAAAGGCTTTGAAAAGTGATAGGTCGGGGCGCCTGGGTGGCGCAGTCGGTTAAGCGTCCGACTTCAGCCAGGTCACGATCTCGCGGTCCGTGAGTTTGAGCCCCGCGTCGGGCTCTGGGCTGATGGCTCGGAGCCTGGAGCCTGTTTCCGATTCTGTGCCTCCCTCTCTCTCTGCCCCTCCCGCGTTCATGCTCTGTCTCTCTCTGTCCCCCCAAAAATAAATAAACGTTGAAAAAAAAATTAAAAAAAAAAAAAGAAAAGTGATAGGTCACTGACCTCCCAGTCCCAGTCTGGCTGCTGGGTGACAAGCAGGGCAGATCTGAATACCATGGCAGGGGCTTTCATAACTAAACAGAAATCATAACATATAACCCATAGAAGTTGGGTAAAAACTTGAAGACTGAACTTAACCATTTCAATTGCCTGCTAAAACAATTTTTTTTAATTACTTTTTTAATGTTTGTTTATTTTTGAGAGTAAGAGAGGGAGACACAGAGTGTGAGCAAGGGAGAGGCAAAGAGGGAGACAAAGAATCCTAAGCAGGCTTTAGGCTCCAAGCTGTCAGCACAGAACCCAACATGGGGCTCAAACTCCCAAGCCGTGAGATCATGACCTGAGCTGAAGTCAGATGCTTAACTGAACCACTCAGTTACCCCTAAAACAATTTTTAAAAATCAGTATGCTCCATAGGATTTAAACAAGATTTAAAATTATATAACATGATCAAAATGCTAAGGATGCAATTATAAATTAATAACAAATCACCAGGAAATTCTCAGCATCCATCAAAGGAAAAAGACTGCAACTTCAAGGTGATGCAGATCAAGATTTACAAACAGCTATCATAACCATTCCATAAGAAGTAAGAGCGAATTTTTTTTTTTTTTTTTTGGTATGTGAGAGAGACAATCTGAGGGGGGTAGGGGCAGAGAGAGAGAGGGAGACACAGAATCCAAAGCAGGCTCCAGGCTCTGCGCTGTCAGCACAGAGCCTGATGTGGGGCCTGAGCCCAGGAACCGTGAGACCATGACCTTAGCTGAAGTCAGCCATTCAACCAGCTGAACCACCCAGGTGCTCCTTGAAGTAAGAATGAATACTCTTAAAAGGAAAGACGAAGTCTTAGAGAAATAAAAGAAAAAATTTAAAAATACAACAGGAAAGGGGCACCTTGGTGGCACAGTAGGTTGAGCATCTGACTTTAGCTCAGGACATGATCTCGCAGTTTGAGTTCGGGCCCCACATTGAGCTCACTGATGTTAGTGCAGAACCTCCTTTGGGTCCACTGTCCTCACCTCTCCCCTGTTTGTACTCTCAAAACAAAAACAAAAACAAAAAAAAACAGGAAAATAACTACTGGAATAAAAAGTTTATTGGGTGGGCTTTAGTAGAATGGAGATGACAGAAGATCGACTGAACTTGAAGATAGATCAGTAGGAGTTACCCAAGTTGAACAACACAGAAAAGATTGGAAGAAATGTCCCAAAGGTCTCTCAGGTTCTGTTCAGACCAAAAAGTTTAATATGTTTGCATCAGCAGATTACCCAGAAAGAGAAGGGTGTGTTGCAGGAAAAAACCTGAAAACAGAACTATGTTCATTATAATGAGTAGATTCTACAACTAATTATTTGGCCGTGAAATGAGTAAGTTTCATTTATGTAGATTAAAATAAGATGGCATTTCAACTGGAATGATCTAGTTAACAAGATAAACTTACCTTTTTAATAAGAATTGCCCTCTAAATACCTGAATTATTAGCATGACAAATTTAAACAGTAAAGGATCATGTAACTATTTTAAATTTAAAAATTTTAGGGCTATAGCGGGGGGCCTACCTGGCTCATTTGGTAAAGCATGTGACCTTTCGATCTCAGTCACGGATTCACGCGCCACATTGGGCATAGGGATTACTTTTTAAA
Organism: Leopardus geoffroyi; assembly: GCF_018350155.1. Classification (NCBI taxonomy): domain Eukaryota; kingdom Metazoa; phylum Chordata; class Mammalia; order Carnivora; family Felidae; genus Leopardus; species Leopardus geoffroyi. The sequence goes on from NC_059332.1 coordinate 100,001,277, forward strand.
AATAAATGAAAATTCAAGGCTGTTATTTCTCCAAATGTCCATAAGATCTCATCAGAATAATTACTTATTGCCAAAGTCAACAAATATTTGAGGACCTTCTATGAGCTGGACTAGGCACTGGAGATAAACACAATACAACACAAAGTCCCTAACTACACGGAATGAGTGTAGTGGGATTGGCATGAATACTAAAATAGCCACACAAATACTAGGTAAGCATTCTGAGTTTGTTTTTTTTTAATGTTTATTTATTATTGAGAGACAGAGTATGAGCATGGGAGGGGCAGAGAGAGGAGACACAGAATCTGAAGCAGGTTCCAGGCTCTGAGCTGTCAGCACAGAGCCCGATGTGGGGCTCGAACCCACAAACCGCGAGATCATGATCTGAGCCAAAGTCGAACACTTAACCGACTGAGCCACCCTAGGCGCCCCAGCATTCTGAGTTTTAAAACCCTTTGAGGTGCCTGGGTGGCTTAGTCAGTTGAGGGTCCGACTAAGGTCATGATCCCAGTGGGGTTGTCGGATTGAACCCCATGTCGGGCTCTGTGCTGAGCATGGGACCTGCTTGGATTCTCTCTGCCCCTGCCCCCCACCATTATGTGTGCACGTGCTCTCTCTTTCTCTGTAAAGTAAAAAAAAACCTTTTAGTGACATTTGGTCTGGTGGGAATAGTGAGGTGATTTGAGCTAGAAGAAGGGGGCTGAGGACAGGAGTTCTAGGTAGGGTGAAATCCATTCCAGCAGTACTCTCACTCCCACATGGCATGATATGGGCAAATTGAGTTTATGGTGCCCTATTTCTAGGAATGGTTGGTGGAAAAGCCCAGTGTGACTGAAATACTGGGAATGGGGATAGAGCTAGTTACCTGTATATTTTGTCTGTGTGTTTTATTTATTTCAACTGTTCTTCTGATACGGTGTCTTTATATTGCAAATTTTGAGTCAAATGAGAAGGGGAATGCCAGGAGATACGAAGATTAGATAATAGTTTATTCTCTGGGTGTAAAAAAGGATCACTCTGTAATGAGGGGACCTGGAACTGTTGAGGGATAGATTGACTATACTGAAAATAAAGAACGTAAGCTTATAGTGACTGGGATTCCTAGCCCCTTACCCTGTTTTGCCTACTAGAAATCTTAATGCTCTTTAGGCAAGAGAAAGGAATATTTGGGTAATCTGACTTGCCCAGGAAAGAACTTTAAAAAAAAAAAATAGTGATAGGGAAGGAGTTCCACAGTGAAACCACCCAGTCACCGTGCCCTGCATAAAGGCCCACAGTAAATACACCCCATCCGGGTGTGTAGACCTTCTGACTAGCTAAGTCTTAGTACCCTATTCTTGGCCAAGAATCACTCAAAAGAAATGTTGAAAGGAAACAGTTGGGGGAAGATCTAAGGATAAATTAATGCATAGAAAACCAAACCAAATGAAAAAGCAGGACAGCTTTTAAATCCAGAGAAAAACAAAGTTATACAAGAAAGAAAAAGTTCATGGAGCACAATTAAAAGTCTTAACATACTGTTAACACTGCTGTATGATTCATGAAAGTTAAGAGAATAAATCCTAAGAGTTCTCATAGTGGAAATTTTTTTCTTCTTTTGCTTTCTCTTTTTATTGTATCTGAGATGGATGCTAAACTTACTGCAGTAATCATTTCACAATATGTAAATCAAGCCATTATGCTGTAGGCCATAAACTTACATACAACGATATGTATGTCACTTATAAAACTGGGGGTGAGGGAGTCAGCATGGATAGTGAATAAAAACTGAGAAGGGGTGATAGGACTCAGTAGCATAGCCAGTGAGTGTAGAATTCTAATGGGTGAGCTGAATTCTAATGGGAAGTCATTAGGTAAGATCTAAATTAGATAAGCTCTAAAGAGAGACCCCTGTACTTCAAAATTCGACTTAAAGCTTCTTGTATTTATAGTGTATTAATTATAATTAATATTTATATTAATATTGTATTAACATTATTTACCTTTGTGTTCAGTATTTTGAACACAGTATTTTTGTTTAAGTTTATTTATTTTTGACAGAGACAGAGTGCTAGCATGAGCTGGGGAGGGGCAGAGAGAGAGGGAGACACAGAATCTGAAGCAGGCTCCAGGCTCTGAGCTGTCAGCACAGAGCCCAACTTGGAGCTCGAACTCACAAACTGAGATCATGACCTGGGCTGAAGTCGGATGCTTAACCAACTGAGCCACCCAGGCGCCCCAGTATTTGAATTCTTATCATAGGTAAATTTTGTATGCATTATGTAATTTAATCTTTATTAGTCATGTGAAGTAGGTCTTATTGCCCACCAGATATTAAAAAAAAAAAAGCCTTGGGACACCTAGGTGGCTCAGTCAGTTGAGCATCTGACTCTTGATCTCAGCTCTAGTCTTGATCTCTGGGTTGTAGGGTCGTAGGTTCGAGTCCAGGCATGAGGCCTACTGGAGAAAAAAAAAAAAAAAAAGCCTATTTATGGAATACTGGGTTCCAGACACCTGGGTGGCTCAGTTGGTTAAACGTCTGACTGCAGCTCAGGTCAGCTCAGGTCATGATCAGATCAGTTGGTGAGTTTGAGCCCTGCATTGGACTCTGCACAGACAGCTCAGAGGGTGGAGCCTGCTTTAGATTCTGTGTATCCCTCTCTCTGCCCCTTTCCTGCTGATCCTCTTTCTCTGTCAAAAATAAACATTAAAAAAATTTTTTTTTTTTAGAATACAGTGGGTTCTGAAATGCATACATTAGTGAATTTTGAGTCTTAGAAATGGGAAAGCCCAAGCTGTTGCTTGGCTTCCTAAAATAAGAGGATTCAGATGATCAGTTTGTATTGTTCAGAACTGCGTCTTAATTGCAACTTTTTTTTCTTTCCTAAATAAAAAATTGTACCATTTTAAAAATTTGAAACAAACTGCAAAAATATGTCCCACTCTAATGTGTATTTAAGTTTTTTAAGTTTTTTCAGATAGGTGTCAGTACCGTTCAGTTTAACTAATTACCCAACGTATTAATGTAATTACTGCCTTCTCTATTGGTCACATAATTGCCCACTGGGCCAGTAATAATCTCTTCTAAAAATGATGAAACAGGCACAAAATGCTGGTAGGATTGATTGGCACTGTGCTTGATTTTTTTTTTTTTTAATTTTTTTTAATGTTTTTTTTTGAGAGAGAGCAAGCGACAGAAGCAGAGACTGAGAATCCTAAGTAGTCTGCTGTTAGCTCAGAGCCAGAGGCAGAGCTCTGTCTCATGAACCGTGAGATCATGACCTGAGCAAAATCAAAGGTCAGATGCTCAACCAACTGAGCCACCCAAGGCGTCCCACCTGTTTTTGTGCTGGCTGTATTGTTGAGGATTTCTTTCTTTCTTTTTTGTATCTTGTTTTTTTGTATTATTTATTTTGAGAGAGAGCACAAGCGGGGGAGGGACAGAGAGAAGGAGAGACAGAATCCCAAGCAGGCTAATAATCCGCATCATTAGTCCAGAGCCCCATCGCACCCCTCGAGATCATGACCTGAGCCAAGATCAGGAGTTCCACATTTAACGACTGTGGCACCCAGCACCCCTGTTGAGAATTTCTTAAAGATTCTTAACTGAATAAGAAAACTAACCATAAAATGCTATTTTGAGGGGTATTCAAGAATGATCTGCCAAACATTAAGAGCCTTAAAAACATTTCTAGCCTTGGGGCGCCTGGGTGGGTCAGTCCATTGATCCTTGGTCTTCTGGCTCAGGTTATGATCTCACAGTTCGTGAGTTCAAGCCCCACATGGGCTAGCTGCTGTCAGCCTGTCAGCACAGAGCCTGCTTTAGATCCTCTGCACCCCCCCCACCGCCCCCGCCAACTCTCTGCCTCTCCCCTGCTCATCCATGCGTGCACGCGCGCGCTCTCTCTCTCTCTCCCAAAAATAAATTTAAAAATACTAAAAAAACATTCCTAGTATGTTTTTTTAACTGGTAATTTTAAGTTTGTCCTGTGGAACTGTTTTATGTATTTCTGTTTATAGTGGGCATGTTAAAGAGGAAGCACTTTAAAACATTTTTTTTAATGTTTATTATTTTTTAGCCGGGTGAGGGGAAGAGAGAGAGGGAAACACAGAATCTAAGCAAGCTCCAGGCTCTGAGCTATCAGCACAGAGCCTGATGCAGGGCTTGAACCCACAAGCCATGAGATCATGACCTGAGCTGAAGTTGGACACCTAACCAACCAAGCCACCCGGGCACCCCAAAAAGGAATCACTTCTTAGGTCTCAGATAAATTAAAACTTTATTTAGTTATGCCTATTTGACTTCCATTTTGCTGTCTATTACCTGTACTTAACAGACTACTTTGTTGAAATGGACATTTCCTGATCCTATTAAAGAGCTTGTAGTGTTCCCAAAATTGCCAGCAAAAGCCATTTTTCAAGTTTTTTATGCTCTTAGACTTTAGACACCACTAGGTATTATGATCATCAGCTGCCAAATTGATAGAAAATAGTATCTATACACTGAGTACCAGTTTACTTGCTGTCAGGCCTTTAAATCTTTCTGCCAGGCTAATCAGTGAAGAAATGGTGCTCTTTAAATTGTAATTCCAATAGTAAGGTTTAAAAAATCTAAGAATTTGAGGGGCGCCTGGGTGGCTCAGTCAGTTGAGCGTCCGACTTCAGCTCAGGTCATGATCTCGCAGTCTGTGAGTTCAAGCCCCGTGTTGGGCTCTGGGCTGACAGCTCAGAGCCTGGAGCCTGCTTCAGATTCTGTGTCTCCCTCTCTCTCTGCCCCTTCCCTGCTCATGCTCTGTCTCTCTCCGTCTCAAAAATAAATAAAAACTTAAAAAAAAAAAACCTTAAAATCTAAGAATTTGATAGACAAAAAACATCTCATTTTAACTTAATTTCTTTACTGGCTTGCTGGTGAAAAGGTAATGATTTTCCTTGGTTTATGGGCCTTTTTAATTTCCTCTGTGCATGGCTTACTCATTTTGTCATTTGTTTTTTCTTAATAAATTGTAAATAGTGTATAATTTCCAGTTTTCCAGTTTACTCTTTGTTATTGAGTGGATATGTCAATTATAGATAGACTTTAGAAATAAAGCTAAATATTATTCATAAGAGAAGATGGAACAAGAATGTGACAACATAAAAAATCCATTGTGTAAATTGTTAGAACATTCAAGTGTGAGAGTTTTATAATTTTTATTCAAGTAGTCAAGTGCTATTATGACTTAATCACATTTTTTTTTGTGTTAAATAATAGATCCGAGTGGGACATACTTTTGAAGGATGTGCAATGTTCAATCATAAGTGTGACAAAAACTGACAAGCAGGAAGCTTATGTACTCAGGTAAGTCCTGCAAAAACCAGCTTTTTAGCTACCTGATAACAGTCTGAACCATACATTCATTACATGGAATCGCAAATTGTTCCTCTGGATTTTAGTTCTATAATCATTTTTACTTTGAGAAATATAGTATAAAGTTTTGTTTGTTTAAGTTTATTTACTTATTTTGTGAGGGAGAGAGAGAATCCCAAGCAGGCTCCATGCGTCAGCACAGAGCCCAACACAGAGCTCAACCTCATGAACCCTGTGAGATCGTGACCTGAGTTGAAACCAAGAGTCTGGACACTTAAACTGAGCCACATAGGCACCGCTAAAATGTTTGCTTTAGATGTCCCAGTGTGTTCTGAAGTTTTACCTAATAGCTCTTCAAGGTGGTTGCCATCTTTACGTCCTTGTAGTTAGCAGAAAGTATCTGTAAAAGGTGGTAGAATGGCATTGTCCTTTTACCCTCAGCCCCAGATAGAGACGCCTTCCTGTTTAGTGTATGCCTCTCACTGTCAGAACTTCGAGCAAAGTGAAAACTTAGCTTCTTCCTGTAAATACAATTGCTATAATAGAAGAAAGCCATTCAACATGTTTATAGGTACAAAGCTAATTTATTCAGTGAAAATACTAATTTCTTATACATGTTATAATGGACCTTGGGGCTACTGGATTAACAAAGTACATAAGGTGTCTGGTTTGTTTTTATCACATGCTTATTATGTGCTAAGAATATAATGCTGAGTAAAAACAAAACATTCCTTTTCTTCATGGAGCTTATTATCTAGTGAAAGAAATAATGAGATGGTTACAGAAATATGTGTGAGAGTGGGTAGTACAAGGTGAGACATGAATTTAGTAAATAATATCCTAAGATAGGTGAGGTGAGGAGGAAAGTTTAACAGTCAAAGGGGATTTGTATAATAAGCTAATATGCTTTGTACCTGATTCAAGACCTGTTTGTGGGGTTCTGGAACCTTAAACTCATTTTTGTATAGTAAAAGGGGATTTGTATAATGAGCTAATATGCTTTGTACCTGATTCAAGACCTGTTTGTGGGGTTCTAGAACCTTAAACTCATTTTTGTATACTAGAAAGGGCGGGATACTGTAGTACATTTTATGCTTCCTTGAGATCCTCACATTTTAAATTAATAGCCAAATTTTAGATTGTAAATGATAATCCAATAATAGATGAATTGTATCTCAGTAATACGTAAACGCCATTATAACATTGTGACTTTTTCCAAATGCAGTGAGAGTAGCATGTTTGTCTCCAAGAGACGTTTCATTTTGAAGACATGTGGTACCACCCTCTTGCTGAAAGCACTGGTTCCCCTGTTGAAACTTGCTAGGGATTACAGTGGGTTTGACTCAATTCAAGTAAGTAATCAAATATTTAATCCTTTTTTCTAGACAAATGTTAGGGTTCTGTGATATGCCTAGTAAATAAATTTTTGTATACTTCTTAGTTGTGATGGGTAGTCACTGATTTTTTTGAAACTAAATGTATACACGTTCTCAAAAATCATTGTTTCCATGCCTATTTAAAACCTCAGCTCCAAAATCACTGCTCTAGAAATAATGTACCTTGTTTCTACCGCTGTTAAGACCCATCATGTATAGATTGGGTATTTTTTAGTTTCTAGAAACTCAGAGATGTGATCTGCATTCTTAATACATTGTTGATACTCTTCTCCAGCTTAAATAAAGTTGGTCTGTATGACAGTAATTCATGGATATTGGTCTGAAACCTTGCTCTGACACCAGGGCCTTCATTTTCGTTTGTTGGCCAGCAAAAGATCACCTATCTTTTAAACCTATTAAAGGGAAAACATGTTAAATTTCATTGGAGAAAATATATATTTGATTTTGTTGTGCATATGCAGAAAATAGTTGACTAGGAAAGGTGATAGAATTCTGTGTTTGAAGTTATCTGTCTTTTTCAGAGCTTCTTTTATTCTCGTAAGAATTTCATGAAGCCTTCTCACCAAGGGTACCCACACCGGAATTTCCAGGAAGAAATAGAGTTTCTTAATGCAATTTTCCCAAGTAAGTTTAAATAGAATTGAAACTTGTTTCCTTAGAGGTTATATCCTTTCAGAGATCTTTTTATGTTTGTGAAAGCATATGTATGCAAGGATATATATTAAGGATAAATATGTCAATAAAGTTAATTACAAATTCTAGAGTGTATATATGCACGGTAAGGTCAGTGTTGACAGGATGGAAGAAGAAAATGAATTGATAACTTGCCAGAAGGAGACATGATCTTTGTCTAGCCAGTTGCTCTAATTTATATCTAATTTAATGGTTATGAAGGCCATGCTCTCTTCCTTCAGAAAAAGGTATAGTGACTTCATAAACCCATGCTAAGATGCTGTTCCATATAAGAAACTTGGGCTTGGCATTCTATTCAGGAATTGAACTGGCTTAAAAATGATAAACAGTGAGATCAGAGTATCACTTCAACCAAATTGGCAAGATTTTCTTCCATTTACTAACTTTATTTATAGGCCGTCCTTTTTGAACTTCAAGGTCAGGGAACTAAAAGTTATCTAATCTAATACCCTTAATACACTTATATCCTAGAAGAGGCTGAAAACCTAGGATGATTTTACTAACTTGGCACAAAACCATTCACAGGCATGATTTAAGATTCCCCCCCCCCCCTCCTCCCTCACAGACATGATTTGAGAAGAAAGTCCAATTTCTATCCTGTTCTTAATCTAATGTGAAACTATACAAGGCTGTATCAGTGCCGAGTATAATTTAGTGTAAATATCTTCCAGTTAATTTACTGTGTTAAATGAGGCTTTGGAACAACAATATGGAAGGAACATAATACATAAATGACTTGTATTTACTTGGGAGTGTAGAGAAACAGGTGATCAAATTCCGTTTCCTTAATGGAGTTTTAGGGGGAGAGGGAGAGCCATACTTTCCTCAGCACTCAGACTAACTCCCTAGCTGAAGTATATCTCTAATGATTTTTTTTTTAATGGGATGATGAGATCCTGCCTGCTTGGGAGGGAAGCACTATCACCCTAGCTATTGGAAGAGTGGAGGCAAAAGTATCCTATGAAATGGAGCTGTTAAATTTATTTTATTCTCCTCCCTCAACAGATGGAGCAGCATATTGTATGGGACGTATGAATTCTGACTGTTGGTATGTTGGACACGGTTTTATGGGGTTTTTTTTTGTTTTTTGTTTTTGTCTATATAGGATTTATTTTAAATTGCTATTTGTCATTTTCAGAAACTTTTTTTTTTTTTTTTTTTAACTTTTATATAGGTACTTGTATACTTTGGATTTCCCAGAGACTCGGGTAATCAGTCAGCCAGATCAAACCCTGGAAATTCTGATGAGTGAGCTTGACCCAGCAGTTATGGACCAGTTCTACATGAAAGATGGTGTTACTGCAAAGGATGTCACTCGTGTAAGCATTTTCAGGAATTCTTCTTTAAGACTAAATAATTTTAACTCAAAGTGTATTCTTTTTTTCTTTTTTCTTTTTTTAATGTTTATTTTTTATTTTTGAGAGAGAGAGACCGCATATGAGGAGGGGAGGGACAGAGAGAGAGGGGGAGACAGAATCTGAAGCAGGCTCCAGTCTCTGACCTGTCAGCACAGAGCCCAATGTGAGCTGAAACTCACAAACTGAGAGCATGACCTGAGCCAAAGTCGGATGTTTAACCGACTGAGCCACCCAGGCCTATCAGTGTATTTTTCGAATTTGTATGTAATTCAGTCTTTCCTTTCCCAGGAGAGTGGAATTCGTGACCTGATACCAGGTTCTGTCATTGATGCCACACTGTTCAATCCTTGTGGGTATTCGATGAATGGAATGAAATCGGATGTAAGTAATATTTTGCTTAATTGTTAAATATTTAAGTGTACCCATTTCATTATTAACATAAAACTGTTTCTCTAAGGGAACTTATTGGACTATTCACATCACTCCAGAACCAGAATTTTCTTATGTTAGCTTTGAAACAAACTTAAGTCAGACCTCCTATGATGACCTGATCAGGAAAGTTGTGGAAGTCTTCAAGCCAGGAAAATTTGTGACCACCCTGTTTGTAAATCAGGTAATTTGTTTTATTACTGACAATAAAATCTTACAGGAAATAAGGATAGTGAATCATGTCATAAAACGTATCCTAAGATGACATGTAACAACAGATATCTAGAAGTACCACTGGGTGAGGTTATTAGTAGAAGCGATGCTTTGTTATTGATTAGACTTGGTCCTTGTTTTATATCTAGCCCAATCAATGGGTTCCTTCTGTCCTGTTTTCCCTGTAGACAGATGGGGAGGTGGGGGGACAACGTAGGACGATGCCCCTCTCCATCCACCCACAGGACAGCTAAAGTATTCAAATGCCACAGTTTCTTTAAGATAGTAGTCTTAAATACTTTTTAAGTGACTGTTGTGTTTGAAAATACCTCTGCAGATTGGAAGCACTAATGATTGGTTTAAATTCTTTTCCCCAGAGTTCTAAATGTCGCACAGTGCTTTCTTCGCCCCAGAAGATTGAAGGCTTTAAACGTCTTGATTGCCAGAGCGCTATGTTCAATGATTACAATTTTGTTTTTACCAGTTTTGCTAAGAAGCAGCAACAACAGCAGAGTTGATTAATAAAAATGAAGAAAAAACGCAAAAAGAGAACACACATAGAAGGAGGTGGTGGCTGCTTTTTAGATATTGATACCGGGGGCCGTGCTTTCCATAACCACCACCTTGTAGCTGCAGAAAGCCCTAGATGTAATGATAGTGTAATCATTTTGAATTGTATGCATTATTATATCAAGGAGTTAGATATCTTGCATGAATGCTCTCTTCTGTGTTTAGGTATCCTATGCCACTCTTGCTGTGAAATTGAAGTGCATGTAGAAAAAACCTTTTACTATATGAAACTTTACAACACTTGTGAAAACAATTCAATTTGGTTTACGCACAATGTAATATTTCTCCAGGTATCATCCAAAATTCCCCACAGACAAGGCTTTCGTCCTCATTAGGTGTTGGCCTCAGCCTAATCATCTGGGACTGTTCTATTAAATTGCTGCCAGGATTTTACATCCAGTTACCTCCACTTTCTAGAACATATTCTCTACTAATAGTACTGAAACCAATTTCTACTTCATACAGATGTTTTTTGCAACAGTGATTAAAGTTTATCTTCCACGAGTCGAGTCCTCTTCAGAAAATGATTGCAGTTACCCATTTTGTGTATTACTATTTTAACATTATTGCTTCCTGTACCTGTACTTCCTTTAATTGATTTCATTCCTTGCCATGGTGTCTTGCCTCCCAACCCCTCCCCCCCTCAATAAAGCAATATACTGTTACACTGTGGGTTTATACTAATCTTATACCCGGGAGGGGGAAGGGGAATGGACCCTGGGCTTAATTTTATTTAAAGGTCAAAGGAGTTTGTCCTCCTTTTATATTGGCATGGACTCTTTTGGGAGATAGTGACCAAAATAAACATGGTGATTAGCAAAGAAGACACATAAATTTTATTAGGGTATACTGGCAGAACTGTTCCAGAAACTGTATGCCATTCTGTATTCCCATTAATGAGATTAGCTTCTCATGAGTACCATGCCTTTACTAACTTGCTAAGTGGTTGTGTAAAAGAATTTTTATCGCTAAGTTTATTGGCAAGGAAATAAAGATAAAGGTTGTACTGGATTTAGTAAGTCATCTCAGATGATTTACCTTAACTTTTGCTTTTAGCAGCTATCTCCAATAATTTTCATTCACAGTATATCATAAACTTTGGTTCAAAATGGAGTCTGTCTTTGTCATGTTATGACTTAAAGTTCTTTGACTTTGTGTGATGCATTATGATGGTGTTCTGACTTCCTGGTGTTCTTTCACCATGGTTTCATAGATCAAGTGAAACTTCCCAGACTGAGAACTGTTCAGGATATTCAGACATACAGTGAAGCAGAATGCTATCCATAAGACATAAAATTCCAGACGTCTATGGGAAATGACTAAAAATACAGGCTTTGAGGAGTTGGCATCATTTAGGTATATTTGCAAATACTGGGATATAAGCAGCTGAGAAAACAGCAAAGTTGACTAAATTTTGTATTCTTGTCCTCAAAGTTTTTTGATTCTTTCTGGATTGTTGCAGTGATGTTTTTTTGTTCCTTCCGTATTTATAAATGAAACACTTTTTTTAGTGTTTCTAAACATAAAATCTACTTGGTTTGAAATCAAGTGGTTGGAACACAAATTTTGACTTTTATTTTAAGCATGTTGATTCAAAGTTTCATTGAAGAAACTTTCAGTCAATGGATCAGTTTGATTCTGTAATTAGCACACAGTACCTAATTAATGTTTTGTACTGTTTTGAGGACCAATGCTCAAAGTGGATTTTGTTCTTGAACAGTGTCCCAGTAGATTTGATGACATTTGTTGGCTTGAGGTCTGATTTTTTTTTTTTTTCTAATAGATTTAAGATTTCTATCTAATGTTGAAAACTGCACAAATTTGTATGGAATAAAGCCTAGAAAAATTAAAACTGTAGATTGAATAGTAATCAAAATTAATCCTAGTGTGTATGATGGAGGAGGGAAAATTTTGGTGCCATAATTTCTCTCTTCATGGTGTTGGACTTAAATCAGTTGAAATGTATTTCTGTACCACAATTTAAGCTTCAATAAAAGTTTGCTTAATTCATTGTCTAGTGACATTCAAAAAGTTTTTTGTTGATGTATTTTTTAAATAGTATAGACCAAATACTAGCCATCTGCAATTTTTATAATTTGAGGAAATTGGTATTTGGTGGTTATTGTCCAATGTTTGAGTAATCATGAAGACAGAAGATCTTTAAGCTCCTGGGAGAATAAGTAATTTATACTCAGATTTAAACATTTCTTATTAGTGGCTTCATAACTAAAGCTTAAGAGAAATAGCTGGGCTATATATATACCAGGATATCAGAGTAGAAGAGGTAAGTGGTAAGAATAAAAAATTGTGTTTGTGAGTTTGGAGTTAAGTCAGAAGTTTGAAGGTGAAATGTTCCAGGTTTTATAGAATAGGCTCTTAATAGGTGAGGGAGAACAAGCTGTAACTGGAACAAAGTTATAAGCTTGATCATTTTTGCCATGTAGGTACATGTCTCATGATCACTTATTTGGCAAAATTTCAGTTCTTCAGTCCCTGTCTATAATCTGAAAATTGGAATCTTACAAAAGTGTGTATTCAGATCTTTTTCAGAGAAAAGTATATTAGAGAATATTTTCTAAAATGTGAATAGAAAGGGGGTTGATCCTAGTTGTTACATATGTGACGTGTGTAATACCTCCAATACCAGGTTCTTTCACAAGAACAGGTAAGTGAGCAATGATATTCAGACACCTTAAGTTGCAAATATGATATTACACTATGAAAGGTAAAGAACCTTATTTTCATTGTCCTGGCCAGATAACTTGCACCAGTTCCTCACTTCCCACCTTCAAACTTGGTATTTCCATCCCCCCTTTTATTCGTGTTAAAATGGAAACTGTTCCTTTGGAATCTGTCCCTTCTACCTTGAGAGACTTTGTAACTGAGCTCTCTGCGGGGTTTAGCTAGAACGTCAGAAAATAGATGAGATTTGTAATTCAACATTTTAATTGGAGAATTTTCAAATATATAAAGTAAACAAAAATAGTATATTGAATCTTCATATCCTACCTTAAACAGTACTCAATTCAACTTTGATACATCTATCTACACATCTTTGTAGGTAAGATTTAGAAGTAGAAATCTGCAGATCTTAACTACAATTCAAGAAAATGGACACTTTTTTTAGCTCCCATCCATGTAGGGACAAAAGGTTCACTTAATCCCTATTTAGGCAACTCTACCCCACCCCAAGTTAATCACTTTTACAAATTTTTTGTTTTTTCCCACCATAACATAGGGTTCCACCTGCCCCACTCTGGAACTTTATATTAAATATAAGGTATATACTCCCTACAGTGCTTTCATTTGGTATAAAGTTTTTGACGGGTTGAACCATGTATTCCTTTCTGCCAAGTAGTATCCATTGTATGAATGTACTATGATTTGTTATTCATTCTGTTACACATTGGTTTCCAGTTTTTGGAAAACAAATAAAGCTGCTATGAACATTTGCATACAAGTGTTTTTGTGGCTTCGGGCTGCCTTGTATCGGAGTACTAAACATGTTTTCGTCTTTATTTGCCATGAGTATATTCTCTGAAAATGTTTTGTACGTTTGAATCAGGTTGGCTTTTTATTTTGAATAGAAAGTTTTGCAAGTGTTTTCTAGTCTGGTGTTTCTTCGTTTTCCTAATAGTGACTTGATGAAGTTCTTAATCTCAAGTCTTGATTTATCAACTTTCTGAATGGGTCTTTTTCTGTTTCAATAAATCTACATAGCCTCACATTGTGGTGGTGGTGGTATTGTTTTCTTGTGAAACCTTCATAATTTTGGCTTTTACATCTATGATCCACCTCAGATTTCTATGTGTGTTATGAGGTAGGGATTGAAGTTTCTTTTTAACCCATGTGATTGTGCAGTTAACTCTCGCACCATTTGTGCTTTCTTTCACCATTTTAAAACAAAATAATTTGTTTTGGCATAATTTAAGTTGAATTACTTTGGTGGAATTTAAATTACCTTTAAATTATTGGACCAGTTTTTTACCATGCTTTGACTGTTCCATGGGTTACCTGTATTTCTGTGTGAATACTAAAACTCATCAATTTATGTTTTTAAGTAAGCTTTACACCCAGGGTTGGGCTTGAACTCACAACCCCAAGATGATGAGTCGCATGTTCTACTGACTGAGCCAGTCAGGCACCTTCAATTTCTACTTTTAAGAGACTGATGAGATTGAGTAATTAGAATTGGGTAGTATCCTGGGTAGGATCCGTTGTCATTTAAGTTTTCCTCAGGAGTGTTCTGTGTGATGTATGATTTTCACGAGCCCTTGGTGCTAGTGTCATTTGAATTTTCTGATTTGTAATTTTTAATTTTTTAAATCTTTTATTATAGGACCTTGCTAAGCTCTTCATTAATGCACTGGTTAGGACCTCTAGTACATGTTGAATTTAAGCGGTAAGGGTAGACTACTAGGGGGCAAAATTCAGGAGGGGCTCCCAGACTGTTGCAAGCAGTCTTCTGAGAGAATAAGTACATCCTTTCATTTTGCTTCCTGGGGGCTTTGCTTACCTGAGTCTTGTCCTGGTCCTCCATTAAATAAAGTCCTCTCCTTTAAGTTTTAGAAAGGAAACATTCATTGCATAGTCCATCAGAAATGTTTGCTGTTGGTTTCTACGTATAGATGTCTAGTTAGATGCCTTTTACATATTCTCTGATTTTCTCAGGAATGGGTGTTGAATTTTATCAGACCTCCCCTCCCCCTTTTGGTACCCATGGAATGATCATACGGCTTGTCTCCTTTATCTGTTAAGATAATCCTGTCCTTGGGGGAGTTCAGTGATGGAACTTTAGGTCTAAAACAGGCTCCCAAATACTGGGGGCAGAAATGTCTTGTTTGAATAACTTTGCCCAATTCTCTCATTTCTCTTTCAAAATAAACATTAAAAGAAAATAAAGTAATTTTGCTCCAGGTTTCACAAGTAGAAGTAAGTGTTCAACTCTTTTAAGTTTATTTTGAGAGAGGAGGGGCAGAGAGAATCCACTGTCAGCACCTAAATGCGGTGCTGGATCTCATGACAGATCATAACCTGAACCCAAACCAAGAGTACAACTTGACCAACTGAACCAGCTAGGCACCCCACCCCCAACTTGTTTTCTTAGTCACTGCAGTATTTCAGCCCACTTTTAAAAATAATCCCTTTCACGCCTACCCTAAAACATGGGAATTGAATTATTTCAACCTACTTTACAATTCAAGAATTAATTCCCCACTCTTGGTAGCACATTTTCCTGTTTTGCCTTCATCTTTAGCATTTTAGTAGTAAGAGGTTGAGGTGAACCCTGGAAGTTAGAAAGGCCTCCATTAATCCCTTGATGTCCTTGACCCTGGCTCTCCAAGCAGATTCCTCGGATCTGCCCCTCAACCATTTTCCCAACCAGCACTGATCATTTTGCAAGGACTGAAAGCCTGTAAAATGAGTTGAAATAATGAAATCTTAACACTGATGAGGCTTTCTGGAAATAAACACTAACCCAATGATGGAAAATACTTCCTAGGGAGGATAATCTGGTAATCCATTTTTTGTTTTGAAGAAATTTTTCAAAATGTGTATATAGTCCTAAACAAAATTGTGTGTAGAAAAAACGAAGATGTCAAAAGTTAAGGTGCTGGTTAGTTCATGTGGCCATTTCTATGCAGCTACATTAAATTTTTATTTTTGAAAAAAGTTTTAGTATTTTTGAGAGGACGAGCTGGGGAGGGCAGAGAGGGAGACAGGATCTGAAGCAGACTGCACTGACAGCAGAGAGCCTGACGTGGGGCTCAAACCCACGAATATGAGATCGTGACCCGAGCCAAAGTGAGTCGCTTAACCGACTGAACCACCCAGGCACACCCCCTGTTACTTTTTTTTTTTTTTTTTTTTGAGAGAGACGGAGCATGTGTGGGGAGGGGCAGAGAGAGAGGAAGACACAGAATCCAAAGCAGGCTCCAGGCTCTGAGCTGTCAGCACAGACCCTGACGTGGGGCTCAAACTCAAGAACCATGAGATCATGACCTGAGTCAAAGTCGGATGGTCAAAGAACTGAGTCACCCAGGTGCCCTTCCCTACATTAAGTTCTTGAAAGAGGGGCGCCTGATGGCTCAGTCAGTTGAGGGTCCGACTCACGTCATGATCTCACGATTCATGGGTTTGAGTCCCAAGTTAGGCTGCGGACTGACTGCAAAACTTGCTTCGGATTCTCTCCCCCTCTCTGCCCCTTTACTGCTCGCGCGCGTGCTCTCTCAATAAATAAACGTTAAAAAGGAAAGGGCATGGACCTAATAAATGAAAGTTCATACTGAACAAAGCCCACCCAACCTTTTTAGGAGAACTAGGTTACTGTACAGGTAAAACTAACATGCGTTCAGCCAAAAATTCAGAGTATGAACTAAGAGCCATAGTGCTAGATGCTGAGCATGTATAAATGAGCCATAATCATTCCCCCTTCAAGGATCTTGTAGAGGAAATAGATGCATAAACTCATGGTTGTGATCAAGGCATGTGTTACAAGAGTATGGAAGAGAGTCTGCCTCTTCCCTGGGGAGGTTGGGCCAAACAGCTGTGAGAATCCACTAAAAAGGATGTAGCATTCTAAGATCTTGTTTCAAAGAGATCGAGGTGAATTGCAAGCATCTCCATTTATGCGGAGGAGCTGAATGAATAGGAGGGGAAGTGGTTAAGATGGTGGGTGCTCTGGTAGTAAACTTAGATTTCATTTTCCCTTGACCCCTGCTCCCAGGACCAACGCATCGATTTCCTTACCAGGACAGCTCACATCTGAGCCCCTCAAGAAATGGTTTATACAAGACTTTTGTATAATGAGGGAAATACTTGAAGAAACTTAACAGGGTTGGGGGAGGGGGGAATTTAAAGAGGCCAAAAAGATAATCCTGTGAGGAACTTCCAAATGGATTGGGGGAAGTTAGGCTAGATTTCCAGAGACCAGTTAGCCTCTGCAAGAGGAGAGGACTGCTAACTTGGTGAAGTCCCAGCAACAAAATGATAAATAGGAGACACCAAAGAACAAGTAGGAAACCTGGAGTTTTCTGGTTTGGTCCTACTTGACAAGGAAGGTGAGGAGGATTGGGCTAGAAGAGAATAGGTTTGCTTTTGGATATGTTTAATGAGCCAAAAGGTGGATAAACCCAAATTTGCTACACTGGGGCTGTGAGACTATGCGTACTTTCATAAAGAATGCCTAACTTATTCTCAAATTATTAAATGTATTGATGACTTAAAAGGATTGATTCACATAAGCAAAACAAACCTACGCCACCTGTAGGGCCCTGGTCAAACAATCCCACAATGAAATTCGGTGTAGCTATCAAAACCCATAGGGGTATACTGGCTTACCATTTGAGTAGTAAATAATATCTAACAACAAAAACTGTTCCTGCTGTTGGCTGCCAATTCCCTTGAGCCTCCTACCATAACCTGCACTCTGCAGGGAGAGTGCTGAGTTAGAAGCTCCCGCTGGGCAGGCACACCACCACGGAGGCCTTCGTACGCTGGTTTTCAGTCCTGGTGCAGAAATGGAATGGAGGCCAAGGTCACAGACTAGGTTGAGAGATTGAGGCCACCGGCATTCACACATTCATGAAAACAAGGCTGGGTTCATGCAGGAATCAATGGCATTTTTCTGATTGACCTCAGAGGTAAAGGGTCATCTGGAACAGTTTTTATTTCCAAATTCTCACGGCCGAAAAGACCACACTGCAAAAAGCCAAATACTATGAACATGGATTGTTTTAAAAGATACAGTGTGGTTTGGTTTGGTTTTGTTTTTTTTTAATGTTTTTTTTATTTTTGACAGAGACAGCGTGAGTTAGGGAGGGGCAGAGAGAGAGGGAGATACAGAATCCCAAGCAGGCTCCAGGCTCTGAACTGTCAGCACAGAGCCCGATGCAGGGCTCGAACTCATGAACCCGCAAGATCATGACCTGAGTCGAAGACGACGCTTAACCGCTTAACCGACTGAGCCACCCAGACGCCCCTAAAAGGTACAGTGTTTTGTTTTGTTTTTTCAATAATTATTCAGCAGACAAGATCACTCTGCCAAAGAGTTATAAAAACTCCGAATACTTGTCCTCAGTTTCTGTATTTACCTGTTTGCAAACTGGCAGCCGTTTGGGGCTGATAGCACCACACACTTTGTAGCACTGATCTAGAGCTTTATGTACTTCTGAATGTGGAAACTGAGGAATGAGAAAGGGGAAAGCTGAGGGTCATTTTCCTGTCTTTGTGGAAATCATGCTGTAGCAGGATTCTCACACACAGAGTCCTGACACCGAGACTTCTCTTTCCAGGAAGCAACTTTTTTCGTGCTAGCACAGCTCACTTGGGTTCCTACAGGAAGAACTGAGCTCCAAACCCCACGTGGCATAGTTTTTTTTTTATATATTTTCTACTTCTTTGTCTCCCATATATGGTAACAAACATGCAGTCTGATTAAGTGGCCTCATCTTACAAGGTCGTGAGGGATTGTGCCTAGCCAGGTTGCTTGAGGTTTTTTGGTTTTCTTTTTCTTTTTCTTTCTCTTTTTCTTTTTCTTTTTCTTTTTCTTTTTCTTTTTCTTTTTCTTTTTCTTTTTCTTCTTTTTCTTTTTCTTTTCCTTAGGGAGGGGACACTGCCACAATGCCGCCCAGATAAAGCAAGCATTCAGCTAGCATTTGGGGACATAGGCCAGCCACCCCACTCATTAGGTTCATTCAAAACATATTTGACTGCTGGTGCTATGTGTCCTGAGGAAATGAGCTCTACACTAAAGGCAGAATAATTCTGCTTAATTTTTAGAATTTTTATTAGACACTTTTAGAACATGGTACTAAAATACATATAAAATACACCCCTCATTTCCTAGAAAAACAAACAGTTCTTACAGCTGAAAAGTAGATCCTCCCATTGCAAATAATCATTCCTGTTGTTACTATGCCGGGAGGCAAGACTTGCTCAAGGACATTATAGAACCTAATGAAAACTATTGCTTCACAACCTAACCTTTCTTGCACCGGACAGTTATGATCAGTACATCCCTAATCTAGTAGCTAATTGTTCTACACTCTGAAAGGAAATCTCATTCAGTTCTTATCAAATTATCAAGTGTTATCATTGTTGATTCTCCTTTTAAAAACTACATTGTCACTGAATGGCACTGTATGATGTGCTATTCACTGGTCATAATGTAAAAGGCCATCAAGTTTTATCAGTAATCAAAATGAATCCTTTATCTCCATTCAAAAGAATGAGTGAGACAGCAGGACTGAAGTTTTAAGTATGGGAGGCAACTGGTGAAGAGAATCTTGATGCCAAAAGCTTGCTGTCAAGATTAAGGGAATCGCTACGAAATGTTTTTTTGGAAAGTCTGTGAATTATCTTTGTATTTCTAAATTGTTTTCAGCTATGTGTTATACAGTCCGAAGGTTCCGCTATGTCTTGTGTGCCTCAAAACATCTCCCCCTCTGGCTGCCCTGAGGCCACCCAACACTTGTCACTATTAGTAACTACTAAAGTCAGCATTTTCACATACAACTCCCACTGAAATCCATCCACAAATATTTACTGAACAGAAGTGCATGACGTAGTGAGAGGGAATGAAAAATATAAAACCCTCTGCTCAAAACCTTCTAGTACTTCCCTATTTCACTCAATTTCAAACCAAACTTCTTACCTTATAGATTTATCTGTCCCCTTCCTCCTCTCTGACCTCATCTACTTTCTCCTTGCTCACCCCTGTCCAGAAACACTGGTTCCTTGCTTTTTTAGAACACACCAGGCATGATTCTATCCCAGAACCTTTACACCAACTATGCCCTGGAATGCTCTTCCTTTAGATATCAACATAGGTCACTCCCTCACCAACCAAATATTTTGTTTAAATAGCATCTCAGTAAGACCTACCAGGAACATCCTATTTTCTTATTTTATTTTATTTTTAAGTAATCTCTCTACCTACAATGTGAAGCTCAAACTCACTATCTCAAGATCAAGAGTTGCATGTTATATTGAATAAGCCAGCCAGGTGCCCCAAAACAGCCTATTTTATTCTTTTTTCAAACATCCTATTTAAAATTTTTTTTAAGTTTATTTATTTTTGAGAGAGAGAGAGAGCGCGCGTGCACGCATGAGCCGGGGCGGGGCAGAGAGAGAGAGAGAGAGAGAATCCCAAGCAGGCTCAGTGCTGTCAGTGCAGAACTCCACATGGGACTTGAACCCACAAACTGTCAGATCATGACCTGAGCCGAAATCAAGAGTCAGACACTCAACTGACTGAGTCACCCAGGCACCCCTTTAATGTTTTTTCTTTTTTAAGTTTACAGACAACCTGTTTTAAATCGTAGCTTGATCCCAAAGCAATCTTAACATTCCTTGCTCTTTAAGCTTTTATTTTTAAGTAATCTCTACACCCAACATGGGGCTCAAACTTACAGCTCCAAGATCAAGAGTCACATGCACTGCCAGCTGAGCCACTCTGGCGCCCTTGTTCCTTAATCTTTATTCATTTTTTCCATTAGATGCTAAGTAATTTGTCATGTTTATTATTTATTATCCAGCTACCTCCACTAGAATGTAAGATTTGAGGGCAGAGATAATATGTCTGTTTCATTTCTTTATTTCCCAAATGGTGGAGGCCAGGTTCCAAGAGGTTCTCACATTGATAGAGCTGACTTAAGTAGCCAACAGGATGCTATGGAAATTAGCAAGTGCGACTTCAAAAGAAGGGTTTTAAATGGCATCTTAGAAAGAAATGCCCTAAACCCAGTAGAGCCTTTAGATGACCACGGTCCTGGCCAACATCTTTTCTGCAACCTTATGACGTTCTAACCCAGAGCCAGTTAAGGTGCTCCCAAATTTCAAATGTATTGAGATTGTGAGAGATAAAGTTTATTGTTTTAAGCTACTAAATTCTGGTGTAATTAGTTACATTGTAAGTGATAGCTAATATACCGAGTGTCTGGAACTATATGCCCAGCACATAGTAACCACTTAATAAATATTAGAGGAAAGAACAAAACTGCCAGAAGTAACCTGACTTTCATCAATATTAGGATTATTGTCACTTAGCAGAAAGTGTAATTGTACACTTTTTATTTTTTATTTTTTTTATTTTTTCTTTTATTTATTTATTTTTTTAATTTTTTTTTCAACGTTTATTTATTTTTGAGACAGAGAGAGACAGAGCATGAACGGGGGAGGGTCAGAGAGAGGGAGACACAGAATCTGAAACAGGCTCCAGGCTCTGAGCTGTCAGCACAGAGCCCGACGCGGGGCTCGAACTCACGGACCGCGAGATCGTGACCTGAGCCAAAGTCGGCCGCTCAACCACTGAGCCACCCCAGGTGCCCCACTATTTTTTATTTTTTTAGTGATTTTGCTTTTAAGTAATTCCTACACCCAATGTGAGGCTTGAACCCACAACTCTGAGATCAAGAGCCACGTGCTCCACCAACTAAGCCGGCTAGGTGCCCCTGTAATTGTACACTTTAAATGGGTGAATTGTATGGCATGCGAATTATATCTCAGAGCTATATATATTTTTTTTTTTTAATATATTTTTTTTAACGTTTATTTTTGAGACAGAGAGAGACAGAGCATGAACGGGGGAGGGTCAGAGAGAGGGAGACACAGAATCGGAAGCAGGCTCCAGGCTCTGAGCTGTCAGCACAGAGCCTGACGCGGGGCTCGAACTCACGGACCGCGAGATCATGACCTGAGCCAAAGTCGGCCGCCCAACCGACTGAGCCACCCAGGTGCCCCTCAGAGCTATATTTTTAAAAAAGGTTGGTGTGTTGGAGAGAATGTGTGGCAACCGGTACTCCCATACCCTGCTGATGGGTACAAACAAATACTTTGTAAAAGTCTGTCAGGCGTGCCTAGATGGCTCAGTTGGGTGAGCATCTGACTTCAGCTCAGGTCATGATCTCACATTCATGAGTTCGAGCTCTGCATCCGGTTCTTCCCTGAGCTCACTTTGGATACTCTGTCTCCCTCCCTTCCCCCCCGCCCCCCCCCCCCCGTAAAATAAACAAACATTAAAAAAATAAAGTTAGGAATACACCTACCAAAAGAATCAGCTGTTCCATTCTTATATATTTCAACAAGAAAGTGAAAGCATATGTTCATATAAAGACTGGTACATGGGGGCATCTGGCTGACTCAGTCCCCAGAGCACACAACTCTTGATCTGGGGAGCCATGAGTTCAAGTCCCACATAGAGCTTACTGAAAAATAAAATTAAAAAAAAAGTCTTGTACATGAATGTTTATAATAGCCTTATTTGTTTTTAAATTTTTTTTTAAAAAAAGTCTCGTACATGAATGTTTATAATAGCCTTATTTGTTTTTAAATTTTTTTTTTAATGTTTATTATTTTTGAGAGAGAGAGACAGAGACAGAGACCAAACAGGGAAGGGACAGAGAGAGAGGGAGGCACAGAATCCGAAGCAGGCTCCAGGCTCTGAGCTATCAGCACAGAGCCCGATGGGGGCTCAAACTCACAGACCGCAAGATCATGACGTGAGTGGTAGTCGGCCGCCCAACCGACTGAGCCACCCCAGCACCCCTATCATAGCCTTATTTGTAATAGTCAAAGTCTGGAAACAACCCAAATGTCCATCAATAGGTAAATGAATAAATAAATTGTGGCATATGCATACAACAGAATACTACTCGGCAATAAAATAGAATACACTGATGTGAGAAGTGTGGTTGGGAGGTTAGTGAGGGTAACATGAGAAACTTGCAGTGATAAAACTCTCTTGTATCTTGAAGGTGGTGCTGGAAACGTGAACCTACATGTGATAAAATTATACAGAATTAAATGCATTCCAAAGACAGTAAGATTAGTACATTGTATCAATGTCTATATCCTGGCTGTGATATATATATTTTTAAGACTTATTTACTTTTTGAGAGAAAGCACAAGGTGGGAAGGAGCAGAGAAAGAGAGGGGGACAGAAGATCAGAAACAGGCTCTCTGGGGCGCCTGGGTGGCTCAGTTGGTTAAGCGTCCAACTTCAGCTCAGGTCATGATCTCGCAGTTTGTGGGTTCAAGCCCCGCGTCAGGCTCTTTGCTGACAGCTTGCTCAGAGCCTGGAGCCTGCTCCGGATTCTATCTCTCTTTCTCTCTGCCCTTGCTCCGCTCACATCTGTCTCTGTCTCTCTCAAAAATAAGTAAACATTAAAAGAAACAAGAAAAAGAAAGAGAAAAAGGGGAAGGAAGGAAGGAAAGAAGGAAGGAAGGAAAGGAAGGAAGGAAGGAAGGAAGGAAGGAAGGAAGGAAGGAAGGAAGGAAGAAAAAGAAAAAGAAATAAAAGTAGGAAAGAAACAGGCTCTGCGTTGATAGCCGCAAGCCCAAATGGGGGGCTCAAATTCACAAACCGTGAGGTCATGACCTGAGCCAAAGTCAGAGGCTGAACCACCCAGGCGCCCCCTGGCTGTGATATTATACTATCGTTTTGTCTGTCTTTTTGTATTTGGGGTTTTTTTTCCTTTAATTTTTTTTTTAATGTTTCTTTATTTTTGAGATATAGAGACAGAGTGCCAGTGGGGGAGGAGCCGGAAGAGGGAGACACAGAATGCAAAGCAGGCTCCAGGCTCTGACCCGGCAGCAAAGAGCCTGACGCAGGGCTCGAACCCACAGACTGTGAGATAGTGACCTGAGCCGAAGTCGGATTCTTAACCAACTGAGCCACCACAGGGGCACCATGTTTTTTTGTTGTTCTTTTGTTTTGTTTTGTTTTGTTTTTGAAGTAAGCTCTAGGCCTAATGCGGAGCTTGAACTCACTGTTTGATCCTAAGATCAAGAGTCGCCTGCTTTACTGACAGAGTCAGCCCGGCTCCCCAATTACACTATAGTTTTACAAGAAGTTACCACTGGGGGAAACTTTGTAAAGGCTACACAAGATCTCTCTGTATTGTTTCTTAGAACCACATGTGGACCTATAATCTCAAATTTTAATGAAAATATTCTTGGTATAGGGGCGCCTGGGTGGCTCAGTTGGTTAAGCAACCGACTCTCGATTTCTGGTCACAATCTCATGATTCCTGAGATGGAGCCCCGGACTCCATGTGCTGATAGCTGGGAATCTGCTTGGGATACTCTCCCTCTCTCTCCCTCCCTCTCTCTCTCTTTCTCTCTGTACCTCCCTCATTTGCATGCAAGTGTGGTCTTTCTCTCAAAAATAAATAATGAAACTTGAAAAAATTTCTTGGTGCATAGGGACGCCTAGCTGGCTCATTCAGAAGAGCATGTAACTTTAGATCTAGGGGTCCTAAGTTTGAGCCCCACGTTGTGTGTAGAAATGACTTAAAATACATAAAAAGGGGCACCTGGGTGACTCAGTCAAGTTGAGCATCGGACTCTTGTTTTGACTCAGGCCAAAGTCGTGGGATGGAGCCCTGCGTCGGGCTCCACACTGAGTGTGGAATCTGCTTGAGATTCTCTCTTGCTCTCTCTCCTTCTGCCTCTCTCCCCTGCTTGCTCTCTCTCTCTTTCTCGCTCTAAAATAAATAAATAAATAAATAAATAAATCTTAAAGAATTCTTGGTACATGTACAGATGAATCTCTAAACAATTATGCTGAGTGTAAGAAGCAGAAAAAAACAGTACAGACTGTATTATTCCATTTATATAAAATTCTCTAGAGAATGCAAACTACTGTTGATAGAAAGCAGACCCATGGTTGCCCAGGGAGGGGAGAGTGTCTGGAAGGGAAGGGCAGAAGAGAAGGATTATAAAAGGGCAGGAGGAAACTCTTAGAGGTGACGCCTATGTTCATTATCTCGCTTGTGGTGGTATAGCTATACCCATGTCAAAATTGATCAAGGTGAACGCATTCAGTATGTGCAATTTATTGTATGTCAACTACACCACAATAAAGCTGTTAAAAACCCTGACAGTTATAATATCAGCAACAAAACTACATCTTCTATTCATGATGTCACCAAAATTCACCATCCTACATCTGTGAAAGATTAAGGGGTTTCACGGTCCAAAGTTTGGTGAAGACTGAGCGAATCGATTCAGATTTAAAGTCAGGTATAAGCTATCTTGTCAGGCTTAGTTAGTTCTAGAAGAAAGCACAAAACCCTGAAGCCTATGGGTGGAGGTTGGCCACCCGCCGAACCTGTTTCAACAGTGTGTCTATTGTATGAAGTGAAACCGCCTTGGGCATTTTTTGAAAGCTTATCTAGAGAATTTTGATAGCTGAGGAGTTTTTCCCACATTAGCCAAAGGCCAAAATATTTCAATCCTCTTATTTTCACAAACACCGACTTTCTTGGGGGGAGGGGGTCCCCCTAGACTGCATGTGGGCACACACACACACACACACACACACACACAGTTTTTCTTTGTGAAATTAGGTGAAAGCTACAACTTAGAGAAAGCACACCAGTATATAAAACATTAAAAATTTGTACAATTGTTAGGGGTGGGGGGATGGGCAAAATGGGTGAAGGGGAATGGGAGATACAGGCTTCCATTAACAGAATGAGTAAGTCATGGGAATAAAAGGCACAGCATGGGGAATATAGTCCGTGATACTGTAATAGGGTTGTATGGTGACAGATGAGAGCCACGCTTGTGAGCACAGCATAATGTACAGAGATGTTGAATCCCTATGCTGTGTCCCTGAAATAATGTGACATTTTGTGTGTCAACTATACTAAAAACAAAAACAAAAACAAAAAAAAAACTTGTGCGATTTACTTTCTATATAAAACCTCTATTCCTAGGGTTCTGCTAGTTTCAAAACTCAAATTTTAATTAAGACTTGTATGTAATCAATAACAATTTATAAAAAATGCAAATGGTACAGGGGCTCCTGGGTGGCTCAGTAGATGAGCGTGTGACTTCGGCTAAGGTCATGATCTTAAGGTTCCCGGGTTCGAGCCCTGTGTCGGGCTCTGTGCTGACAGCCTGCTTTGGATTCTGTGTCTCTGTCTTTCTCTGTCCCTCCCCCACTTGTACTCTGTCTCTCTCTCTCAAAAATAAATAAACATTAAAAAAAATTTTTTTTTAGGGGCGCCTGGGTGGCTCAGTCGGTTAGACGTCTGACTTCAGCCCAGGTCACGATCTCGCGGTCCATGAGTTCGAGCCCCGCATGGGGCTCTGGGCTGATGGCTCAGAGCCTGGAGCCTGCTTCTGATTCTGTGTCTTCCTCTCTCTCTGCCCCTCCCCTGTTCGTGCTCTGTCTCTCTCTGTCTCAAAAATAAATAAACGTTAAAAAAAAAATTAAAAAAAAAATTTTTTTAATGTAAATGGTACAAAAGGGTATAGAGTGAAGTCACTCTCCTTCTCCTACCTACCTACCCAATTGCCTCGCCAGAAACATCCAGTTTTGCCACTTTCTATGAACTGTCAGAAAGTCTATGCACATATAGGCAAACACATTTGTCAATATATTTGCCTATATACACATTTACCCATATGTCTTGGTACACAGCACATAGTCGTCTTATCTCAGTTTTAAAAAAATAACGACTTTTGGGGCGCCTGGGTGGCGCAGTCGGTTAAGCGTCCGACTTCAGCCAGGTCACGATCTCGCGGTCCGGGAGTTCGAGCCCCGCGTCGGGCTCCGGGCTGATGGCTCAGAGCCTGGAGCCTGTTTCCGAGTCTGTGTCTCCCTCTCTCTCTGCCCCTCCCCCGTTCGTGCTCTGTCTCTCTCAGTCCCAAAAATAAAATAAATGTTGAAAAAAAAAAAATAACGACTTTCAAATAGATAACATGTTAAAACTCAATAGGCATACTACTGAAGTTTTCCTGCCATCCGTGCCTCTGCTTCCATGCTCCTCCTGAACAACTAGTGTTACCAGTTGGTTCTATTTCCTTCTAGACATGGTCTATGCATATGTAACTTTTTTGTTTTATTTTGTGCTTGTGTGCGTGCGTGCGCGTGCACGTGTGTGTTTACTAATAACACAACCATAAGTGCAGGGACTTTGCCTAATTGGTTCACTGTGGGAACACCAGTTTCTGAGTAGGACTGCCCATGTTCATAATATTCCAGGTCTGCAATGCGACTCAGTAGCAATGCGACCTTGGGAAATGTCACTTTAACAGATCATTGTGTCACTTCCCTTGCCTGTACAATGGAAGTAACAGTGCCTCCTACATAAGGTGGTTGTAAGATACAATGGGCTAATACATGAAGCACTTGCATATATACATCTGACCAACAGTAAGTGTCCGATAAATGTTTGCTAATATTAGTATAGCACAATCCATCTTTCTCACTGTTTTGAATGCATGCAAATTTTGTATAATGTTTATATTATGATGCTTTTGATGATCATAAGCATCTCAGAAACTGTCTGTTATTTACACTGAGTCTTAAGGCACCCTTTCAATTTACTTTTCCTCCTTACTCAACCAGCTTTTTAACCTGCTGAGTGTGAGCTCCATTCCAGAAACGTATACCACACAAAAGTCATGCACACTCCCCCCAAGGCCTCGCTTAGCACCATGCCTCCCTCCTAGTAGCCATTTTCATCTTGCCTCTTCTTCCTGTTTTCCTTCCTCTCCTCCTGTCTCCCTGCTTCTATCTGGTCTTTGACTAGTTCTGCCTCTACTTATAGAGAGACAATTATATACGTATGATATAGGACATTTATATTTCTATACTCTGCATTCTTACATATTTCTCTTTTTTTAAGCTTATTTATTTATTTTGAGAGAGAGGGCATGAGCAGGGGAGGGGCAGAGAGAGAGGGAGAGAGAGAATCCTAAGGAGGCTCCACGCCATCAGCACTGAGCTTGATGCAGGGCTCAAACCCACGAACCGTGAGATCAATGACCTGAGCTGAAACCAAGAGTCAGATGCTTAACCAACTGAGCCACTCAGGCACCCCCATTGTTACATATTGTCAGTGTGTATCCAGATTATCCCATTAGATTACAGTGAATTCAAATGTCTACAATGTCTGTTCTTTGTTACCCTTTGTATAATATGTTCACAATTAACTCATGGACAAACATTTTTATTTTCTTTTTCTTTCTGTTTTTAAACATTTGATCTTCCTCCATAGTCCTTGGATTCCAGAAAAACTAAAGCAATAAAATATGGAGAAGGTTATGCCTGGGTATGAGTTGAGGCAGGCTGCAGGGGTCTAGGAAGAAGGCCTATACTAAAGAACACCATGGCAAAGCCACTACTCCCAAAGCACTCTCCTCCTACAAAACATGTCGTCGACGTTTTTTTTGAATTTGCTATAAGCAACTGATCTGAACCCTTAACAGTAAGTCACTTATTCTTGGTCATTATGATCACTGTGATCATTATCAAATATTTATTTTGCACTTTTGTTGTGAAAGTACCATGCTTACAAGATACAAGGAGACACTGAATGATTCTTTCCTGTGATAAACTAAAAATCTAATGTGATTTAGACCCAATATGCTAAGCCACCTGAGTGGCACAAAAAATAAGGAGTCATCCTCAAGGGCTGTAAACAAACAATGAGTGCTTCATAGAAAAAGATGAACCTGGGGCGCCTGGGTGGCGCAGTCGGTTAAGCGTCCGACTTCAGCCAGGTCACGATCTCGCGGTCCGTGAGTTCGAGCCCCGCGTCAGGCTCTGGGCTGATGGCTCAGAGCCTGGAGCCTGTTTCCGATTCTGTGTCTCCCTCTCTCTCTGCCCCTCCCCCGTTCATGCTCTGTCTCTCTCTGTCCCAAAAATAAATAAACGTTGGAAAAAAAAAAAAAGAAAGAAAGAAAAAGATGAACCTGATCTAACCCTTGAAGAAGGGTCAAACATTTAATGAGCATAAGGCAAAGCAAATATTTGAGGTGGTAGGCACTATATGAATATTCTATTTTTTAATATGAAATGCCATTTAAAAACTGTTTCAAAATTATTTTGTAAACAGATCATTCAAACGACATTTATTGAGTATCTACTGTCTGCAAAGGACAGGCAAAGTAAAATGGGATTTAGACATGAATAGGGTGTGATCCCTGTCCCACAAGAGATTACAATACAATGGAGAATACCAACTTGTAAATGCCCAACAACTTGCAGAATGAAGGAGGATCAGAAAACTGGAACCATGAAGGGTTCCAATCCTTTAGGAAAAAAAAAAAAAAAAAAAAAAAGGAAGGAAGAAAACTGGAACCACAAGACTGGAACAAAGATTTCTTGACCACCACACTTGTTGGGCAGTCCATCTCTAGAGCACAGCAAACCCCTTTAATGCTAAATGTTGGCAAAATGTTACAATCATGGATAACATCAGGTGAATAACAGAGTGGTCCAGTGTTACACAAGTCCACTGATCTGCACTACTCAAGTGTGATACTATGTATTACTCGATCATCCTTGTCATCATTCTTATTGTTTACTGTTTTTTGTCAGTTCCTTGTCTCAGCCACGAGAACTTTGGTTCCTGAAAAAGCATTAAGCAAGCTGTGTAGAAGGGATCTTAGTATTATCTAACTTTTTTTTTTTAAGTTGCTTTTTTTTTTTTTTTTTTTTAGTAATCTCTATACCCAAGGTGGGACGCGAACTCCCGACCCGAGATCAAAGAGTCACATGCTCTTCCAAGTGAGCCAGCCAGACACCTCCCTATTTTCTCATTTTATTTTATTTTTTAAAACATTTATTTATTTTGAGAGAGAGAAAGAGAGAGCGCACACAAGGAGGGGAGGGGGCAGAGAGAAGGAGAGACAATCCCAAGAAGGCTCCACATTGTCAGCGCAGAGCCGGATGTGGGGCTCGAGCCCACAAACTGTGAGATACGACCTGAGCTGAGATGAAGAGTCGGACGCTTAACCAACTGCGCCTCCCAGTTTTCTCGTTTTATAAAGGAGGGAGCTGACATCTGCCAAAGAACTGCTTAAGCACCCCGAGGCTTTTTCTTTCATTCATTTCCTTAATGATAAAGACACTTATATTTAAGTTTTATACTATAATTTGTCGTTTTTGGACGTATCTTAAACTTCCTATCTCCAGGATGTGTCGTCTGTGACAGAAAGTTAGCACTAAAAAAAAAAAGGCAAAAAGGAAGTTAGCACCAACATGATTAAGTGCTCTAAGCAACTTCTGCTGCCCATCCTTGGGTCCCTACAAGCATTGCAATACTTTCTTTCCCTGCCAGTCAGAAAAGAACCTTTGTTATCCCTCCAAGAGAACATCAACAATATCAAACACAACAATACACAAGAAATTTGAAATTAGTTTTTGTTATATATTTTTAAAAATTTTTTAATGTTTATTTTATTATTTTTTTTAATGTTTATTTATTTTTGAGACAGAGAGAGACAGAGCATGAACGGGGGAGGGTCAGAGAGAGGGAGACACAGAATCTGAAACAGGCTCGGGCTCTGAGCTGTCAGCACAGAGCTCAACGCAGGGCTCGACCCCACGGACCACGAGATCATGATCTGCGCCAAAGTTGGATGCTTAACCAACTGAACCACCCAGGCACCCATATATATATATGTATGTTTTTAAGTTTATTTATTTATTTTGAGAGAGAGAGAGAGAAAGAGAGAGAGAGAGAGAGAGAGAGAGAATCCTAAGCAGGCTCCTCTCTGTCAACACACGGAGCCTTACAAGGGGCTTGATTCCAGGAGCCAAGAGATCATGACCTGAGCCAAGATCAAGAGTCTGATGTTTAACTGACCAAGCCACCCAGGCTCAGTTTTTATTCTATTTTTATATTTTTTTCCCCAAACTTCAACTTTAGATGACACCCAGTTGGATTTGGTAACATATTTCTGAACAGAAATCTATGTGGTTTTTATGTTAGGAACATTAGAATAACTAAGGTCACTTTGTTTCCCCAAGTTAATCCTTTTTTGCCCTCATGTACTGAATTTTTATGTACACACCAGCATTTTATGATGAATTGCTTCATTTCATCAAGTGTATATCAATATCCTACACTGTATGCTGTTTTAAGCTTGACACGGAAGGACATGATAGTAAGTGACACATGCCCTCTTACTCTCAAATCGTTTACCAGCTTCTGGACAGTGTTTCATGGAACACAAGTTCATGAAGGATAAAGAGATGCTGTTAACTTGGCGTAATGTGAGTGCAGTATTCTTTCTTCTTCCTAAAGCTCTGTCTAAAGTTATCAAGGACATCTGAAAAGCCACTGGTGATGCTCAATCCCAACCTACTAGAGTGACCTCTACATAGAAAATTATGTGAGGAATCATTGTAGGAGTTCTATAGTATTGAAGCAAGCACCTCCCTCCTTAAAAATAACAAATGATTTAGAAAAAAGAAAAAACCCAGGTGTATAACATCTGAGAAAATAAATATAAACTGAAAAACAGAGCATGAGAGAATTCACTTAAGAGGGTAAGACAGTACGGGGCACCTAGGTGGCTAAGTCGGTTGAGCATCCGCTGACCGACTTAATTTTGGCTCAGGTCATGATCTCAGAGTCGTGGGATTGAGCCCTGAGTCAGGCTCAATGCTGAGCATAGTGCCTGCTAAAGAATCTCTCTCTCTCCTTCTGCCCCTCTCCCCTGCTCATGCTCTCTCTCTAAAACAAACAAGCGAACTAAAAAAAAAAAAGGTTAAGACAGTATTTAGTGGTGTTCCTTGCTTATAGTAAACATGTCATTATTTTTATTTTTTTAAGTTTACTTATTTATTTTGAGAGAGAGAGCAGAGAGGAGGGGCAGAGAGAGAAAGAGAATCCCAAGCAGCCTCTGTGCTGTCAGCACAGAGCCCAGCATGGGAGTCAATCTCATGAACCCTGAGATCATGACCTGAGCCAAAATCAAGAGTCAGATGTTTAACCAACTGAGTCACCTAGGCTCCCCAAGGTGTCATTTTATTTTATTTATTTTATCATTTTATTTTTTTAAATCTTTTATTTTTTCAATGTTTATTTATTTTTGAGAAAGAGAGACAGAGCACGAGCCAAGGAGGGGCAGAGAGAGAGGGAGATGCAGACTTCAAAGCAATCTCCAGGCTCTGAGCTGTCAGCACACCTGATGCGGGGCTCGAACCCACAAACCGTGAGATCATGACCTGAGCCAAAGTCTGACACTTAACTGACTGAGCCACCCAGGCACCCCTATTTTATTATTTTTTAAATATGTTTATTATTTATTTTTTAATTTTTTATTAAAATTTTTTTAATGTTTATTCATTTTTGAGAGAGACAGAGACAGAGTGCTAGCAGGGGAGGGAAAAGAGAGAGAGGGAGACACAGAATTCGAAGCAGGCTCCAGGCTCTGAGATGTCAGTACAGAGCCTGACGTTGGGCTCCAACTCACAAACCATGAGATCATGACCTGAACCAAAGTCGGACACTTAACTGACTGAGCCACCCAGGTCCCCCATTTAGTCTTTTTCTTAAAGAAAGCTCTATGCCCAATGTGGGGCTTGAACTCATGACCCTGAGATCAAGGGTCACATGCTCTACCAACTGAGCCAGCCAGGTGCCCCTAAAAATGTCATTTGTTTATTTATTTAAAAAAAAATGTTTATATTTATTTATTTTTGAGAGACAGAGAGATACAGAGCGTGAGCAGGGGCGGGGCAGAGAGAGAGGGTGACACAGAATCTGAAGCAGGCTCCAGGCTCTGAGCTGTCAGCACAGAATCTGAGGCGGGGCTTGAACCCACAAACTATGAAGTCATGACCTGAGCTGAAGTAGCATGCTTAACCGACTGAGGCACCTAGGCGCCCCATAACAAAAAAATTTTAATTAAATAAAAACAGTAATAGGAAAGTATCAAGGTTTGATCTCATACAAAGTTATTATGAGAATAAGGAATAGAAGAACATATCTGCAGATGATAACAGCACATCAGAAAATATGCCCACAGGACAGATCAAATGTAACCTATGATTTCTAATTTTTTTTTTTTAAGTAGACTCCACATCTAATGTGGGACTTGAACTCACAACCCTGAGATTAAGAGTCCTATGCTCTACCAAACTGTGCCAGCCAAGTGCCCCCAAATATAGCCTACAATTTCAAAACAGGTTTAAAAAATTAAAAATATACAAGACACGAAAAAACAAACAAACAAAACAGACTTGGAAAAAACTTGGGGAAAAAATGTAAAAATAAACCAAAAAATTATTTAACAATGAAGACTAAACTAGAAGGAATTCAGTAGCATCAAACACAATCCATAATGCTGCCGTAAATAGAAATAGAATGTGCAAATAGGAAAAAGTTTAAAACCCAAAAGAAAACAAGTAAAACAAATTCAAGAGCTAGTGTCAAATATTGAAGAGAGGAAAGGCGACTGATATGTGGACAGTAGGAATCTGTGAAGAGGAAAACCAAAACAAGGGAATCGAACAAATACTAAAATCTGTAATTCAAGAAACTTCTTTATTTTCCTGAAATTAGATTATTTGAAACTATATATTACATGACCACAGCACTTCTCTAAGGACAGGGTCCTAGAATGAGCAATATCAAGGAAAATCCTAGTAGAATTACTGGCTTCTAAAGAAAAAAAACAACAAAAAACCTTGGGACAGGGACACCTTTAAAAAAAAGTCACTTCTGTGAAATTTTTTACTTCTGAGAGGTAAAAATTAGATTAGCATCAGACTTTTTGACAGCAATGTTGTAGTGCCGGGGGAAGGATGGCATAACGTGTTTAGTATACCCTTGCTTGCGTGTCTTCAGACTATACTAACTTTTTTTTTTTAATGTTTATTTTTAAGAGAGAGAGAAAATGATCATGAGTGGGGGAGGGGCAGAGAGAGAGGGAGACAGAATCGGAAGCAGGCTCCAGGCTCTGAGCTGTCAGCACAGAGCCCGATGTGGGGCTCAAACTCATGAAGCATGAGATCATGACCTGAGCCGAAACTGGACACTTGACTGGCTGAGCCACCCGGGCACCCCAGACTATACTAACTTTATATACAGCCAAACTGGCCTTCATGTAAAAAGATCACATAGGAACTATTAATAACTTTTAAGAACTTGGAGAATATGTTCTTACCCCTTTCGGAGAAATCTAGAGCATGAACTTCTGACAACTGAAATGACTGGTGAGACGTCAAATTAAGGACTGGTGGGAAATGTTAAATGTAAATGTATCTGTAGAAGTAAAACTAAGGGCTTAGAAAGAGTGCATTGTGTAAAAGTCATATGCTCTGATGAGGCAAATACAGCACAACTCTTTTTTAAAAGGGGGAAAACTGGAAGAGCATATATTAAAATTGTAATGCTTTCATTAATCAGGTCATTAGTGTTAGTAATAATAAATAACGTTAGTACTCAAAGACTGTTATGCGTATAATGTACAGTAAAAAAAAAAAACCAAACCAGGTATTTATGGTATATTTTAATTGTCGCGCCTGTGTCTTTGACAGCCAGGATTTTATGTGTGGAAGAAAGGAGATACAGGTAGAACAGGAAAGCAGTTAAGTAGGAGCTTTGTAGTCCTGAATTTGAATTGGAGATCTCAATAGGAACTCAAGAGATACTTTGTGTATGTAAAGCTCTCTCTTGATAGATCATTGCTCATGAAAATAATGCAGGACTTCTTGGAGAAATGCAGATTCTAGATCTAGGACACGAAATGTACAAGAGTGAGTTTAGAATATATGAAATAGCAGAGAAACTATCAAAAACTACTTGAGTCGTGTCAAAAAAGACTTGGGAGCTGAGGTGCCTGGGGGGCTCAGTTGGTTAAGCATCCAACTTTGGCTCAGGTCATGATCATGCGGTTCACGCATTCAAGTTCTGCATCAGGTTCTCTGCTGTCAGTGGGGAGCCCGCTTTGGATCATCTGTCCCCCTCTCACTTTGCCCCTCCCCCGCTTGTGTGTGTGCTCTTTCTCAAAAATAAAGATTAAAATGGGGCGCCTGGGTGGCGCAGTCGGTTAAGCGTCCGACTTCAGCCAGGTCACGATCTCGCGGTCCGTGAGTTCGAGCCCCGCATCGGGCTCTGGGCTGATGGCTCAGGGCCTGGAGCCTGTTTCCGATTCTGTGTCTCCCTCTCTCTCTGCCCCTCCCCCGTTCATGCTCTGTCTCTCTCTGTCCCAAAAATAAATAAACGTTGAAAAAAAAAAATTAAAAAAAAAAAAAAAAAAAGACATAGGAGCCAACTTGAAGACACTAAGATGTGACAATTTTAGCTTCAACAATAGTTATACAGTGGATTAAAATCCTTCAGATACATGACTTAATATATATTTTTTAAATGGTCACCTTTGGGAAATGATAGGAAAGTAATTTATTTTATAAACTGGTAAAGGAGAAACAATTATTTGTCTTACCTTTCCTATATGAACTGTATACCTGAATAAACAAAATTTATATATGAGGGGAGATGTTTCTTTATGGTAGTATTCCAACTACTAAATGAAAAAAGAATTAGAATATCGCTGTTTTACAACCACCATTAAGTAACTGCTAAGATCTTCAGAAGAGCAATAACCAGACATGTGCCCCTTACGATTTTGCTAGCCTCTATCTATAGTCTTGTAAGGAGATTGAGAGAGAACACAGAGACAAAGCAGCATGTGGAATTGCCCCGTGAGTGTGCAATAAGAAGTTCCAGACTGTGGGAAACTCTACAGGTCAGATGGCCTGGATTCTTCCACAAATAAATTATAAGAAAGTGAAGGGCTAAAAGAGGAGCCCATAGTTTAAAAAGAGACTTAAAAGACCTCCTGTTTTTAAAATGCATAAGACTGAACTGAAGTGTCTAGGGAATGCATATTTGGGTGATAAAACTTTAAAAAATTTTTTTTTACTCTTTTTTATTTATTTTTGAGACAGGGAGAGACAGAGCATGAACAGGGGAGGGTCAGAGAGAGGGCGACACAGAATCTGAAACAGGCTCCAGGCTCTGAGCTGTCAGCACAGAGCCCGGCGCGGGGCTCAAACTCACGGACCGCGAGATCATGACCTGAGCTGAAGTCGGCTGCCTAACCGACTGAGCCACCCAGGCGCCCCTAAAACTATTTTTTATAATGGAAGGAGATGATTACTTTAAATACCATGATAATGGTGGCTTCTTAGAAGGGAGGCCGGGCACCTGAAAGAGGTTGTAGAATGCTTGCCACATCCTCCCTCTTTATCTGAGTGGGGTCTACCTTCTAGGCCTTTTCTACACATGTGTTTTATTTGACATAATCCTTTTTTAAAGCTAAAACTGTTTTTAAAAGTCCTTAATAGTGTTCAAAGATACTAGATAGTTCTAAGTGGGAGGGGAAACACTAGGAATTATTGAGAAAAAAAAAATCATTGAACTGTTACAACATGAGACATGATCTTCCTGACGATTTAATACACATATTAAATGCTTAGAACATAATTTCGTTTTTCCTTAACATTTTTTTAAGATGGATACTGGATATTCATCTTGGATTATGTTTTGCACCTACTTTAGTTTGGGGCTTTCTGCTGACAGCAACATATCCTTATGCTCAAGTATTTCTGTTTATAGCCCATGAACATCGTAAAATTGTATATGAGGTCACTCCTAAATGTTTTAATTCCCCTCAGATTTCCAGGGCATATAAACCCTTGGTCAATATTGCTTTGGAAAAGTGAGAAGTTAGATAAGATCATGGATGGCCTTAAAATTCTTTGTTTAGTTTTTGTATTTAACGGGTATTTATTAGTACCTGTGTATGTCACAGAGTAGGGATTCAGTGGTGAACTCGATAAACACAGATCTCTTATCTTCTAATGAACCTTTGCAACTCCTATAAGGAAAGCTCAGGAAGTTGATACTTGGGACAGGATTGAGAAAACAGCTGATCTGTTATGACCTATGATCATCAGCACAAAAATTACTCCATGGACTTCAAACAACTATTCTCAGGCTGCTAATGACCCCTTTTAATTCTATGAAATTGTCATTGTAGAAAAGAACAGCGGTTTCAAAGCAGGATGCTTTCTGTATACTTAATCTTAAATAACATTAAAATTCAGTTCTTTTTACTTAAGTCTGCTTGCTCCTTATTTTAAAATATAAGGCATCTTCATTTAAATCCTGAGAACCATTTTTACTCCAAAAGAGAGGACATGACCCATGTTTTGAAGATAAAATGGCCATATATTTTTTTTAACTTTTATTTATTTTTGAGAGACAGAGGGAGATAGAGCATTAGCAGGGGGAAGGGCAGAGAGAAGGAGACACAGAATCTGAAGCAGGCTCCAGGCTCTGAGCTGTCAGCACAGAGCCCGACATGGGGCTCGAACCCACGAACCGTGAGATCATGACCTGAGCCGAAGTTGGACGCTTAACCGACTGAGCCACCAAGGTGCCCCTATTTTATTATTTTTTAAAATATGTTTATTATTTATTTTTTAATTTTTTATTAATTTTTTTTAATGTTTATTCATTTTTGAGAGAGACAGAGACAGAGTGCTAGCGGGGGAGGGAAAAGAGAAAGAGGGAGACACAGAATTCGAAGCAGTCTCCAGGCTCTGAGATGTCAGTGCAGAGCCTGACATTGGGCTCGAACTCACAAACCATGGGATCATGACCTGAACCGAAGTCGGACACTTAACTGACTGAGCCACCCAGGTCCCCCATTTATTTTTTTCTTAAAGAAAGCTCTATGCCCAATGTGGGGCTTGAACTCATGACCCTGAGATCAAGGGTCACATGCTCTACCAACTGAGCCAGCCAGGTGCCCCTAAAAATGTCATTTATTTATTTATTTAAAATTTTTTTTTTTATATTTATTTATTTTTGAGAGACAGAGAGATACAGAGCGTGAGCAGGGGCGGGGCAGAGAGAGAGGGAGACACAGAATCCGAGCTGTCAGCACAGAGCCCGACACGGGGTTTGAAATCATGAGCCGTGAGATCATGACCCAAGCCAAAGTCGGACGCCTAACCAGCTGAGCCACCTGGGCACTTCTAAAAACATCATTTAAACAAAGAATGAAAAGGAAAAACAAAACAAAACAAAACAAAGAATGAAGTGAAACAAAGTAAGAGGAAGATCCAATGCCAACTACTTAATCACGTTCTTTTTTTAAAGTAACCTGAAAGATTTTTGTTTGATCTTGGATACTCTTATCCTTAACTAATTGCTATCCTGTGTCACTCAAAGTAGGAAAAAAATACGTTATCTTGGTGGAAAAAGCACAGCCTCATAAATCATAGTGCA
This sequence comes from Leopardus geoffroyi, assembly GCF_018350155.1. Lineage (NCBI taxonomy): Eukaryota > Metazoa > Chordata > Mammalia > Carnivora > Felidae > Leopardus > Leopardus geoffroyi. Next base: position 100,039,318 of record NC_059332.1, read on the forward strand.
ATCTAATCAAAATTGCATCATCAACCTTTTATTTCCACACACATGAATACATAGAGAAGTATCATATACTAAGGGTGCTTGATAAATATTTACTGACACTACATTTCCACAGCAGGCAATGAGATTAGTTGGGATTTTTACTAGTAGTCTTGACTATCAGTACAACAAGACCAAAGTGCATTTTATTTGTGTTCACATTATAAAGTATTTTTCTTCACAACTTAATTAATAAAATCCACATTGGCACCAAAATCTACACTGGCACTAGAAAGATGACCGTGTCTTCACAATATGGTAAGAAGCTAGTTTCACATCAATTTTTTTAATGTTTATTTATTTTATTTTTATTTTTTTAATTTTTTTAATTTTTAATTTTTATTTTTTAATGTTTATTTATTTTTGGGAGAGAGAGAGAGAGAGAATGAGCAGGAGAGGGGTAGAGAGAGATGGAGACACAGACTCGGAAGCAGGCTCCAGGCTCTGAGTTGTCATCACAGAGCCCGATACGGGACTCGAACTCACAAACTGTGAGATCATGACCTGAGCTGAAGTCAGATGCTCAACCAACTGAGCCACCCAGGCGCCCCACCTATGGCAGTTTTAAACATAAGGGCACCTGTATTGTCCATTGTATCCTTAATATGATCTCACAAAATCTATGGCTGTTGATGCCAGGGGAATTGGGGTTCACGTGGAAAGCGGCTAGAATGTGTGTTCAAGGTGACTGGTGAAAGGTTTCCTTAGCACTACAAGCATCCACTGAATGTTAACATAATTTGGAAAACAGTGCAATAGAAGCAAGAACAGAAACTTCTTAAAGCCTGTTTGACACCCTTCAATTTCATTCCAACTTCAACAAAAACAGAAACAGCCAACACAATAATGAAACTGCTGAAAACAACACCTAATTCTTAGAGAGTTCAGAACTGCTCATTTTAGATTTCTGATTTGATGTTTTGATCCTTCATCTATAAGCAAATGCAATTTTATAGTTTACATCGTCTTCTCACCCTGAAGGAAAATGCTTCAGTTTGTATAAGGGGAAAATAAAGCAGAGAGACAAAGAGAAAGAGAAATCTTTGTTGAGCTCAGTATCTCTAAAATGAACATAATATGACGTGTTTTATTCTTTCATCCACGAGGGTGCTAATGTACTCTTTGGTAAATTTCTATTGAGCAAAGACTATATTAATTGTTCTTACAGCTAGATTTTTATCTACCATTGTTCAAGTCAGAAGATGCTACAAATTGAAAATGATGCTATATGACCAATGATTATGATCTGTCTGAGTGGGTGTTGCTGAAAAGACCGATACTGGAGATGACTCTACAGTTACTGGGTGTGGTATATTTTTTTCCACTAAAGAATTAAGGTTAGAAGGGCATCATGTCTGCAATTTATTCTTTAAAAAAAATTTTTTTTTATGTTTATTCATTTTTGAAAAACAGAGACAGAGCACAAGCAGGGGTGGGGCGGAGAGAGAAGGGGACACAGAATCTGAAGCAGGCTCCAGGCTCTGAGCTGTCAGCACAGAGCCCGACGCGGGGCTCGAACTCACGAACCGTGAGATCATGACCTGAGCCGAAGTCGGACGCTCAACCGACTGAGCCACCCAGGCACCCCACTTCTTCTTTTTTTTTAAGTGAGCTCTACACGCAACATGGGGCTTGAATTCACAACCAGAAAGCAAGAGTAGCATGCTCTACTGACTGAGCCAGCCAGGTGCCCCATAATGAAATAATTTTTTAATTGATTCATTAAAACATCAATTAAAATTATGATCCCAAATTATTATGAAAAATATGTATCTACAGAAACTTTGAAAATTCTGTATCTTATGTTTAACAGCAAAGCTTCTGTTGTATTCTCATTAGGTACATTAGAAAATAATTTTTTATGTTTTTATTCATGAGCTAAATTGTCAGAAATAATTAATACCAAGACATAAAATACCAATGGCATTTAAATTTTTGGGCTTCAAGCAAAGATTTCAGTGGTTCCTCAATTTTAGCCCTTTGTTAGTAGCAAAATTATCTACCTTCTACAGGCTTTATTCCTGACCCAACCACTTATCAGCTCTTTGACCTTAAGTCCCTCAACCCCTCTGGATCAAGCTTTTTTAGAAACAGTTAAAAATTATATTTAGTTGTCTTAAAAATATGTCCTTGTAGCACAAAGATTCTAAATGTAAGTTCCCTCAAAAAAAAAAAAAAAGTTCCTTTTTACAAATGGGAAAATAGAAATTTTAATCTTAACTCACTTTCCAGAAGTCGCATGAGAAAAAGAAAGCCTAATTTAAAACGAGTCAATTAATCATATCCAGTCTGGATATACACCAACAAGGAGCCCATTGTGGAAAGCGGTCCTAAATTTCCCAGATACACCTGCTGTCAGGGATCCAACCTCAAGGGATCAGTTGCCAAAGCTCATCTCACTCTATAAAAGGAGGGGGATGGGGAATTATAAAATCTCCAGTTCGGTCTTGGGAATGTTTTCTGTCTATCAGAGACTAGCAAACCTCCTGGAGACAAGAGGAAGAAGAAGCCTTGGAGTCAACGTGCTCTCCAAACAGACCTGAGACAGGAGGTGATTTGGCCATGGGATTGTTGCTACAACAGGCTTTGTGTTTTGCTGCCCTTTGTAGCTACCCAAACGCTTTCTGGTGAGTGAGAAAACATGTCAGACTCATTTGAATCCCTGCCCTTTTTACGTGATTTTAATTATGGGGAAGCTGGACAGAAGACTGAGTACTGATCTCTGGCTCATCAGCCTGTGGTAAAAGATCGAAGCTTTCTTTGTCCAGGTTTACCTTGCAATAAGGCAATATTCTGTCTTGAAGTGTTTACTTTTCTTTTTCTTTTTTAAGTTTATTTATTTATTTTGAGAGCGAGAGTGTGTGTGAGTGGGGGAGGGGCAGAGAGAGAGAGAGAGAGAGAGAGAGAGAGAATCCCAGGCAGGGTCCACACAGTCAGCACACAGACTGACTCGGGGCTCAGACCTAGGAACCATGAGATCATGACCTGAGCTGAAGTCAGATGCTTAACCGACTGAGCCACCAAGGTGCCCCTGAAATGTTTACTTTCCTAAAACAGAACAGGAAAAAGAAAGGAAAAACTCTGTGGGTTAGATTTTCTTAAATAAGACAGGCTTTGTACAGAAATGTACTATTTGTTGGAAAGTGGATACTTATAATTCTGATAATGGCCAACATATACACAGTATTCCTACTGTCAGGCTCTGTCCCAAGCACCTTACATATATTGACTCATTTAATCCTTACAGCAGGGGCCCCTGGGTGGCTCAGTTGGTTAAGCGTCCAACTTCAGCTCAGGTCATGAGCTCATGGCTCCTGGATTTTGCCCCACGTTGGGCTCTGTGCTGAGAGCTCAGAGCCTAGAGCCTGCTGAGATTCTGTGTCTCCCTCTCTCATGCTCTGTCTCTCTCTCTCAAAAATAAACATTAGAAAAGAAATTTTAAAAATATCTTCTGAATGTTTAACATTTGTTAGTCACTGGTTCAACTTACTTTGACAGAGAAGAAATAATATAAATGGTGAATGATGAAGAGTCAAAAATGAGTGATTCCTGTAAAAAATGCTTAAGGTGGAGGACACAGTCTAAAGATAGGTCACTCAACTGAATCACCTACAATGTAACCCTCAAAGCTGCTTGGACTTAGAATGCTTTTTAAATTCTAATTAAGTATTTCTTTCAAATTCCTCTCAGTTAAAGCTGTTTTACATTATTTAATTCATCTCTCCATTTATTTAGTAATCTTAATGAACCCACGATACTGTACAAAAAAGCCCCCAAAATTAAAATCACGTTGAGGGAGAAAAAAAATCCACCCACACAAACAAATGCAAAGCAGAACGTGAACAACGTGATTTAAAGTTGTGTTAAAAGATTAAACTGAGGGGGCGCCTGGGGGGCTCAGTCTGTTAAGCGTCAGACTCTTGGTTTCGGCTCAGGTCATGATCGAGCCCCACATCGGGCTCCTTGCTGACACTGCAGAGCCTGCTTGGGATCCTCTCTCTCTGTCTCTCTCTCTACCCCTCCCCCACTTGTTCTCTCTGTCTCTCTCTCAAAAATAAATAAACTTAAAGATATTAAACCGAGGCATTTAAAGGTTTGTAGGTGTTTATTTGAGCAAAAAGTGATTTGAATCAAACAACACCAAGCCACAAGTAGTTAGGAGTGCTCCACAAGGACTGGGGAGAGAGAGAGAGAAGGTGGAAGAACCACAAGGAACTCACTGATTGGCTGCAGCTTAAGATTTTTTTTTTTTGTAACATTCATTTATTATTGAGAGACTGAGAGAGACAGAGTGTGAGTGGGGGAGGGGAAGAGAGAGAGAGAGGGAAACACAAATCCGGAACAGGCCCCAGGCTCTGAGCTGTCTGCACAGAGCCCAACATGGGGCTCAAACCCCTAAACCCCTAGATCATGACTTGAGCCGAAGTCGGATGCTTAACTGAGCCCCCCAGGCGCCCCATGATTGGCTGTAGCTTAAAGCCTATTTGGCTTTTGTGCTTCCTTGTCCTTAGGTTTCAACTTTGTAGACTTGAAGCATTTACAGGCTTAGATTTTGGTTTGCTTGTTGTGGGTTCATTACAACCACCTGAATCTAATGGGCTCCTTGTTTAATTAAATTTAACAGTTGCATACAGAAACTCATAGGAAAAGTGGAAGGAGGACCTGGCAAACATTAAGCGCTCAGTAAATGTATGTTTAAGGAATAAATGTAAGATTACAGTAAGCTAGTCAGGACCAGTTTCTCGGAGTGAGAGGAGTAATGGGCATGGACTGAGGGGCAGTGGGTAGCCTGGCAGAGCAAATGGCATTAGCAAAGGCCCTGTGGCAAAAAGAAAAAAAAAAAAAGGGCAGGATGTAAGAGTTTCAACAGATTGGTTTGGTTGGAACGAAAGGGTTAGTTGGTGGGTGGAAAGGAAGAGTGTGAGGTTTGATAAGGTATGGTACGTTCTGATACCAAACCAGCTGTCATAACAAATTAAAACACTTGTAACACCCTAAGTATGACAGTTTTGTTCTTAGAACTTTGGCTTCCTTTCTTGAAACGTATTGATAGTAAAACATTAATTCTATAAGACCAAGCTATTTAAGTATTGTGTTGTAAATAGGCTAAAGGGAAATGCCATCGAGATGATAAAGCAAAATATAATGGTACAGGCAATGTCATGGATGGAAAAAATTTACAGATTATCTATTGCAATTCAGCCCCTGTTTTACCAGATGAGAGAGAGATCAAAGATCCAGGCAGAGCGGGGTCCTAAGGCACTGACAATGCCAGGCTAGGTTGCTGCCTCACTAACCAACAGTTGCTGGAATCCTTACTGTTCACAGATCTACCTGTGTTGCATGAGGATGCAATTAGAAGATCAATATGAAAAATATGAAACATAAAAATTACAGAGGGGCACCTGGGTGGCTCAGTCGGTTAAGTGTCCGACTTCGGCTCAGGTCATTAATTTACAGTTTGCTCCTGTGTTCTTTCCTGCATCAGACTCTGTGCTGACAGCTCAGAGCCTGGAGCCTGCTTGGGATTCTCTCTCTGCCCCTCCCCACTTGTGCTCTCCTTCTCTTCCTCTCTCTCTCAAAATGAACTTTTTTTAAAAAGGTATTTCTTTGGGGCGCCTGGGTGGCGCAGTCGGTTAAGCGTCCGACTTCGGCCAGGTCACGATCTCGCGGTCCGTGAGTTCGAGCCCCGCGTCGGGCTCTGGGCTGATGGCTCAGAGCCTGGAGCCTGTTTCCGATTCTGTGTCTCCCTCTCTCTCTGCCCCTCCCCCGTTCATGCTCTGTCTCTCTCTGTCCCAAAAAAAAAAATAAATAAATAAACGTTGGAAAAAAAAAAAAATTTAAAAAGGTATTTCTTTGAGGGGCACCTGGGTGGCTCAGTCGGTTGAGCGTCCGACTTCGGCTCAGGTCATGATCTCACGGTTCGTGAGTTCGAGCCCCGCGTCAGGCTCTGTGCGGACAGCTCAGAGCCTGGAGCCTGCTTAGGATTCTGTGTCTCCCTCTCTCTCTGCCCCTAACCCACTCGCATTCTGTCTCTCTCTCTCTCAAAAATAAATAAACATTAAAAAATAAAAATTAAAAAATTAAATAAAATAAAAAGTATTTCTTTGCAAGATGAAAAGGTCTGGACATTGGTAGCACAAATATGTGAATATACTTAACTATGGCAGTGTCTACTTAGAAGATAGTTAAGATGATTGATTATTTTATTTTTAAAAAAGAATAAAAAAATAAGTGCCCCCATAATTTTTCTTTTTCATGAGTTTTTTTGTTTTTTGTTTTTTGGGTTTTTTTGTTTTTAATTTAAACTTTTGTTCCATCTACTTTGAAGCTAGATCAGCTTTTGATGGTTCAGGAATGCAGATTCACTTGGGTCACCTAAAGTAATGGGCAGCCTGGCTATTTTAAGGATGCACATGACTACGAAAGAGATAAGAATATCAAAGGAACCTAAGAATAGCAATATGATCGGGCTTCAATTGGGAAGGAAAACAAACAGGGAATTGGACAAACTGCACACACTTGCAGAGGCTGGGCTCGCTTGTCACTCTTGGCTGCAGCAGGAATGAAGTCTTCTCCAACCACAGGAGTGACACCATTCTTCCTGTCTCTATGACTACCTGCTGACTACCCCGTTTAGTTATAGCTTCTGCTTACTCATAATTCCAGCTGACTCATAGTCTTTCTAGAACCGACTTTCAGCTTCTCTCCCCACAATCAACCGACTGATTCTCTCTGCATAGCTCACTTCAAATTCTTGAAAGGAAAAAAAAAAAAATCCACCTGGCCTATTAGCTCAGTGTTCAACTTAAGTGGGCATCAGGATCACCCAGAGAGCTTGTGAAACCACAAAGTACTGAGCTTCATTCCTCGCATTTCTGATTTAGTATCTGGAGTAGGGCCTGAGAATGTGCATTTGTAGCAGAATCCCAGGTGATGCTGTCTACATCTGGGGGCCACTCTCAAAAACCACTGGCCTGGTTACTACGGACCCTTTTCTCTGTTTGGATAGAGCAGCTGGGGCTCTGCCTCGTGTCAACAATAGCAGTCTTCTGAACAGACTTTCTGACTCAAATGCAGATTTTAAAAAACTTTCTTCTTGGGGAACCTGGATGGCTCCGTCGGTTGAGTGTCTGACTCTTGATTTCTGCTCAGGTCTCTTTTTAAAAAAAATTTTTAATGTTTATTTTTTTTGAGAGTGAGACAGAAAGACAGAGCATGAGCTGGGAAGGGGCAGAGAGAGAGGGAGACACAGAATCCGAAGCAGGCTCCAGGCTCTGAGCCGTCAGCACAGAGCCCGACGCAGGGCTCAAACTCATAGACCATGAGATCATGACCTGAGCCGAAGTCGGAAGCTCAACTGACTGAGCCACCCAGGCTCCCCAAGTCAATAATATTTAAATGCTTGTTTTCCCCACACTGATATTTCCTTTCTATCATGACCTCTTACCCTTTCCCTTGAGGAACCCACCTATCTGAAATTTCTTGGGAACAGATTTTAGGGAAAAGCTGTAACGTTGGGTTTTTTTTGGTTTTTTGATTGTTTGTTTGTTTAATGAAAACACCTCTGGGGGTGCCTGGCTGGCTCAGTTTGTGGAGCACGTGACTCTTGATCTCAAGGTTGTGAGTTAGAGCCTCGTTGGGTGACGAGAATACTTAAAAAAAGAAAATCTTTAAAAATGAATGAATGAATAAACAAATAAAAATACCTGTAGAATTTACCCCGGCCCCCCCCCCCCCCCAAAAGACCTCTAGAACCCAAGCCCTCTTGAGTTCCATGACTACATTTCGACTATTAGCAGTAGCTCCACCTTACTGGTCCAAGGAGCTCAGTGTCTAATGCCAACCTCAACATAAGGTCCCTCCTACAAGCTCCTCCTCACATTTTTCTTGGGTCTTAACAACAACAAAAACAAAACAAAAAACAACTCCTACTTAACCCAGTCACCCAGGCTCTTCTCTTACTCATACTAATTTAGATGTTTCTATTGGTTCTTCTCTCCCTTCCCCTCATCCTATCCTATCCTATCCCCTCTACATATCCTATGTAGAATATGAAGCCATATTCTACAGATTCTGCCACCCATCACAGGGGTGGCTGAAGCTGGCTCTTCAACCATAGAATTCATCATGGTGTTCCAAACTGTCATTTATTTTTGACCTACACCAGTATTCTCAAACTTTTCCAAAAAGTACCTCTAACAGCAGAGAAAATATAAAGGGTGAGGAGAAGGGTGTCCTTCAGGATTATAGCCCTTAGCAGCTTTTAACTCTTCCTCTGCCCACTTTGGAGACTTATCTCGGTAGACTCCTGTTATCTTCAAAACAGGCAGGTTAGGGCATCTGCGTGGCTCGGTTGGTTAAGCATCCGACTCTTGATTTGGGCTCAGGTCATGATTTCATGGTTGTGAGATCAAGCCCCATGTCGGGCTCTGCACTGGGCTCTGTGCTGGGCATAGAACCTGCTTAAGATTCTCTCTCTCTCTCTCTCTCTCTCAAAAAATAAAAATAAAAATAAAAGAAGCTTTTAGTTATTTGCCAGTGAGCCAAATGGATATTTAGAGAACATCTTTGGTTTAGCAGGAGCTTCTCTCAGGGGACCTGGGTCCTGGTTTGAGAAGGACTCGGCAGACTCTACCTAGTCTCTCTGCCCTCAGTCTATGTGGCTGTTTCATTTCACTACTGCCTACAACCCACTTCAGTAGTTTCCAAAAGGGCCGCCCGGCTACCAAATTAAGTGTAAACTGCTTTCTTTAGAATTCAAAGCCCTCAGTATTCTGCTAAGTGAAATTAGTCAGAGAAAGACAAAAATCCTATGACTTCACTCATATGAGGACTTTAAGAGACAAAACAGAGGAACATAAGGGAAGGGAAACAAAAATAATGTAAAAACAGGGAGGGGGACAAAACAGAAGAGATTCACAAATATGGAGAACAAACTGAGGGTTACCGGAGGGGTTGTGGGAGGGGGATGGACTCAATGGGTAAGGGGCATTAAGGAATCTACTGAAATCATTGCTTCACTATATACTAATTAATTTGGATGTAAATTTTATTTTATTTAAAAAAAAATTTTTTTAACGTTTATTTATTTTTGAGACAGAGAGAGACAGAGCATGAACAGGGGAGGAGCAGAGAGAGAGGAAGACACAGAATCCGAAGCAGGCTCCAGGCTCTGAGCTGTCGGCACAGAGCCCGACGCGGGGCTCTAACTCACGGACCGTGAGGTCCTGACCTGAGCTGAAGTCGGACGCTTAACCGACCAAGCCACCCAGGCGCCCCATGGATGTAAATTTTAAAAAATAAAGTTAAATTACAAAAAAAACCCCTAAATAAATAAATAAACATTAAAAAAAAGAATTCAAAGCCCTCAAAAAATGATAATTTGAATCTTATTTCTGATACTTACTTTTTTGCAAATTGAAGTAGTTTAGTTAGTATGTTCTCAATATTTAATTGAATCTGGTTGTTGGCAAATGGCTTACTTCCACAGTCATCTAGCATACTGGTTCTCAAAAATGTGTCCCCCAGACCAGAAGAACCAGAATCACCTGGGAACTTGTTAGAAATGCATATATTCTGGAGTGCCTGGGTGACTCAGTCGGTTAAGTGTCCAACTCTTGACTTTGGCTCAGGTCATGATTTTAGGGTCGTGGGATCGAGCCCCACTTCAGGCACTGTGCTGAGCGTGGAGCCTGCTGGAGATTCTCTCTCTCTCTCTCTCTCTCTCTCCCTCTGCCCCTCTCCCCCACTCATGTTCTCTCTCTCTCTCTAAAATAAAAAAATAAAAAAAAACAAAGAAATGCATATATTCTGTCCTGTCCTACACCAGACTGGTTTAATCAGGAACTCTGGGCTTGGGGCTGAGCAATTTGCATTTTAAAAAGCCCTCCAGACGATTCTTTTTTTTTTTTTTTTTTTTTTTAAGTTCATTTATTTTGAGAGAGAGCACACAAAAGCATGAGTTGGGGAGGGCAGAGAAGAGAGAGAGGCAGAAAGGGAGGAAGGAGAGAGAATCCTAAGTGCACAGAATCCTGTGTGGAGCTGGATGCAGAGCTCCAATTCACGAACCCTGAGATCATGACCTGAGATGAAATAGAGAGTCAGATGCTTTCACTGAGCCACCCAGGACCCCACCCTCTAGGTGATTCTGATGCAGCTGGGGACCACTGACCTAGCATTAGTTTTCAGATTGAAAACAAGGTAAGATACAGATTTTTTAAAAAGAACTTAATGGAATATAAACTATTATTTAAGTGTAAATTGTTCTTTTTTTAAAGATTTTATTTATATATATGGTTTTAGTTCATTTGAGAGACAGCACCAGTGGGGGGGGGGGCGGAAGGGGGGGGCAAAGAGAGAGGAAGGGAAAGAATCCCAAGCAGAATCAGCACTGTCCATGCAGAGCCCAACGCTGGACTCGAACCCACAAACCACGAGATCATGACCTGAGCCGAAACCGAGAGTTGGATACTTAACCAACTGAGCCACCCAGGTGCCCCTAAAATTTATTTTATTTTATTTTATTTTATTTTATTTTAAAAAACATTTTTTTTTAGGTTTATTTATTTTGAGAGAGAGAGAGCGTGACTGGGATAGGGGCAAAGAGAGAGAGGGGAGAGGAAGAATCCCAAGTAGACTCTGCACTATCAGTGTAGAGCACAATGTGGGGCTCAAACTCATGAACCGTGAGATTACCACCCGAGCCCAAACCAGGAGCTGGACACTCAACCGACTGAGCCACCCAGGCGCCCCTCCGCTAAAGTCTTTTTTACTAGAATTCTGCTACTAAATATATTTTTTTGTACAGGCTCTTCTCAATTAAGAACATGTGTTCTAGAGGAAAAAGAGTCAATTAAACAATTTTTAATTCATTTGTCTCCTCCTAGTGGCAGGCTTTTAAATATTGAACACAACGCCCTATTTATATTTTTTAAAAATTATATTTCTGATTTTTTCATAAGATTCCTCTTATTAACTGCAGTTAAAATCAATTGGCCCTCCCCACCAAATTCCATAGATTTTTTTCTCTCTTTGCTCTGTGGCTATAGAAAATCAGGTAAATTGTCTCTGTCACGGCTCTTTTTAAACCAACTTACAAATTTTCCTTCATTTTGTTACTTCTTAGCAGTAGAACCTCATTATTTAGAACACTTAGAAAGGCGTTTTCTTCCTTTGTGGGACTGAAGGAAACCAGACCATTACCCTTTTTAATTTTTTTTTTTTAACGTTTATTTATTTTTGAGACAGAGAGAGACAGAGCATGAACGGGGGAGGGGCAGAGAGAGAGGGAGACACAGAATCGGAAGCAGGCTCCAGGCTCTGAGCCATCAGCCCAGAGCCCGACGCGGGGCTCGAACTCACAGACGGCGAGATCGTGACCTGAGCCGAAGTCGGACGCTCAACCGACTGAGCCACCCAGGCGCCCCGGAAACCAGACCATTACCCTTTCTCCCTTTCTCTACCCTTTCCTCCCCCATACCATCCCCTTTCTTGCAATGTCCCAGTAACTACTGTACTGGAACAGACACTGCCACCAAATCTCTTTCCAGTTAGCGCTTTGAGCTGTGAAGCTCACAGGTTATAATTATGTGAGCAAATTTCTTTGACTCTTAAAACCAACAAGACAAGATTTGATTTTTTCAAAAAGATGTTATTGGTACGACAGGATAGTTTATGGAGATACTAACACCCTACATATTCCTCTTTATCCCTTCCAAGCAGGTAGCCAGGCCTTTTGTATTCCATCGTCTGGATATCTAACGAATGTAAAGCTGAAGCTACTTGAAGACCATGCCTTTTCCTGTCCATTGTTAGAGTCTGAGCTCCCTAAAGAAATCACGATAGAGGGCGCCTGGGTGGCTCAGTCGGTTGAGCGTCCAACTTCAGCTCAGGTCATGATCTCAGGACTCGTGGGTTTGAGCCCCGCGTCGGGCTCTGTGCTGACAGCTCAGAGCCCGGAGCCTGCTTCCGATTCTGTGCCTCCCTCTCTCTCTGCCCCTCCCCTGCTCGCACTCTCTCTGTCTCTGTCTCTCAAAAGTAAATAAACATTAAAAATTAAAAAAAAAAATCACACTAGATGTCTGACAAGGAAAGGAAGGGGGAGAGGGTGCCTTTATTCAAAACTGGAGTCTGGGAAGGAGTGTAAACCTGTGTGTCTTCATTCCCCTCACAGCACCCTGAACAGGTGCCAAGATCTGTACTCTGCTTAGAAAGGCTAGCCCTCTAAACATCACGGTTTCCAAACACAGCAGGGATTCCGGGGCTCTGGGAAACAGAGTCCCTGCATTTCAAGGACCCGTGTGACTTCCACCATGGGAATTTCAGCGGTAACCAATGTGGGCTAAAGACTGGAAAGTTCTCTCCAAATAGTGTGTAATATCTGGGTGTATAAAAGAAAGCAAATGGACAGAGACTAAATTTTCCTGTCATCCTGTTAAGTAAGTGACATGTTTTGAACATCATTCTTGATAATAATTACCTCTTGAGACTGTCACGAGGCTTAAAGTGTTAAAACAAGCTAATGACACCTGACCCTTACCAACTCCCCCCAACCTCCTCCAGCATGGGTTCTTAGGCCATCTTCTTGGATCCGGGGCCAAATTATATTTCTGCTCTGCAGCTGCCATAGTATTTGGCCCTGAGGTGGCTTTCAAAGAGGTGGCTTTTTCCTTAATCATCTAAGCAATTTCTTTTCCCTGTTCCATTTAAAATGAGCAGCTTCTATTATCGTTGTTGTTTTTAAAAACGGCTATATGAAGTTATAATTCACATACCATAAAATCCACTATTTTAAAGTATACAACTCAGGGTTTTTAGTATATTCACAGAGTTGTGCACCCATCACCACTAATCTTTCATCACCCACCAAACAAACCACACACCCAGCCGCAGTCATTCCCCTTCCCCCGAGGCCTTGGCAACCACTAATCTACTTCTCTCTATAGGCTTGCCTAGCGGACATCTCTATAAATGGAAGCATTCAAGGGGCTCCTGCCTGGCTCAGAGGAGCATGCAACTCTTTATCTCAGGGTTGTGAGTTTCAGACCCCACACTGAGTGTAGAGATTACTTAAAATAAAATAACTAAATGGAAGTATTCAATATGTGGCTTTTTGTGTCTGCCTTCTTGGTGTAACGCTTTCAAGTTCATCCATGTTGTAGCATGTATCTGTACTGCATTCCTTTTTGTTGGCAAATAAGATTCCATATATAGATCTGCCACCTTTGGTTTATTACTTCCATTTTTTTAAATGTTTACTCACTTATTTTTGACAGAGAGAGAGAGCACACGTGAGTGGAAGAGAGAGAGAGAAAGAATCCCAAGCAGGCTCCATGTTGACAGTGTAGAGCCTGGCACGGGGCTCAATCCCACAAACTGTGAGATCATGACCTGAGCTGGAACCAAGAGTCAGACACTCAACTGATAGAGCCATCCAGGCACCCCACTTCCGTTTTTTTAAAGCAACCTTTACACCCAGGGTGGGACTCGAGTTCCCCTCCCCTAGGTCAAGAGTCAGAAGGGATGCTCTAGCTCTATCGACTGTGCCAGGCAGGTATTGGCTTCTTTTTTTTTTTTTTTCATGTTTGTTTATTTTTGAGAGAGACAGAGCATGAGCATGGGAGGGGCAGAGAGAGGAGACACAGAATCTGAAGCAGGCTCCATGCTCCCAGCTGTCAGCACAGAGCCCGATGCGGGGCTTGAACTCACGAACTGTGAGATCATGACCTGAGCTGAAGTCGGACGCTCAACCGACTGAGCCACCCAGATGCCCCTCTTCTATATTGAAGTAAAGATAATTTAGTCTTTTTAAGCTGGGATCTGAGACTTTTTATCTTTTTTAGGATTGAGAATAGAATGTTTTTTTGTTTGTTTGTTTGTAGTAAGCTCTATGGCCAATATAGGGATTGAACTACAAAACCTACAGATCAAGAGTGGCATGCTTTACTGACTGAACCAGCTAGGCACCCTGAGAATAGAACGAATTAAGAGTGAACTCGGTGGAGGAGGGGGGCGGCGGGGGGTAAGGGGCACACACCTGGGTGGCTCAGTCTGTTGAGCATCCGACTCTTGATTTCGGCTCAGGTCATGATCTCATGGTTCATGGGTTCAAGTCCCTGAGTCCGGCTCCTCGAAGGCATCACGGAGCCTACTTGGGATTCAATCTCTCTCTCTCTCTCTGTGCCCCACCCCCACTCTCACAATTTCTCTCTCAAAATACATAAATAAGCTTAAGAAAAAGAAAAAAAGGATGGATTCCAGGGGCATCTGCCTGGCTTAATCAGTACAGCATGAGACTCTTGATCTCGGGATTGTAAATTTGAAGCCCCCATTAGATGTAGAGATTACTGAAAAAAAAAAAAATCTTAAAAAAAAAAAAAAGAATGGACTCCAATTACAAACCATTGAAATTCCTCCCAATCACCAAAAGGCTTCTCTTTCTCCCTCTTTCAAAGCTGATGCTGATAGGTTATTCTGCCCAATAAATATCTGTTTTACTGTCCAAGATGTTTCAAACTTTAAGCTAATTTTCGAAGAGCTTGAGCTCTAGGCTATGAAGCCAATACTATAATGACTCCAGTCCTCCCAAGGGAATGGATTTCTAGTCTGTGTGCTAAGTTATGATATTAAAATTACTTTATATAGATTTTGTATCCATGATTTTGTAAATACATAGAATATCTCTGAAATGACATATAAGAAATGGGTAAAAATGGTTGCCTACAGAAAGAGGATGTTGGGGAACAGGGATGGAAAGATAACTTCTCACTCCATATCCTCTTGTAAGTTGTTCAAAATAAATAAAAATAATAATTACTTCATAAATAGTAAACAGGAATAACCTTTATTAGAAATATGAAGCTATTTATTTGAAAGGGACTTCTTGAATTGTTACACTGACCTTGCAAAACACACATTTCTCATTCCTCAAGTCTTTGTGGCTGCTGTTCCCTCAGCTTGGATTGTCCTTCTCCTCATTATCTTCCCTTTCTTTTACTCCAATAAAATCTGACACTTTCTGTAATTTTTCAATTTACGAGGCACTTTTATTTATTTTTTAGTTTATTTATGCATTTTGAAAGAGAGAGAGGGAGAGCCCTAGCTGGCGAGGGGCAAAGAGAGGGAGACAGAGAATATCAGCACAGAGCCCAGTGCGGGGCTTGAACCCGTGAACCATGAGATCATGACCTGGGCCACAACCAAATGTCAGACGCTTAACCGAATGAGACACCCAAGCACCCCAACAAAGCACTTTTAGTTACAACATGATCTAATCTTCAAATACAAAATAGACAATAAGTATAAAATATTTTAATCTTAATTTAATAAATAAGAACACTGAGGTTTAGAAAGTGTAGCAGTTTGTCCTAGATCACAATTATTACCTTTCAGAGCTAGAATTCAAATCTACAATTTAAAACGAATTTGCTTTAAGTTTATTTGTTTTTGAGAGACAGAGCATGAGCGGGGGAGGGGCAGAGAAAGAGGGAGACACAGAATCCCAAGGAGGCACCAGACTGAGTTGTCAGCACAGAGCCCCACATGGGGCTGGAACCCCCAAACCCCCAAACCGTGAGATCATGACCTGAGCTGAAGTTGGACGCTTAACCAACTGTGCCACCCAGGCATCCCCAAATCTACAACTTCTAACAGGCCAAGTGCTCTTTTTTTTGTAAAGCTATGATATCCTATTTCTTTAATGGGGCAACTGGGTAGAAAAGTACAAAGATGTTTACTAAAGTGTTGTGTAATATATTTTTTAAAGACGTTAATCTCTAACCCAACACGGGGCTCAAATTTACCACTAGGAGATCAAGAGTAGCATGCTCCACCCACTGAGCCAGCCAGGCGCCCCAAGCGTTGTGTAATATCAATATTACACAATAAACATTACGCATTACTAAAAATTATGATGTAGATCAGTATTTACCATGGAAAACTTGGAATAAACATCCATGATACTACATATGGTGAGAAAACGAGTTTAAAACATACAAACTGATTACCTCAAAAAAGGTGTTTATAATTAAAAAAAAAAAAGGAAGGATATGTGTGTGTGTATGTATATATGTACGTATATATAATTTTAATATAAATTTTAGAGAGAGAGCGCGAATGAGGAAGGGGCAGATAGAGAAACAGAGGAGCTTAAGCAGGCTCCATGCATACAGCAAAGAGCCCAATGTAGGGCTCCAACCCACAAACCTTGAGATCATGACCTGAGCCAAAGTCCAGAGTCAGCCGCTCAACCCACTGAGCTACCAGCCCTCCCCCCACTCCCCACCCCAAAGTGTTTTTTAAAAGACAATACTATAGGGTCAACTGGGTGGCTCGGTTAAACACCCAACTTCTGCTCAGGTCATGATCTGCCGGTTCCTGGATTCCAGCCCCATGTGGGGCTCTGCGCTGACAGCTCAGAGCCTGGAGCCTGCTTCAGATTCTGTCTCCCTCTCTCCACCATCAAACATAAATAAACATTAAAAATTTTTTGGAAAAAAAAAAAGTCAATATTCTAAAATTTTGTATGTCACTACTAACAGATAAAATACAGTTCAGTGCTTAATATATGCCCAAATTTCTTTAATGGGCTAAGTTTTACACGTATTGTCTCATTTAATCCTCACAATAACCAACTTGCCTAAGATTTTGCTGCTAAAAATGCTGCTGAACTGGACAAGTATTAGACCCTAAAGCTCATGCTCTTCAGCGCTAGATCATCCTGTCTCATGTACAAAGATCATTTATTTTACAATCAGAGAAACCATGAGTTTGAGAAAATCCTGTTCAAAACTCCACCTCCCCAGGTCTCCGTATTCCCAGGACAATGTTTGTCTTACAGCACCTATGGCGATCTGATTAACGTACAATTGGCTGAGTCCCTTTCTCTACCCTAGATCCCACGCAGCCGGCCTGCCTGAAACCCAAGCCCCCCTTCTAGCGGGTTTTTTTTTTTTTTTTTTTGAGCAGCGCGAGCTCCTTACGCGTTACATTGAAATGTGCCCTTCTTTTGGGATGAGCACTGGCTGTTGTATGGACACCAATTTGACAATAAATTTCATATATTGAAAAAAAAAAAAAAAGAAATGTGCCCTTAACTCGGCTCACGGAGAACTTGAATTGAGGGGTAGTGCTCACACGCTATAAAGAATTTCTTTCCAAGAAATGTAGGCTCGGGGCAAAGCGAGGCCTCTCCGTTTCCCTCCCACAAAGTGGTTTCTTTGCAAGCACCTGCTTTATCAACTCTCCCTCCCCAGTTCTCTCCCCTAACCCGGGGCCCAGAGTCCGAAGGCGTCTTCGGTCGTAGGCCGTCCCCGGCCAGCAGCCACTAGAGCCCAGCGCCTGCTCTCCAGAAAGGAACAAGGAGAAGGCTCGGACCGGACTTCCACGTGGGCACGGAGGCGGCCATCTCGCGTCCTGGCAGGAGCAGTCCGCGGGGTCAGAGCGGCAGCCGGACCGGGAGCTGCCGCCCGTACTCAAGATGGCGGCCATGGAGGGCGTGGCCTGTGACTCGGAGGTTCCGAAAAGGTGCCGTATCATGGCGGCGACGGAGGAGCGGAGCCGAGAGGAAGAAGAAGAGGAAGAAGAGGAGGCAGTGAGTGGTATTGCGGCGGCCTGTGCGGCGGAGGCGGCGTGTGGGGCAGGGAGTCGGGATGCGGCCGGCGGGAGGCAGAGTCCCCAGCGCGTAAGGCCAGGAGGGCGGGCCCCTGCCCTGGCTGCCACACGGTCGTTAGAATGGGGAAGTAGAGGCAGTCGCTTTCGGTAACGTCGCTTGCTACCTCTCGTTGAAAGCAGGACTTAGTGTTCACAAAGGCTGGGGTCGTTGCATTGGGGAGTTTTGGCTTCTCTTGTTAACTGCCTCTTTCTGCACACTGCGGTGCTAGCATGTTAACTCCTCTTTCTTCCACCAGGAGCAGTTGGTTCTGGTGGAATTGTCCGGAATTATTGACTCAGACTTTCTATCAAAATGTGAAAATAAATGCAAGATTTTGGTGAGTCTTCTAGAGTTAGAGGATATTTGTAGGTTTTCTTACATTTATTTATTTTTTTTTTTTTTAATTTTTTTTTTTTCAACGTTTATTTATTTTTTTGGGACAGAGAGAGACAGAGCATGAACGGGGGAGGGGCAGAGAGAGAGGGAGACACAGAATCGGAAACAGGCTCCAGGCTCTGAGCCATCAGCCCAGAGCCCGACGCGGGGCTCGAACTCACGGACCGCGAGATCGTGACCTGGCTGAAGTCGGTCGCTTAACCGACTGCGCCACCCAGGCGCCCCTGTAGGTTTTCTTACATTTAAACAAGAATGAAAGAAATACGTATCCCCGAAGATCTATTCCTCGTTACAAAGCATTGAATTCTAAGGACAATTAGGTAGAAGTACAAAGGGATTGTGGGAGAAAATGCCACACTCGGCCTGAGGGTCTGAATGTGTGGCTGGCGAGAGTTTAAGATTTAGAGGGGGTAGCATTTTGATATGGAACAATACATTTTGAAAAAAACCCACATTGTTTTAGATAGTGAGTGCGGGAGAAAAAACGCAGCGAAGAGAGCTCAGATGTGCACGCAGACGCCACCTAGAGAAGGGAGAAAAGATTCGTACTAAACTTATAAGACCTCAAGCTCTGCTGTTGACTTGAGCTATGGTGTCATAAGTTACCATCTGTTTTATCACTTTACTTTAAAATCTTTCAGCTATTGTGGACAACACTGCTCTTACCTTAACTTGAGGAGGATGTTGATTGAAATACACGTTACTCCTTGGGTATGAATTAAGTGTTCTTCAGGCCCTTAGCTGCTGTATTCAGAGCATTTTTAGCTTATCTTGTACTTGCTAGTTCAAGCTCCAGAGGTTCCCCAGTTGTGGAGATCACTCTCCTTGGTAGCAAGGTTATGTATTGAGTGCTCTTTCTTTTGTGGCTTTAATTGAGATAAAATTGATATATAACATTATATTTCGGGAGTACAACATAATGATTTAATAGTTGTATGTGTGGTGGGAAATGATCACCACAAGAAGTCTAGTTAACATCCGTCACTACACACAGTTACAATATTTTTTCTTATAGAGTTTTTGTTTGTTTGTCGAAGTAAGTTCTGTGCCCATTGTGGGGCTTGAAGTCAGGACCCTGAGATGAAGAGTTGCATGCTCTACAGACTGAGCTGGCCAGGCATCCCATCATAACGAGAACTTTTAAGATTTACTCTCAGCAACATTCAAGTGTACAATATGGTATTATTAAGTAGAATCACCATGCTGTACGTTACATTCCCAGGACTTATTTATTTTATAACTGAAAGTCTATATCTTTTGACTGCCTTCACTCATTTCACCCAACCCTGCAAGGCTTTTTCTAGTGATGATTTTTTTATGATCCTGTGTTCTGTTGTAGGGAATTGACACTGAGAGGCCCATTCTGCAAGTGGACAGTTATGTCTTTGCTGGAGAGTATGAAGGTAGGAGGATGTCAGATAGATGAAACTTCTTTTTTTATATGCTTCTCACAGAAAGTCATTGTTATTTCTCAACAAGTTGCTTTCAACTTTTCTGCAGACACTCTTGGGACCTGTGTTATTTTTGAAGAAAATGTTGAACATGGTAAGTGCTTGCAGTGCTGACTCAGATCTTTTTACTGTGAAATATTACAAACTTATGTACAGTGAATGTTAAACTTAAACATCTCATGTATCCATTGTCTAGCTGTATCAAATCCTACCATTTTGCCAGATAGCTAAAAACCATTCCAGATACATTTGAAGCCTCTTGTATACCTCTCTCTAAACATATGTCCCTTCCTCTGTCTTGATAATCACTATTCTGAATTTGATGTATTTCTTTCCCGTATTTGATTTTGTTATATATATATACATGTATATATATGTATATATGTATATGTATATATATATGTATATGTATACACACATCCATCCATCCACAAACAATAAATAGCTTTTCTTTTAGTATATTTTCAAACTTGATATAAATTACATGTATCATTCTATAACCCTTTTCAGTTATAGATAGGTTTTGAGATTTATACATATCGGTATGTATAATTCTATTTTCCCTGTTGCTTAGTATTCTATTTGTGACCGTACCGCAATTTATTCTCCAGTTACTAGACAGGTTGATCACTTTTATTTTTACCATTAAATATTGATAACTCTGAACATTTATTGAATGCCTTCTATTTGTTAGACACTGTTCTAAACGCCACATGTATTAACTCATTTAATCCTCATCACATCTGTGAGGTAGATACCATTGCTGTCTTCATTTTATATTTGAAAACACTGAAGCACAGAGAGGTAGGTAACATTCCAAAGGTCATACACGAAGTGCGACAGCCAGGATTTGAACCCAGGTTGTCTGGTCCAGAGCCTCTGATCTTAATTATACATATTAACTCATTGCAGAAATGCGGCCATGAGTATTTGTGTGTCTCCTTGTGCATGTATGTAAAAATGTCTCTAACGTATATGCTTAGAAATGGAATTACTAGATTGCTGAGTGTGTGTTAGGTTTAACCATATGAAGTGACCAGCTTGGGCTGAATATGGACCGTTTCATGTGGTTCAACCAAACAGATATGACTGTGATCCTTTCTAAAGGGTAGTATCGGTTACACTCATGTAACAGCATGTGCAAATTTTCATTGTGCTTCACACCTGTAGCTTAGAGCCTCATCCTCCCTCTTGCCCGTGCCCACGGTTTCCTATAAAGCTGTGCTCCCAGGCAGCAACTTTTTTTCTGAGCCTTCTTTTGTGATTGGGAATGTCCTCACTCCAGTCTCTGGCTGCAGGTAGTAGGTCTGACTTCGGTCCTTCATTTTGAGTGGTAGAATTTGAGACCTTATTACCCTGTAAGGCCAGCTTCCTGGCCCCACTTCTGTACTTCAGGGCTGGAGCCTAACAGGCCTATAGCTTTAATTTCACTCACAGTTTTGTGTTTTAGTCCTCTGGAGATGTTTGCTGTTTTTGAGTCCAGTTTTGCCTTCAGTTGTTATGTATTTTATCTGTTACTTCTCTGTGCTGGGAGCAGGAGGGATGAGTTAAATTTTGAACTTACTACACTATTTCTACAGGAAGTAGTTTAGTCTAATTCTTTAACTGGAATTATTATTTAAAAAAAATTTTTTGGGGGGCGCCTGGGTGGCGCAGTCGGTTAAGCGTCCGACTTCAGCGAGGTCACGATCTCACGGTCCATGAGTTCGAGCCCCGCGTCAGGCTCTGGGCTGATGGCTCAGAGCCTGGAGCCTGTTTCCGATTCTGTGTCTCCCTCTCTCTCTGCCCCTCCCCTGTTCATGCTCTGTCTCTCTGTGTCCCAAAAATAAATAAACGTTGAAAAAAAAAATTTATAAAAAAAAAACAAATTTTTTTTTAAGTTTACTAATTATTTTGAGAGGGAAAGAGAGCACAAGTGGGGAAGGGGCAGAGAGGGAGAGAGAGAATCACCAGCAGGCTCAGCACCACCAGTGCAGAGCCAGATGTAGGGCTCGAACCCATGAACCACAGGATCATGACCTGAGCTGAAGTTGGACGCTCAACCACCTGAGCCACCCAGGCGACTCTGAACCGGAATTGTTGGGGCTTAACATGACTATTTGATGGCATCAACAATAAAATAATTGAGTTCATTTTATGTTCTAGGTGATGCAGAAGGCAGTAATAGAACGGTGTTAAAATATAAGTGCCATACAATGAAGAAGCTCAGCATGACAAGAACTCTTCTGACAGAAAAGAAGGAAGGAGAAGAAAACATAGGTTAGTTCACTTAGTTCTCTGAAAGTAGGTGATTTAGTATCGGCTTTGATAATGACACATTGCTGCCAGGACATTTCTGTACTTTGTAGTAATAGCTATGTAATATGAAAATTGAGGGGCGCCTGGGTGGCGCAGTCGGTTAAGCGTCCGACTTCAGCCAGGTCACGATCTCACGGTCCGTGAGTTCGAGCCCCGCGTCGGGCTCTGGGCTGATGGCTCAGAGCCTGGAGCCTGTTTCCGATTCTGTGTCTCCCTCTCTCTCTGCCCCTCCCCCGTTCATGCTCTGTCTCTGTCTGTCCCAAAAATAAATAAACGTTGAAAAAAAAAAAAAAAGTTTAAAAAAGAAAATTGAGGGTGTTCCATGAAAAGTATCAAACATAGATTTAAAATTTATTTGAACTCTGGTGTGGCAGAGGGCACTAGAGACGTATAAGAAATCTTTTATCTGCTTTGCGTGGAAACAATTGTGAGGAGTCTGTCAAGAAACTTGATAGATTTTCAGCCCCTAGGGAATTCAGCAGCTGCTACCCACCCCATCCCCTTAATTAAAACTTCTTTGTAAATGGAGACGACAGGATCTGTGTCGTCAAGGTGTAACCCCAGAGGATCTCCTGGAAACTTGTGGCAGCGGTGGCAACCTTTCCCAAGAAGCTCACAATTGGAAGAAGCTGGCTCTATATGTGAGGGAAGGACTCACAGGTTTTAGACCGAAGACTCTTTTTTTTTTTTTTGAGTTGGAGGGGAGCACAAATGAGCGAGCTGCAGAGAGAGAGAGAAGCAAGGCTTATCCAGGGCTCTTGTTTTACCCGATGCAGCTCTTGTGTTCTCCTGAATCAGGGCTCAAGCTCACCCGATGTGGGACTTGAACTCATGAATGGTGAGATTATGCCCTGAGCTGAAGTCGGGTGCTTAATGACAGAACCCACCCAGGTGCCCCTAAATCTCATTCTTAATTTGCATCCGCTGAGCCTTCCCCAATTGCTGGTCATCCCAGAGTAGAGACTTTGAACTAGTGCTTCTTGAACCCATCCATAGCAGGCACATATTTGTGGAGATGAGCAAATCATTACTTGGAAGTTTAAAAGCTCATTGCTCATAAGTGAAGTAAGAGAAATCACACATTTATCTAAATATAAAAAAATTAAAAAAACTAATAACAAAAAGCAGAAACAGGCCCATAAATACAGAGAACAAACTGGTGGTTGCCAGAGGGGTGGGGGTGGTGGGATGGGCAGAATGGGTGAAGGGGAGTGGGAGATACAGGCTTCCAGTTATGGAATGAGTAAGTCACTCGAATAAAAGACACAGCATGGGGAATATAGTCAATGGTACGGTAATAGTGTCATATGGTATATGGTGACAGATGGTAGCTGCAGTTGTGAGCATGGCATAATATATAGACTTTTCAAATCACTGTATTGTACACCTGAAACTAATGTCACATTGTGTGTCATCTATTCTTCCATTTTAAAAAATTTACTAATGAAAAAAAAGCTCATTGCTCAAAGACATATTTCAAACTCTGATAAACATGACCCTAGTGATGAATATTTGTGGCTTGATTTATTATATTTGAGGAATAAACATATGAAGGCACATTAATCATGTAGAAATTAATTATACCAGTTACATATAAGTACATAAAAAATCTTTGTTCTTAACATGTATATCCCAAAACTATCCCCATTTTTAGCATTTCGTGAAAGTAACAGGAAGAGGGGTGCCTGGGTGGCTCAGTCGGTTAAGTGTCCATCTTCGGCTCAGGTCATTATCTCATGGTTCATGGGTTCAATCCCCGCGTCAGGTTCTGTGCTTACGGCTTGGAGCCTAGAGCCTGCTTTGCATTCTGTGTCTCCCTCTCTCTCTGCCCCTTCCCCACTCACACTTTGTCTCTCTCTCTCTAAAATAAAACAAAATATAAAATAAAATAAAATAAAATAACAGGAAGAAAGAGGTACTTGAAGTTCTAGAATGGACTTGAAAGGCAGATACATATCAGATAGCTTAGCTATTATTTTGATATATTTTTTTAAAGCAGGAAGTTGTAGAATTTCCTTTCCTAGAGTCTTTAATAAACCACCAGGTCGACCGTGGGAAGATTTGCATGTTTCGTTTAATCAAATACGTTAGTTAGCTCAAGGCTATATTGGTTATGCATTGCTGCATAAAAAATTCCCTCTAAACTTAATGGTTTTAAAACAACAACAAAAATATTTTACACAGTTTCTGTGAATCAGGCATTTGGCCAGGTGGTTCAGCTTAGCCAGGTGGTTCTGGCTCAATGTCTCTCTTGAGGTTACCGTCAATATGTTGGCTGGACTGAAGAAGGGATCTGAAGGCTTGAGTAATGTGGAACATCTGAATATAAGTTGGCTCACTCACATGCCTGGCTGGTTTATGCTGACTGTTAGCAGGATGCCTCAGGACCTTGCCTACCCATAGTACTGTTCAAGTGCGCTCCTGACAATGGCAGATGGCTTCTTCCAGATCAAGTGATCTGTGAGAACAACATAGAAGCCACAATATCTTTTATGAACTAGCCTTAGAAGTCACATTCTGTCATTTCTGCCATATCTTATTTATTATGGGAAGGGACGACACAGGGGCATGAATACCAGGAAGGTGAAGATCTTTGGGGACCATCTTGGAGGCTACCAAACATGGCAATATGCTGCAGGCAGAACAAAAGAAAAGGAGATGTGGGCCCTGCCTTCTGGGAGTTTGCACTCTAAAGTCAATCACACTGAAACAGACATGTGTGAATGGGACTCAATACCCGTTTCATTCAACTTATTTTAAGTTTCTGTTATGTGCCAAGTATTTAAGCTAAATAACAGAATAGGCAATAGGATGGATGGCTTCAAGATTTTGAACCTGGTGACTATGCGAATGATGGTATTGCAGGAAAAAAAATAATGAAAGAATGGTTGAAGCTGGCTGGAGGGAAAAGGACTAATCAACTTTTGATAGAAGGAGATTTAAAAAAATTTTTTTTTCAACGTTTATTTATTTTTTGGGGGACAGAGAGAGACAGAGCGTGAACGGGGGAGGGGCAGAGAGAGAGGGAGACACAGAATCGGAAACAGGCTCCAGGCTCTGAGCCATCAGCCCAGAGCCCGACGCGGGGCTCGAACTCACGGACCGCGAGATCGTGACCTGGCTGAAGTCGGACACTCAACCGACTGCGCCACCCAGGCGCCCCAGAAGGAGATTTTATAGTAGTAACATATGAGAAGACATGGCATCAGCCATAAGGATGGTTCAACAAACAGTCACAGAAGAGTTAGCTTCTGGTGGTGAATAGGAGCAGATGGAAGTGTGAACGGGGTGACAAGATGGGTTGTGGTATCTTAGAGATATCTAATGGCATTTTGAAGGTATAACTAAGGCTTGCTATAGAAATTAATGAGGAACCACTGAAAATATTTGACTGAAAGGGTCAGAAGGATAAAAGAAATGATTAGCATCATTGAAGCAGTTCTTTTTTTTTTTTTTTCAATATATGAAATTTATTGTCAAAATGGTTTCCATACAACACCCAGTGCTCATCCCAAAAGGTGCCCTCCTCAGTACCCATCACCCACCCCCCCTTGCTCCCACCCCCCATCAACCCTCAGTTTGTTCTCAGATTTTAAGAGTCTCTCATGCTTTGGCTCTCTCCCATTCTAACCTCTTTTTTTTTTCCTTCCCCTCCCCCATGGGTTTCTGTTAAGTTTCTCAGGATCCACATAAGAGTGAAAACATGGTATCTGTCTTTCTCTGTATGGCTTATTTCACTTAGCATCACACTCTCCAGTTCCATCCACGTTGCTACAAAGGGCCATATTTCGTTCTTTCTCATTGCCCTGTAGTACTCCATTGTGTATATAAACCACAATTTCTTTATCCATTCATCAGTTGATGGACATTTAGGCTCTTTCCATAATTTGGCTATTGTTGAGAGTGCTGCTATAAACATTGGGGTACAAGTGCCCCTATGCATCAGTACTCCTGTATCCCTTGGGTAAATTCCTAGCAGTGCTATTGCTGGGTCATAGGGTGGGTCTATTTTTAATTTTCTGAGGAACCTCCACACTGCTTTCCAGAGTGGCTGCACCAATTTGCATTCCCACCAACAGTGCAAGAGGGTTCCCGTTTCTCCACATCCTCTCCAGCATCTATAGTCTCCTGATTTGTTCATTTTGGCGACTCTGACTGGCGTGAGGTGATATCTGAGTGTGGTTTTGATTTGTATTTCCCTGATGAGGAGCGACGTTGAGCATCTTTTCATGTGCCTGTTGGCCATCTGGATGTCTTCTTTAGAGAAGTGTCTATTCATGTCTTCTGCCCATTTCTTCACCGGGTTATTTGTTTTTCGGGTGTGGAGTTTGGTGAGCTCTTTATAGATTTTGGATACTAGCCCTTTGTCCGATATGTCATTTGCAAATATCTTTTCCCATTCTGTTGGTTGCCTTTTAGTTTTGTTGGTTGTTTCCTTTGCTGTGCAGAAGCTTTTTATCTTCATAAGGTCCCCGTAGTTCATTTTTGCTTTTAATTCCCTTGCCTTTGGGGATGTGTCGAGTAAGAGATTGCTACGGCTGAGGTCAAAGAGGTCTTTTCCTGCTTTCTCCTCTAGGGTTTTGATGGTTTCCTGTCTCACATTCAGGTCCTTTATCCATTTTGAGTTTATTTTTGTGAATGGTGTGAGAAAGTGGTCTAGTTTCAACCTTCTGCATGTTCTGTCCAGTTCTCCCAGCACCATTTGTTAAAGAGACTGTCTTTTTTCCATTGGATGTTCTTTCCTGCTTTGTCAAAGATTAGTTGGCCATACGTTTGTGGGTCTAGTTCTGGGGTTTCTATTCTATTCCATTGGTCTATGTGTCTGTTTTTGTGCCAGAAACAGTTCTTGATTGTGGAGGGTTCATTGTTGGGTTAGGGCTTTGTAAGTACGAGAAGGAAAACAATTTTTTTCAAGTTTTTGTTTTTTATTGTTTGTTTTTTTTGGAGAGGTGTCTTATTTCATCATTGGATGTTCCAACTCAAAATGACATGTTACTGTTGACTTGAAAGACGATAGGGTGGTATCATCCACGAAAACTGAGGAGAAAATCGTATGGAAGTGACAGAATTTTCTATAAGGTGTGAGGTGGCAGTGAGAACTCAGTGATCTCTCAGGATGATTTGGGAATTGGACTCTGGAAAAGGAGGTTGGAATGGTAACTAAAGTTAATTACTTTTAGTGATATTTTTTTTAGAGATTTATTTTCAGTCTGAATTTTAATAAAATTCTAATTGCAGTATAGTTGATATACGATATTATATTAGTTTCAGGCATACAACATAGTGACTTGATAATTATATACATTACAAAGTGCTCACCATATAGTGTAGTTCCCACTGGTCACCATATAAAGTTACTAAAATATTATTGACTATATTCCGTTTTTAGTGATTTTGATGTTGCATACACTATAGGCATTCTAAGATCTCCAGATAAGATGGAAATTCCATGATTATTTATCAGTAGTTATGGGCACCATGTTCATTGGTTTACCTTGGGATTTTATTTTGACGTGTATCCATAGGATGAAAATTTAAATTAAAGAGAAATATACTTCAGTGCCTGAAATTCCTTTTTCATGTTTCTTTCTTGGTTTGTCCTCCCATCCCTCACCCTCCCTTACCAGGTGGTGTGGAATGGCTGCAGATCAAGGACAATGATTTCTCCTATAGACCCAACATGATTTGTAGCTTTCTGCATGAAAGTGAAGATGACGATGTGGTAGCTCCAGCCTCAGAGAAACCTTTGGAGCTGGAAGAGCAAGAGATTCAAATGAAAGATAGTTCAAACCTGAGTTATGAACAGGGGAAACCACTGAACTTGGAGATAGAGAATTCTGGTTCTCTTACTGATATCCCTTCTGAGTCAGAAGGTTCTGTTTTTATGGAAACTCAAGATACTGCCTTAGAAATCACTCCTAGATGAAATGTTTCTCATAGTAACTAGTAACAAACTTTTTGGAGCTTTTATATAAAATAATTGACTGTGTAGCTTTTCAGTTCACTATTTTACTAGTTTTGTTGACTCTACACACATTTCCAATTGTAGTACAGTTTAATATACCAGAGTCATTAAGGGCCAGATATGAATTGAATTTTTAAAAATATGATGTAAATGACTATAGGGACCCTTCTCTGGTAAGTCTTTTAAATTGGAGGTTTTATTAAGGTAAGTGTATCATTTTTTATTGCAGCTGTCACAAATGACTCCAAATGTAGTGGCTTAAAATGACACAAGTGTAGGTCAGCTAGCTGACATGGGCTAGGCTAAAATCAGAGTGTTGGCAGGACCTCATTCTCTACTGGAGGTTGGGGTTGGGGACTCTTATTTCCTTGTTCATTCAGTTATTGGCAGATTTCAGTTCTTTACAATTGAAGGATCAATGTCCCATTTTCTTACTATCATCTGAGAGCCATTTCCACCTTCTAGAGGGTGCATACATTGCTTGGCTATGGTCCTCTTCTCTTTAAAGCCAGTAATGGTCAAGTCCCTCTCACTCTTTGAGTCTCTCCTGCTTCTTCCATCATACTATTTCTGACTCATCTTGCTAATTACCTGACCCAGTATCTGTTTTTTCTTTTTTCATTTTGTAACAATCCCAGAATTATTCAGGTTATCAATTTGCCCATGTGTATGCATATATGTGGCCATATGACTAAGTTCTGGCCAGTGACATGGAATTATAAGTGTTGAGTGATAGATGCTTCTGGAAAGTTTCCTTAAATTTTAAGACATAAAGGGAAGTGGGCCAGTTCATTTTCTCTTTCTTCCTGCTGGAACATGGATGTGGTGGCTAGAGCTTCAGCAGGCTTTTGGGACTAGAAAGGAACCTTGGAAATAGAAGTCACGAGTGGCAAAGCAACAAGATAGAAGATTGGATCTTGATATGCTGCCCTGGACTGCCACGAATAAAGAAGGTTAATAATAGAACCCTTTCTTTTTCTCCATGGTAGAATGACTTCAAATTTAACTTTTGGCACTGTTTTCCCTGGAAATCTACAAGATGAAATAATAGAATGTCAACTGTGATGTCAGGCAATATTGCTTATGATTAAAAATGACCCCTTATTGGTAAATGGTATCTAGATCAGGAAGACTATATGACAACTGTAAATACCCATCGGAAAATATGGACTGGGCCTCCTGAAGCACTGTTTCTTTTTCTTTTTTTTTTTTCTTTTTTTCTTTTCTTTTCTTTTCTTTTCTTTTCTTTCTTTCTTTCTTTCTTTCTTTTTTTTAAAAATAGGCTCCATGCCCAATGTGGGGCTTGAATTCACAACCCTGAGATCAAGAGTCATGTCCTTTACTGACTGAGCCAGCCAGGTGCTTCAAGCACTGTGGTTCCTATTACAAAGATCCCTGGAAGCTACATTCATGGCTGTTTCAAGAGATACTGGTTCTTGGGCAGCCTGAAGTTTCTAAGCCAGCATGGCTTCTGCACCCACCCAGATGATCTTGTTCCCTTACACCTGATCTGACGCTTGGGTGCCAGAGTAAAGCCTCCTGTTGAAACAAACCTCATGCTGTTGTGCTGTTTCCAATGAAGTGAAGTGAGCCGGTGCCGGGTTCAGTCCCAGAAGACCTATTGGGTCCTGAGTGTGAACGTCATTCCTAACCTGTGACTGCTGCTGTTCAGGCAGGGAAGGCACTGCAACTACCTACCTCCGGCCTTTTGTGTGAGGGAGAAATACCTTTCCTCTTGTTTAAGTCATGCTGTAATAGCCACATGTAATCCTATTTAATACATTATGCATTTAGAAAACTGGAGAAAAGGGTAAGGAAGTAGAATGGAAAATTCTTGAGACCTGTAATCTTGCAAAGAAACTCATCTGATGTGTGATGTAGTTCTACCTTAAGTTGAAGAGGATAATAAAGTCTTATATTCTGAAAAGAACATAACGTGTTTTTAGTTCCTTGCCTGTAAATGAGGATATGAGGATAAATGTTGGGAATTTAGTAAAATGAATCTTATTTTTCAATTATGAAATGTTTTGTCAGACTAGAACTTCACAAATTAATTTCTCCACCATTGGTCTGTCTTACTGATTTAACTGCTATCACTTACAAACGAATCTTGGAACTACAGTCTCTTTGTAGCTGTCACAATACTGCTTCTGACACTGAATGCAGTAGGTGGCTTTTGCTTAACAAATAATGATATTCTATTTAAAATGGCTTTGTTTGTTTTGATTTTTTTTTAAATTTTTTTTTCAACGTTTATTTATTTTTGGGACAGGGAGAGACAGAGCATGAACGGGGGAGGGGCAGAGAGAGAGGGAGACACAGAATCGGAAACAGGCTCCAGGCTCTGAGCCATCAGCCCAGAGCCTGACGCGGGGCTCGAACTCATGGACCGCGAGATCTTGACCTGGCTGAAGTCGGATGCTTAACCGACTGCGCCACCCAGGCGCCCCTGTTTTGATTTGTTTTTGAGAGAGACAGTGCTAGTGGGGACAGGCAGAGAGAGGGAGAGAGAATCCCAGGCAGGCTCCAACTGTCAGTGCAGAACCTGATGTGGGGCTCGAACCCACGAAGTCATGAAATCATGGCCTGAGCTGAAACCAAGAGTCAGACGTCTAACTGACTGAGCCACCCAGGCGCCCTGATGGTATTCTATTTAATAGGATTTTATATGGCTAAGGTTCATCATGGGGAATTACTCCTTAAGGCCATTATAGAAATGTTAGGAAATCCACACATTTGTTCATTATGTACTATATAGTTGATCATAACAAATTTGTTGACAGAGTCAGCTGAAATTATTGATATTATGTGGTTAGCTATTTAGCAGCAGCTAATAATTTTCCAGAATCTACTGTTTTCATTTTTTTGTTGTTCCTATGTGAAACCGAAAAAACTTCCTAATGTGTTAGGCTTGCATACAGTTCTCTCCAGAAATGTCATTGATTCTAGAAATGGACTTGCTGTCTCTCTTTTATGACTTCCACCATTCTTTTTTTTTTTTTAAGGTTTTTTTTTTTTTTTTTTTTTTGTAAATTTTTTTTTTTCAACGTTTATTTATTTTTGGGACAGAGAGAGACAGAGCATGAACGGGGGAGGGGCAGAGAGAGAGGGAGACACAGAATCGGAAACAGCTCCAGGCTCTGAGCCATCCGCCCAGAGCCCGACGCGGGGCTCGAACTCACGGACCGCGAGATCGTGACCTGGCTGAAGTCGGACGCTTAACCGAATGCGCCACCCATGCGCCCCTTTTTTAAGTTTTTATTTTGAGAGTGAGTGCATGCACAAGCAGGGGAGGGGCAGGGAGAGAGGGAGGGAGGGAGAGAGAGAGAGAGAGAGAGAGAGAGAGAGAGAGAGAATCCCAAGCAGGATCCACACTGTCAGCACGGAGCCTGATGCTGGGGCTCGAACTCATAAACGGCAAGATCATGACCTGAGCTGAAACCAAGAGTTGGAGGCTCAGTTGACTGAGCCCACCGTTCTTTCCTTATGGAATAAGAGAATTCTGTTTATAAAATTGTCTAGAGGTACATTTTATTGATTCAATACAGAGTAAATATATGCCTTTGTTAATGACAATATGTAGTTTCTAGATACTGGTATATATATTTTTTTCTTTAAAAATTTTTTTCTTTGGGTGTGTGTGTGGTGGGGACAACTGGTACTTTGTTTTGGGTTTAACGTTGCCATACTTAACGTATGAATAAGGATGTCAAGATAGCAAAGGTCCTACTTTTTTTTCAGATCCCAAGTAAGATTTCCTTCACTATCATGTCTTCACAAACTCTTGTATTCTCTTCATATCCCATGCTTTCATTTGGTGATTGTATTAGGTTGCTACTGCTGCTGTAACAAAATACCACAATTTTAGTGGCTTAAAACACGATTAAATTTATTATCTTATAGTTCTGGAGGTCAAATTCCAAGAATAAGTCTTACGGGGATAAAATCAAGATGTTGATAGGGCTGCATTCCTTCTGGACATACCACGGGAGAATCCATTTTCTTGTCTTTTTCAGCTGCTAGAGGCTGCCTGCATTCCTTGGCCTGAGGCCCCTTCCTCCATCTTCAAAATCAGTAATGTAACATCTTTAAATCTCTCTCTCCTGCTTCTGTCATCACATTTTCTCTGATTCTTACACTCCTGTGTCCGTCTTAAAAGGTCCCTTGTTATTAGATTTGTCTCATACAGAAAATCTAGGATAACCTTCCTATCTAAAGATCCTGAGGGGTGACTAGGTGGCTCAGTCTATTAAGCATCAGACCTTGGCTCAAGTCACAATCTCATGGTTCGTTAGTTCAAGCCTCATGTTGGGCTCTGTGCTGACAGCTCAGAGCCTGGAGCCTACTTCGGATTCTGCGTCTCCCTCTCTCTGCCCCTTCCCTGCTAACTCTCTGTCTCTGTCTCTCTCAAAAATAAACATTAAAAGATTACAAAAAAAAAAAAAAAATCCTGAACTGAATCATGTCTGCAAAAGCCCCTTTACATAGAACATTCCCAGGTTCTGGGGAGTAGGACCTGAGCATTTTAGAGAGAACTTGTTCTGTCTTCCACACTGTCATTCTACACTTTGGTGCATAACTTGTCAGGAAACAAGTGAGGTAGCCTCATGATTTCCCTAGAATACTGCCTAGAGAGAATTACCAGGTTACAGTGTAAGGAGGAGGAGTCCAGGTGGAATTCAGTCAGCTTTCTGAGTTGAGAAGATGGGACTGGAAGACCAAGAAGATCAAGAGAGCTGGAGTTTGCACAGCAGAATATCAGAAAGGGGAGAGTACAGAGAGAGAAAGCTTCAATGATCTATATAGAATCCTCCCGGAGTCTTCAGTGGAATACTGATCACATATGTGCCAGAAAAATAGTGGAGGCAGGGAAAAGAGCTGTCTGAACAATCCCTGCAGCGTGCTGTTCTCAGCCAGAGTAGAAAATCTCATATTTCATGGAGCATGGATAGAGTACTCCGAAGGGTTTTGCCTTAGAGCATAATTAGCCTAAATAAGGCTCTTGCCACACCTAGCAAAACTGAAAAGGAAGACCTGAAAGGATCAGATGGTTTCCAAGTAGCTGCATCTCAGAACAACACTGTAGAATAACATATCCAGCACCCAGCAAAGTAAAATTCACAATGTCTGGCACTCAAAATACTATCAAAGACACTTCTGGTTTCTGGTCTGATGCTGAGAAGGTGGAAATTGCCACTCCAGTGTAACAATAAAAAGCTGAACTGAAAAGACCTATCAATAACTCTTCACTTTAGACAAGTGAAGTCACAGGACAAACCACAGACAGATGAATACAGAGGATCAGAACTTAATGGAGCAGAAGCCTACGAGCACAAACCTCTATGAGAACCAGTTATGGGATAGGAAAAATTGAACTGTAATCGATAAATTGCTAGAGGTTCAATGTGGATAACTTTGAATGTTAAAAACTCCAGGAAGACCCAGTTATCAGAAGTCCTCATTCACTTTTCAATTTTGCCTCCAAGAGCTCAACTAGGTTCTTACAGTGAGTGTTGGAGAAAAATCTCCTCGTGCTTCCACAAAGAAGACAAAAGGAATGGTTTTGAAATATCTCAGAGCATTCTGTCTTCTTAACAAGGTCTACCCTCAGGAGAAAGTATGTAACCAGAGCCTAACCTGCTGGGGTTTTATCAGAGGGTAACTGACCTGAGGAAAAGAGATACCCAACTCCAGTCCACTCTAGTCATTCTGTCCCACCAAACAGAAGAAGAAAAACTGAGAGTCACATAGAAGACTGAGACCAACTCATGGGATTATAGAACATTTTCCCTTCCCCACACCTTACCACCACATTACTAAAGGCCTATTTACAGCAGTTCCTTTTGCCCAGCACATTATGTCCAGCTACCAAAAATATTGCAAGACATACTAAAACGCAAAAAGCACAGTTTGAAGAGGCAGAGTAAGCATCAGAACCAGACTCAGGTATGGCAGGGATGTTGGAATTGTCAGAATGGGAATTTAAAGCTACGATTAAGGTGCTAAGGGCTTTCATGGATAAAGTAGACAGCATGCAAGTCTAGATGGGCAATGTAAGCAGAGTCTAAGAAAGAACCAAGAACAAATGCTAGAAACCAAAAACATAACAGGAATGGAGAATGTCTTTGATAGGTTTATTAGTAGACTGGACACGGCTGAGCAAAGAATCTCTGAATTTGAGGATATTTCAATAGGAACTGCCAAAATGGAAATGGAAAAGGAGAAAAAAGGCTGAAAGAAAAAAAAAATATCAGGAAATATGGCACAACTACAAAAGATGTAACATACATGTAGTGGAAATTCAAGAAGTGAAAAAAGGGAGAAAGAAACAAGTAATATTTGAAACAATAATGACTGAGAATTTCCCCAAATTAATATCAGGCATTAAAGCACAGAGAACACCAAGTGGATAAATGCCAAAAAAACCCTAAATCTAGGGATATCATTTTATTTATTTATTTAGAGAGACAGAGAACATGCAAGTTGGGGAGGGGCACAGGGAGAGAGAGAATCCCAAGTAGGCTCAGTGCAGAGCTTGACACGGGGCTCAAATTCAAGAACTGTGAGACCATGACCTGAGCCGAAATCAAGAATCCATTGCTGGATTAACCGGCTGAGCCACCCTGGCACTCCAGGATATCATTTTCATACTACATAAAATCAACAATTAATTTAAAATCCTGAAAGGAACCAGAGCGGGGAAAATCACCATACCTATAGAGGAGCAAAGATAAAAATTACATCTAATTTCTCTTCAATAACTGTGCAGGCAAGAAGACAGATGGAATGAATTATTATTATTTTTAAGTTTATTTATTTTGAGGGAGAGAGAGAGAGCAAGTGCATGAGTGGGGGAGGGGAAGAGGGAGAGAGGGAGAAGAGACAATCCCAAGCAGGCTCCCCACTGTCAGCCCAGAGCCCAACGAGGGTCTTGAACTCACAAACTCTGAGATCATTACCTGAACGGAAATCAAGAGTTGGATGCTTAACTGACTGAGCCAGCCAGGTGCCCCAGAATGTAATATTTAAAATGTGGAAAGAAAAAACACACTAAAGTAGAGTTCAGTATCTTGCAAAATTATCCCTTAAAAGTGAGAAAGAAAGACTTTCAAAAAGATAGACAAACACAAATTGAGGGAATTTGTTGCCAGTAGACCTGCCTTGCAAGAAATGTTAGAAGTTCTTTAGAGAGAAGTAAAATTATATGAGTCAGAAACTCAAATCTGCATAAAGAGAGGATGATCATCAGAAAAGGAATACGTGAAGGTAAAATAAAAACTTCTACTTTTACTTTTTTAACTTTATTTTGAGAGAGAGAGAGAGAGCATAAAGCGGGGGAGTGAGAGAGAGAGAGAGACAGAGAGAGAAAATCCCAAGCAGGCTCTGCACTGCAGGCACAGAGCCCAACATGGGGCTCAAACTCATGAACTGTTAGATCATGACCCGAGCTGAAATCAAGAGTTGGACACTTAACCAACTGAGCCATCCAGGCGCCCTATTTTTATTTTTAATTGGTCTACCAGAAAAATCTGTTCAAATAATAACGACAACAATATATTTGATTATGTATGCCTTTGTATATATGGATTCCTATAGACAGAATGTGTCCTTCCCAAATTCATGTGTGGAAATCCTAACCCCTCAATGTGATGGTATTACAAGTTAGGGCCTTTGGGAGGTGATTAGGTCATGAGAGTAGAGGCCTCCTGAATGGTATTAGTACCCTTATAAAAGAGACCCTAGAGTGCTCCTTTGTTCCTTGTTCCACGTGATGACACAGTGAAAAGATGCTGTCTACGAATCAGGAAATGGGCCTTCATCAGACAGCATATCTGCTGATGCCTTGATCTTAGACTTTAAAGCTTCTAGAACTGTGGGAAATACATTTCTGTTGTTTATAAGCCACCCAGTATATGGTATTCTGGTATATAGCCCCTTGAATGGACTAAGACATATGTGCTTATGTATAAGTGAAATTAATGACAGAAATGATACAAGGGACTGGCAGGAGAAATTTGGAGTTTTTTTTTGTACTTGTACACCCCATGAAGTAGTATATTGTTATTTGAAAATGGATGTGGATTAATTGTAAATGTATATTGCAAACTCTAGGGAAACCACTAAAAAGTGTTTATAAAGAAGTGTGCAGGGGTGCCTGAGTGGCTCAGTTGGTTGTTTCTGACTCTTGGTCTTGGCTCAGGTCATGATCTCATGGTTTGTGGGATCAAGCCCTGCATTATACTCCACGGTGACAGCAAGGAGCCTGCTTGGGATTCTCTCTTTCCCTCTCTCTCTCTCTCAAAATAAATAAACTTAAAGGAAAAAAGTGTACGGGCTCCTGCCTGGCTCAGTTGGTAGAGCATGTGACTCTTAATCTCAGGGTTGTGAGTTTGAGCATAGGTTGGGTGCAGAGGTTACTTTAAAATCTTAAAGATTTTAACCAACTAAACTGAGAAAAGAGAGAAAATGGAATCATATAAAATGGTTAATTAAAATCACAAAATACAGGGGCACCTGAGTGGTTCAGTCAGTAGAGCGTGTGCGGGGAATAAGGTTAGGAATTCCCTGAATTTGCACCGATGGGTTAACAAGACATAAAGAAATAGAAAGCCATGGGATGAACACATCCAAGACTAGGCAAACAAGATTAGGTAAACAGGGCAAAGGCCTCCAGTATAGGACAAAGGTATAGGAATAGGAAATCTCAGGATGAAAACATCCAAGATTAGTAAACAAGATTAGGTATTCAGGGCAGAAACACCCCCCAATTTAGTACAATAGCAGAAAGCTTCTTTCACTGGAAGGAAGGACAAAAACAGGTAAACAGGGCTATAGACTGCAGCAGGAGGAAGTTGCCTGGAGAGGAGCTAATTAGCAAAAGAAAGGTGTCTTGTTGACCCTGAGGTAGCATACTCTTTCTTGTCCCCTAGACCAGTTTAGGTAAACAGAGGTGGTGCCTCATGTCTGCTGTAAACAACCTTCTGCCCAGGATTTAGTTTTGTATTGACACAAACCCCTAACACCGCATATCTTCAAAACCCCCTTTCCCTCACACCCACATGTTAATGTTCATGGTTTCATTGTCTCTTTGTGCATGTCCATCATGCTTGTAAGCCTTCTGATCCTAATAAAAACGGAGCAAGGACTCTTACTTGGGATTCTTGTCTCCTCTTGGACATTATCCTCTCTTGCATTTCAATCCTGCATCCGCTCCCTTGCTGGACAAGAGAGAACTCCAGACCCAGAGACTACAACAAGCATGCAACTCTTGATCTTGGGATTGTAAATTCAAGTCCCACCTTGGGTGTAGAGATTACCTAGAAATAAAATCTTAAGGCGCGCCTGGGTGGCTCAGTTGGTTAAGCATCCAATTTCAGCTCAGGTCATGATCTCACGTTCATGAGTTTGAGCCCCACATCAGGTCTTGTGCTGACAGCCCAGAGCCTAGACCCTGCTTCGAATTCTGTGTCTTCCTCTCTCTCTGCCCCTCCCCTGCTTGTGCTCTGTCTGTCTCTCAAAAATAAACATTAAAATAAAATCTTTAAAAAAACAGACCCACAAAAGACAGAAAAATAATAGAAGACAAAAATAGGAACAAAGAACAAGGGCAACAAATAGAAAACAGTAATATATATGGTAGATATGAATCCAACTATATAAACAATAATTTTGAATGTCAATGTTCTACATGCACCAATTAAAACAGAGATTGTCAGACTGGATCAAGAAACAAGACCCAACTAAATGTTGTCTACCTGGAACCTACTTTATATATAAAGACACATAAAGATTAAAAGTAAATGGATGGAGAAATATATCATTCTAACATTAATCAAAACAACATAGGAGTAGCTATATTAATTCATACAGAGCCAACTTCAGACCAAGGAAATTTATCAGGGATAAAGAGGGGCATTACATATTGATAAGGTGGTCAATTCTCCTAGAAGACATACTAATCATTAACATGTATGTGTCTAACAACAGAGCACCAAAATACATGAGGCAAAAACTGATAGAACCTCAAGGAGAAATAGATGAATCCACTAACATAGTTGGAGACTTCAACATCTCTCTATCAGAAATGGAGCGATCAAGCAGGTAGAAAATCAGT
Organism: Leopardus geoffroyi; assembly: GCF_018350155.1. Lineage (NCBI taxonomy): Eukaryota > Metazoa > Chordata > Mammalia > Carnivora > Felidae > Leopardus > Leopardus geoffroyi. Next base: position 100,077,231 of record NC_059332.1, read on the forward strand.
AAGGACATGGTTGAACTCAACAATCCCATCAGTCAACTGGACATAAGGGACATCTATAAACTACTTCATATAACAACAGAACATACATTCTTCTCAAGCTCACATGGAACATTCATCAAGAGAGACCACATTTGGGGACAAAAAACACTTTATCAAATTTAAAAGAATAGAAATCATACAATGTCTGCTCTCAGACCACAATGAAACTAGAAACCAATAAACAGACAGAAAATTCCAAAATACTCAGAGATTAAAGAACACCATTCTTTTTTTTTTTTTTTTTTTTAATTTTTGGTGTTTATTTCTGAGAGAAAGAGAGAGAGAGAGAGTACACAAGTGGGGGAGAGACAGAGAGAGAGGGAACACAGAATCCAAAACAGGCTCCAGGCTCTAAGCTGTCAGCACAGAACCCGACACAGGTCTTGAACCCATGAACCATGAGATCATGACCTGAGCCGAAGTCAGACACTGAACCAACTGAGCCACCCAGGTGCCCCTAAAAAACACCCTTCTAAATATCACACCGGGCAAGTAAAACTCTCAAAAGAAATTTAAAAATATTTTGAACTAAATGAAAACACAATTTGTCAAAAGTTGTGGGATACAGTGAAAGCAGTGCTTAGAGGGAAATTTATAGCATGGAATGCATATGTTAGAAAATAAGAAAGATTTAAAATCAATCATCTAAGTTTCCATGCTAGGAAACTAGAAAAAAAGAGCTAATTAAATTCAAAGTAGGCAGAAAAAAGAAATAATACAAATGAGAACAAAAAAGCCAATGAAATCGAGAATAGGAAATCAATTGAGAAAATTAATGAAACCAAAAGCTGGTTCTTTGAGAAGATCAATGAAATTGATAAGCCTCAAGCCTGGCTGACTAATTAAAAAGAGAGGAGACAGATTATTAATATCAGGAATGAAAGAGGGGAACTTCCTCAACTTGATAAAGACTATCTACAAAAATTCTACTGTTAACATCTTGTTTATGGTGAGAAACTTGAAGCTTTCTCGCTAAGATCAGAAATAAGGCAAGAATGTCCCCCTTCACCACAGCTTTTTAACATTACACTGGAAGTCCTAGCTAATGCAAATAAAGAAGAAAGGGAAATAAAACTGTTTGTTCTCAGATAACGTGATCATCTATGTGGAAAATAGCATGTACAAACAAACAAAAACTCCTGGAACTAATTAGCAATTATAGCAGGGATGCAGGGTAAAAGTTAATGCACAAAAAGCAATTGCTTTCCTATATACCAGCAATGAACAAATAGGATTTGAAATTTAAAACACAATACTATTAATATTTTATTTTTTATTTGTTTTTTATACTATTACTATTTTAAATAATTCAAGCTTTATTTTTTTCTTTTTAAATTTTTATTCAAATTCTAGTTAGTTAATATACAGTGCAATATTGGTTTCAGGAGTAGAATTCAGTGATTCATCACTTATATACAACACCCAGTGCTCATTATAACAAAGCACAATACTATTTATATTAGCATTCCCAAAATGAAAAGTTTAGGTATTAATGTAACAAAACACATCCAAGATCTATATGAGGAAAACTACAAAAACTCTGATGAAAGAAATCAAAGAAGAACTAAATGGAAAGATGTTCCATATTCATGGAAAGGAAGACTCAACATTGTCTAGATATCAGTTCTTTCCAGCTTGCTCTATAGATTCAATGCAATATCAATCAAAATCCTAGCTAGTTATTGTGTGGATATTGGCAAACTGATTCTAAAGCTTATATGGAGGAACTTTTGGTGGCAGGGTCTGGGGAAGGGGTGTCAGGTGCCATGTCTGACCATGAAGGTGGCAAGAAGGAGCCCCTGAAGCAGCCCATGAAGCAGGCCAAGGACACAGATGAGGAAGATAAGGCACTCAAGCAGAAACAGAAAGGGGAGCAGAAGAAACTCAAGGAGCTAAAAGCAAAGGCTATGGGGATGGGCCTCCTGGCCACAGGTGGAATTAAGAAGTCTGACAAAAAGTAAGCTGTTTTTTTATGCCTGAGACAATGTGATCCTTTTTTTTTTTTTTTTTAACGTTTATTTATTTTTGAGACAGAGAGAGACAGAGCATGAACGGGGGAGGGTCAGAGAGAAGGAGACACAGAATCTGAAGCAGGCTCCAGGCTCTGAGCTGTCAGCACAGAGCCCGACGCGGGGCTTGAACTCACGGACCGCGAGATCATGATCTGAGCCAAAGTCGGCTGCTTAACCGACTGAGCCACCCAGGCGCCCCGAGACAATGTGATCCTTAATTCCATTCCTGTTCAAACATTTGGATTCCTTGTCATAGTATCTGTTGCCACCTATAGCTAGAATCAAGTGTTGTCTTAGATCCGTTTGTACATTTAAGAATAAACTTTTGTAAAAAAGAATCATAACAAAAATAAAGTTTATATGGAGTGGCAGAAGGCCTAGAATGGCTAACACAATATTGAAAAACAAAGTAGGAAGACTGACACTACCCAACTTCAAGACTTGTGATAAAGCTACTATAATGGAGATAGTGAGAATTGGCAAAAGAATAGATAATACCTAATAGACAGAATACAGAGCCCAGAAATAAATCCATGTAAATATAGTCAACTGATTTAAGACCAAGGAGCAAAGGCAATAAAATGGAGCAAAGATAATCTTTAAAAAAAAAATTAATTAATTAATTTTGAGAGAGAGAGAGAGAGAGAGAGAGAGAGAGTTTGCGCGTGCACATGCAGGGAAGGGCAGAGACAGAGGGAGAGAGAATCCTAAGCAGGATCCATGCTGATGTGGGGTTCCAACCCACAAACCATGAGACTACCATCTGAGCTGAAGTTGAGTCCCATTGCTTAACCCACTGAGCTACCCAGGCACCCCAAAGATAATCTATTCAACAAATGATGCTGGGACAACTGGATATCCATATACAAAAGAATGAAGTTGGATCTCCTATCTTATACGATATACAAAGATTAATTCAAAATGGGCCAAAGGCCTAAATTTGGAGCTGAAATTATAAAACTCTTTGAAGAAAAAGAAGGTGTAGGGTAATGGTCTGGCTTGGCCAGAGGAAGTCAGCAAATCAGTGTGATGGCAGAGGCCAGGCCACAGACGTTGATGCCCCTAGGCACCCCAAGCCAGCTCTTGAAGAGCTTGGGATTTCTTACCAAGTTTGTGTCAATTCTGTAGGAGGCAAAAGAGGGCATGGCATGCTTGACTTCAAGCTTAGGTAGCTGACAGCCTGTGTGTTACTGCACAGGAAAATGGGTAGTGACTACTATTGGGTTGATAGGGTGGGTGTTTCCTTTTGGGGTGATAAAGATGTTCTGATATTAGATGTGGTGATAGTTGCACCTTTGTGAATATACTAAAAAACAGTGAAATGTACACTTTACAGGGGTAAAATTTATGGCATATGAATTATATAGCAATTTAAAAATTGGGGCTATAAATGAAGATCCATAGTGTTAACTTTCAATGCACACCTTCTATGTGTCGGGCACTGCAGTATTTATAAATTCTGCCTCATTGAGCTTACAGTTCAGTCAACAGTGCATATTTCACATTGATTTCACTCACTGTGTGAGTACCTACCATGTGAACCTTTCTGACATTCTGGGAGATTCCCAGAAGAATAACATCTGGTCCCTGAATACCTTATTCCAGGTATACACACAGGCGCGTCCATCAAGCTGCTATAGACGATGTTACCTAAAGTGTTAATTTCCGGCTAAAAGCCAAAGCAAAAATCTGTTACTAAGGGAAAGGGGCGCAATTTCATTAAAGGGAAAAGGGGAAAAAAAAAAAAAAAAAAGCCTAGGCATCCATGATGGGGCGGTCCCAGGAAGTGACGCCACGCTCAAGTTCCGGTTCCGCCTGTTCCGGGCCACTGGCGTATCTCGCGTAACTGCGCTGTGCACGTGTGTTCTGCGGGTTCGTGTTGCGGTAGCCATGGACGCTTTGGATCGAGTTGTGTAAGTGCGCTGGGCCCCTTCTCTGGGGGACGTTGGGGAGTGGGACTCGTGTGGTGGGGGCGAGTGAAAAAAACCTCCTCTCCGCGTAGGCTACTCCTCTCGTTCCTTCCGCTGTTTGGCTTGTGGTGGGTCGATGCATCCGCTAGCCTGGGCGATGAAGTGCCGGGAAGCCCACTGGTGGGAGCTGCCAGGCGGTAACACGGAGGTGTTCGCCGCTTTTATTCTAGCCAGTTAGAAAAGTTCTGGTTTCCCGAGAAGCGTGAGGAAGGTGGTCGAATGAATGGTTACGAGCACAAGGCCTCGGAATCTGACAGATGTAGGTGACAGTTCGGGCGCGTTCACAAAACTTTGTGACTTTACGCCATTTAATCCCCCTAAACCTCAGTTTACTTTGTATAATAGCGTTCGTAATAATCGTACTTCGTTGAACTATGAAGATTACTGGCGAGAATGTATGTACGTAAAGCCTTTGCTACAGCACGTAGAAATGTTCGTTAGTTTTTTTGTTCCCTTGAGTTGATGTTTGTTTTAAATGCGTTCAGAAAATATTTATTGGTCTTCTGAATAGTCCTGCTGTTATTTCTTGGGATTTGCCTGGATTAACATCTAATCAAAACAAATTCGTTTTTTAGTCATTAATTCAGAGAATTTTGTGCATCTGCTATGTATCCCTCTAGGTATGGGGACTGCAAAGATGAGTAAGACTATGATCTGATTGGGGAACAAACAGCTGATACAACATAGAAGATGTTATTTGCATTAGTTGGTTAGTGAGAAGTAATAAACCACTTGAAATGTAGAGCACTGTTTTTTGCCATAAGACATACTAAATATTTTTTGATTTAATAAATAATGTGTATCTTTATCAAACTAAGTGATTGGAAGCTTTATATTGCTTAACACTTTGTCTGCAGGAGAATTTTTAAACTCTGCTTGATAAATGAAGTGTGTGTATATTGCGTTTTTCTTTTCCTGCTCAAAGTGTCCACAGGACTGAAAGGAGGATGGTGGGTCGTAGTTATTTAAGAGAGGAGGAATTCTTTCAGTAGATGGCCAAGAACTGTTGGAAAAGCAAGATATAGTGGAAGCAGAACAGAATTTCTCTGAACAGAATTGTATAAAACCATTCTACTCCTGCTGTCACATCATAAAGTCAGAATAATGAATTTGTTTTCCCTTCATATTTTGCACAGTGGTCGAGATGAGTTTTTAAATTTTGCTCATTTTGAAGATTGGCTTACTTGCAAGTTGTGTGACCTTGGCCAAATTACCTCTCTGGCTTCAATTGCCTCATCTGTAAAATGAAGATAATAATTTTACCTGTGTGGTAGGGTCTTGGTGAAGATAAGCCTTAGTAAGGTAACTCTATAAAAGTGTCAGTCATTATTATTCCCCGTTGGCAGCAATAATGTTTGACTTTTTCAGCTGTGATGTTGGAGTGGGATAGTGTATACTTCCCGGTAGGTCTACAACCTATAGGAAAGATAGACAATGAGTAGCCTCCCTGTGTTTGGTAACTGCCCACAGATTGATCACTAGTTGGTGTGCAATGCTTTGTGTTAGGGTAAGAGTGCTGTTTGCTCTAAGGCTGAAGGAAAAATGATGGAGTAAAAATAGCAACAGTCTTCATTGAGTCTTTTTTTTTTTTTTATGAAAGGTTTAGAGAAAAAACAGTAATGAAGGAATGTTAGTGATATTAAAAAAATGAAACCCTTTTAAAAAAATCAAAAGTAAAAATCAAAAGCTAATAAAGTTAACACTTACTTAATAGTAATAGCTGAATACCTTTTGTTAATATCTCCCTAAAAAGTGAGATTTTTGTTTAGTGGTGGAATCCTAACTGATAAATGTTATGTAATATTTGTTGATTTTTAAGAATTTGCATGTTAGTAAAGTCATGATTTTGTACTATGAGGAAAATGTTTTAAGTTGTTACAAATTGTGATTTTCCAAACAGAAAGCCAAAAACGAAGCGAGCCAAGAGATTCCTTGAGAAGAGAGAACCGAAACTTAGTGAAAATGTTAAAAATGCTATGCTGATTAAAGGGGGAAATGCAAATTTACTGGTGACACAAGTACTTAGAGATGTGGTATGTATATAATAATTTTTTTATTTTTATTTTTGAAAGATTTTATTTTTTAAGTAATCTCTACACCCATTGTGGGGCTCGAACTTACAACCCTGAGATCAGGAGTAGCACACTTTACTGACTGAGCTAGTCAGATGTTCCTATACATTTATTTTTTAAATGGTATTGGAATCATTTTAGGAAATTTTCAGCATACAAGTTTGGGCTGCTGGATACGTGGGTAAGTTTGCCTTGCCTTAGAAAAAAGCTCAAGTTGGAGATAATTTGCCATGGCAAGACAGTATCCACTAGTTTTCCTTAAAGCAACTACTGTTGTTCCTTTTGTAAATTTGAACTGATTTCAATGACTGGACTTTGGTTTACCCACATTTAAGGAACATCTGTAGTTTGTAAAGTGAAATAACTGCATATCACTATCTGTTTATTCCGTCAGCAACGCCAAGCACTGCGCTAGGTGCTGAGGATTAAGAGTTACAGGGCGCCTGGGTGGCGCAGTCGGTTGGGCGTCCGACTTCAGCCAGGTCGCGATCTCGCGGTCCGTGGGTTCGAGCCCCGCATCAGGCTCTGGGCTGATGGCTCAGAGCCTGGAGCCTGTTTCCGATTCTGCATCTCCCTCTCTCTCTGCCCCTCCCCCGTTCATGCTCTGTCTCTCTCTGTCCCAAAAATGAATAAACGTTGGAAAAAAAAAAAAAAAAAGAGTTACATAAGACACGTCTGTCCCTTCAGTGAGCTTAATGAGGGAGACAGGCAAATAAGAAATTATAACACTGAATTAACTGCTGTGCTGGAGGCATGTAGAGGCTAGGATAGGAGGCAGTTAAAATCCCATAGGGGTAGCCATACACAGAATGGGCTTCCCAGAGGAGACATTTCATTTTGAAGGAGGAGTCAGAACAAGGAGGAGGAGAGGAAGAGAAGCAGAAAGTCTTCCAAGGTTGAGGAAAAAACTTGTGCAAAAGGGAACGTGAAGGAGCATATGATGTGTTTGGGGAACTGCAAATAATTGGGGATGGCTAAAGGAAAGTGGGCTTGATGGAGCTAGAAGAACATGCAGGGATCAGGTAGCAACACGGAGTTGGAGCTTTGTTGTAAAAGATCTGAGGAACCGCTGAAAGATTGGAGGTGGCAGGTATGATCAGTCCTTTTAATCAGTTTGACCAGGGAAAACAGAGCAAATGTAGCAACTGATTCAGCCATTGTTTTCAGCCGGGTAATGAGTATCTGGAATGTGGTGGTGCCAGTGAAAATGAGAGATCATCAGAGAGACTAGATGATCAGGGTAGAAGAGTTTGGGCATGAGTAAGAAGTATGAACTTCCCAGGTTTCTGGGTTGGGTTCTTGATAAGTGATAATGGCAAGTAGAGAATATATCATGTGGAGCAGGTTTGAAGAGAAAAGTAATATGTTCAGTTCAGGGCCTATAATATAAGTGATGAAGTTAAAAGCTTTATGTTTTTCCTACCTCTGTAGCCTCATGTCTAGCCCTTTGTGTGACACACAGTAGGTGCTCAGTAAATATTTAATCAGTGAATGAAAGGCGTAGTCCATGGAGATACCTAGCAAGTGGCTGATTATTTAGGCCTTGGATACAGCAGATAGATTCTTTGAGTTAAATCAACTAAATAATTGATTTTTAAACTTGACTAAACTGTTGACGTTTGTTAAACACAATAGTCAGTTCAGATAGCTGAATAATCTAATACATGCTCATCCTTCTCAGTGTCATTGTGTTGATAGGATTCTGGCCCTGTATTTAAGTAAGTTCCGAGAATAGCACAATGTTACAGGTTATTACAGTAGTTAACATTCATATTGATGATTCTTGAGTTGTCACTGTGCTAGTGTGCATTACACCAAGGCAGGGAAATATTTGGTCAAGAATTACCAAAAAGTTTTCCTACTGAAGGGGTGCCTGGCAGGCTTGGTCAGAAGAACATGCGACTCTTGATCTTAGGGTCATGAATTCAAGCCCCAGTTTGGGTGTAGAGATTACTAAAACAAATAAATAAACTTAAAAAAAGAAAAAAAAAGTTTTAGTACTTAAAAGATAGGTTTTACTGCTGGATTTCCTTTATCTATCAGCTCTGATAGTCATTTTCCTTTTCATTGTTTCCCTCATTCACTCCTTTCCCTAATGTAAGGTAATGCCTTAGATCTTTGTTATTCCTTATAGTAGAGCAGAACTGATCATACTGGTAACAACTGATTATTAGTGGATGAGTGGAAAGAAATAAGACAAAAAAGAAAAGAGGGCTGAACGACAGGAACTTAAAACAATTTTTTTTTAATGTTTATGTTTGAGAGAGAGATACAGCGTGAGCGAGGGAGGGGCAGCGAGGGAGGCACAGAATCTGACACAGGCTTCAGGCTCTGAGCTGTCAGCACGGGGCTCGAACTCGCCAACTGTGAGATCATAACCTGAGCTGAAGTTGGACACTCAACCAACTGAGTCACCAAGTGCCTCGACAGGAATTTTTTAAAGGGCTGAATTTAAAAACTCTAGTTCTTATTGTCCTCATTGTAACTGTTTCTCAGCTCTCTCATCTCCAGATAACATTATTTCAATTTTGTCAGCTTTTCTTGATAGGTTTTATTTATTTATTAAAAAAATGTTTTTAATGTTTATTTATTTTTGAGAGAGAGAGAGACAGAACTCGAGCAGGGTAGGGGCAGAGAGAGAGGGAGGCACAGAATCCGAAGCAGGCTCCAGGCTCTGAGCTGTCCGCACAAAGCCTGACATGGGGCTGGCTCAAACCCACGAACCATGAGATCATGACCTGAGCCAAAGTCAGACACTTAACTGACTGAGCCATCTAGGTGCCCCGATAGGATTTGTTTTTATCTGCTTTCTTTTGCTTTTCTTTCTACTCTCAAATTGTTTTCCTGGAAAGAATAGAATAGGTAGAATTTAAAGAAATGAAAGAAATTATTTAAGTTGGATAGATTTTTGAAAGGGCATAGAAACTTTTTTTTTCTTTTTTTTTGAGAGACAGGGCACAAGTGAATGAAGGGCAGGGGGTAGAGAGAGAGAGAGAATCTGGGGGGTGGGCAGAGAGACGGAAAGAGAGAGAGAGAAGTGGGGCTCATGTTTTTACCTGAAGTGGGGCTTGTGTTCACATCAAGTGGGGGCTTGAGCTCACCTGATGTGGGACTGGAACTCCTGAACTGTGAGATCATGACCTGAGTCAAAGTCAGATGCTTAATCGACTGAGCCACCCAGGTGCTCAGGGCATAGAAACTTTTAATTGGGAAAGTGTAGTCTAAGTCAGAATATTAAGCTTATGTTACAGGTTTAGATAAGTGATCAAAAGAGAGCCAAGCAGAAGACCTCAGAATAGGATTCAGGGACCAGGTAATCTTGTATAATGACTGATATAATACAATTTAATTTTTATCTCTGCTTTTCAGAATGTAATTTATTTTGAAAACTAAATTATGTTTTACAGTATGCATTGAAAAAACCATATGGCGTTCTGTATAAAAAGTAAGTAGTGATTTATTTTAACTCCTATTATTCTGTTATAAAAGTAATAATTACTTTATGGGAGATTTAGAAAAATACTTTGTTTAAGAAATATGACAGGGGCGCCTGGGTGGCTCATTTGTTTAAGCAACCAACTCTTGGTTTCAGCTTAGGCCATGATCTCACGGTTTGAGCTTGCTTGGGATATTCTCTCTCTCTCTCTCTCTCTCTCTTTCTTTCTCTCTCTCTCTTCCCCCGTCCCCCCTCTCTCTCCCCCTCACCTCTCCCCCCCTCCTTCCTCCTCTCTCTCCCCTCCTTCTCTCTCTCTATCTCTCTTTGCCCCTCCCCACTCATGGGCACTGTCTCCCTCTCTGTCTCAAAACGAATAAACATTAAAAAAAAAAAAAAAAGAAAATGACAGTTCCTTAAATACAGCTATTAACATTACTTATTTATTTTATCTATTTATGTTTTTATTTAAATTTTTGAACATTTATTATTTGAGAGAGAGCGCATGCATGTGCACACATGCATGTGAGCAGGGTACGGGCAGAGAGAGGAAGAGAGAGAGAGCATGCATCCCAAGCAGGCTCCTCAGTATCAGCATGGCCTGACTTGGGGCTTGAACTAATGAGTTGTGAGATCATGACCTGAGCCAAAATCAAGAATTGGATACCTAATTGAGCCACCCTGGAGCCCCTATTTTTTTATTTTTTATCATTAGTATTTTTAAAACTTATTTCTTTCTAGTTTGTGTTTTCATTTGTATTGAATATTCTTACATGGTTGTAATCTTATCATATGTATATTATTTTGAGTGATTATAGATTTAAAGAAAAGTTGCAGAAATAGTAGAGTTCTCATATACCCTTCATCCAGCTTCTCTTAATGTTATGTTTTATGTAACCATAGTACAATTATCAAAAGTAAGAAATGAACATTGGTACAATAATGTTTTAACTGCACTGTAGACTTGACTTGTTTCACCAGTTTTCCAATAATATCCTTTTTCTCTTCCAGGATCCTATATTGCATTTAGTTGTCATGTCTCCTTACTCTCCCATTTGTGACAGTTCCTCAGTCCTTCCCTTTTTGATGACTTTGATGTTTTTGATGAGTACTTGTTAATTATTTTGTAAAATATACCTCAGTTTGTATTTGTTTTACATTTCTCATGAATAGATTGAGCCTTATGTGTTTTTGGCAAGGGTACCACAAAAGTGATGTGCTTTTCTCAATAAATGATACCAGGGAGTACAGGATGTCTTATGTTGGTAGCATTAACCTCGGTTAAAGTGATGTCTGCTTGGTTTCTCCACTATAAATTTACTATTTTTCCCTTTGTAACTAGTAAATGTTTGGAGGAAATATTTGGAGACTGTGCAGACACTGTGCAAACAATCCTCTTTCTCCTCACACTTTTGCTTATTAATTTTAGCATGCATCAGTGACTGTTGTCTACATAGGGGATTACTCTTGGTGTTCTAATGGTGGTTTTCTGTCTTATTCCTTCTACATTTATTAATTGGAATTTTGTAAGGAAAATCTTTCCTCTGTTGAATTACTCATTTATATCAGTGTGGACTTACAGATACTTATTATATTCTTTGAGTTATAATCCAATGCTGTCACTGTTTTGTTGCTCAAATTATTATACCTTTTGCCATTAAGATCTCTTTCAGGGTGGCTCCTATGTTCTTTCAACATGCCCCTTGTGTTTAAGTCCTCCTTTTTGGTGCCACACGATGCTCCAAGCTCATCTTGTATTTTAAAGCTCTGGAATCAATCCCTTCTCTGTGGAGCCCTGTTTCCATATATTGGGGGCTGGTAATTTAGAAAACAGACATCTGGGCACAAAAGTATGCTTAGTTGCTACGGAAGTGTCATTGTCTCTAGATCCTCTTAGCAGACAGACCTTGAAAATAAGTATTATGCATGTTAACCCATGCATACATGTACATCTAATTTAATTTTATATTTAAAAAACTCTGAGTTCATACTGATACTTCCTAAAAAAATCATGAGTCTTAATACTACTTCCAATTCTAGTCCAGTGCCACAGACTTCATTCCAGCCTTTCTTCTTTTCTTATTTGTAACTTTGCTTCTTCTGACAGTAAGAAACCTGGCTTTCATGATTGATAATATGTTTATTGATTTGTAGGTTTCTAGTACGTGCATACTTTCAGAATGTCTAACCCTGTGAGAAACAAAATTACTAACTAAAGTATAGAATGTGTGTACAGGTCTTTGTCTTTAGCCTTAGGGTGTCCAGTTCAAACATTGTTTTCAAATGTAACTTAGGTTGGGTTTTTTTCTGCCTCTTTAATGTGATTGTATTATTACTTTATTTAAAAAAAATTTTTTTTAATGTTTTATTTATTTTTGAGACAGGGAGAGACAGAGCATGAACAGGGGAGGGTCAGAGAGAGGGAGACACAGAATCTGAAACAGGCTCCAGGCTCTTAGCTGTCAGCACAGAGCCTGACGCGGGGCTCGAACTCACGGACCTGAGATCCTGACCTGATCATGACCTGAGCCGAAGTCGGCCGCTTAACCAACTGAGCTACCCAGGCGCCCCGATTGTGTTATTACTTTAAACTACAGTTAGGGTCATTTATTAGATTGTATTCTATTTTGAGTTTTTCTCCACTTTTCTCATGGTTGTTGTTTGAATTTAAGTATGTAAAATTTACTCTTTGTGGTGTACAGTTTTATGAGTTTTTAAAAATGCATTGAGCTGTGTCTGCCACATGATATGGAAACAGTCATGATACAGAAACAGTATCATCATCCTAAAAATTTCTTTGTGCAGTGCTCTTGAGGGCCACCGTTTCCCCTCCCCCCTGTAACCAGTGAACTGTTTGCTATCCTTATAGTTTTTCCTTTTTTAGAATGTTACATAAATGGAATCATACAACACATAGCCTCAGAGTCTATCTTCTTTCTTTAGCAAAATAGTAAAATATTATCTGTTTTTGCCATACATTACATTTAAAAAAAAAATTTTTTTTTTTTAAACGTTTATTTAGTATTGAGAGACAGACACAGAGCATGAGCAGGGGAGGGACTGAGAGATGGAGAGACACAGAATCTGAAGCAGGCTCCAGGCTCTGAGCTGTCAGCACAGAGCCCAGCGTGGGGCTTGAACCCACAAACCGTGAGATCATGACCTGAGCTGAAGTCAGACGCTTAACCGACTGAGCCATGCAGGCGCCCCAACATACATTACATTTTATATCAAGCCTTTTTCATTTATATTATAAACATTTTTCTTAAAAAAATTTTTTTTTTAAATGTTTATGTGTTTTTGAAAGAGATGGAGAGAGAGTGCGAGCAGGGGAGGGGCAGAGAGAGATGGAGACACAGAATATGACGACAGGCTCCAGGCTCTGAGTTGTCAACACAGAGCCCAACATGGGGCTCGAACTCACAAACCGTGAGATCATGTGCTGAGCAGAAGTCGGATGCTTAACTCACTGAGCCACCCAGGCGCCCCTAAAATTTTTCTATTAGTAGGTGATCCTTTAGGTATTCTTTTTTTTTTTTAATATTTATATTTGAGAGAGATAGAGAAAGAGAGCGTGCAAAAATGGGGGAGGGACAGAGAGAGAGAGAGAGGGAGACAGAGGATTCATTACAGGTTCTGTGCTGGCAGCTCAGAGCCTGATGTTAGGGCTTGAACTCACGAACCCTAAGATCATAACCTGAGCCAAAGTTGGACACTTAACGGACTGAGCCACCCAGGTGCCCTAGGTATTATTTTCATTGCCAATATAATATCTATTAAATGGTTATACCAAAATTTATTTATAACTTACCTTAATTTTATGGTTTTTGTTTTTTGCTATTCTTATAAATTTTAGCAATTTTATTGCTAAAAATGTAGGTTTTTCTTTTTTGCTATTCTTATAAATTATGCTAAAATGGCCATTTTTACGCAAATGAATTATCCTTTTGAATTAATTCCTATGTGAGATTTCTAGACATGAGATTACTTCATGCCCAATAAAGCATATTAATTACTGCTTTTTGGAAAGGTTGTCCTTTTAGCAGAGTGCAATATACAAATTTCATAGACCATTACCCACTTTTTGTTTATGTTTTTAAAGCTAAGAAGTCAAAATCATACTTTGTTTAACTTGCATTTTCCATGTTTTCAGCAGGTCATATTTGCTTATTTGTGATTTATAGTTAGCTGATAGTTGTTAATCATAAATGCTGCAGTAGTTTTTCTTAGTTTGTTTGCCTTGCATCTTTAAAAATAATACTCTTTTTGGGGCACCTGGGTGGCTTAGTCAGTTGAGCGTCTGACTTCGGGTCAGGTCCTGTCTCGCGGTTTGTGAGTTCGGCCTGCGTCGGGCTCTGTGCTGACAGGTCAGAGACTGGAGCCTGCTTCAGATTCTGTGTCTCCCTCTCTCTCTGCCCCTCTGCCACTCACACTCCGTCTCTCTCTCCTTCAAAAATAAATAAACATAAAAAAAAAATTCTTTTTTTTACTGATTATAAAAGTAATACATGCTACTCTTAGATAATTGGGATAATAGAATAATCACCCATAGCACTATGTACATTCTGACATGTTTTCCCTGTGTATATACATATTTTAATTGGTTTTATTTGAGTATGGTTGACACACAATGTTACATTAGTTTCAGGTGTAAAACATAGTGATTTGACAAGTGTCTCCATTATGCTGTGCTCATCATAGGTGTAGCTACCATCTGTCATTATTATGTTATTGTCTATATTCTTTATGCTGTGTCTTTTATTCCCATGACTTATTGATTCCATAACTGGAAGCCTGTATCTCCCATTCCCTTCACCCATTTTCACATGTGTACAGATATTTTCATGTCTGTATGTTTATTTTATTCTTTGAACAAAATTAAGATCATGTACATAGATTTTGCTTCATAAAAATTATGAACTATTTTATGGAAACTTCATTTACATGATGAGAAATCAGAGATTATAAGTGAAAACATATAGTTTCTTATGTTTTACCAGAATTTCTTTATGCATATTTAAGCAAAGAAAAATATACGTATTTCTCTCCCTTTTGCATGAAAGATAGCATGTTCTACTCCAGCTCCCCTACTAGTGTTCTTGGTCCAATACACCATTTATTTCTTTCTCTCCTGGATTACTGTGATAGCTTCTTGCTAATTCTTTTCTCTCTTGCCATAACTACATTCCCTTTTCACATAGTGGACAGAATAGTCCTTTAAAAAGAAAATTTGAGGGGCACCTGAGTGGCTCAGTCAGTTGAGCATCCAACTCTTGATTTTGGCTCAGGTCATGATCCCAGCGTCGTGGGATTGAGCCCTGCATCAGGCCCTGTGCTGAGCGGGGAGCCTGGTAGAGATTCTCTAAAATAAAAAAAATTTAAAAACGATTATGATTTTAAAAAAGTAGTACTAAAAAGAAAATTTGAGTTCAGTCATGTCACTCTCCTGCCTGAAACTCTTTAGTGCTTCCTGTTACTATATTAATATTTACATTCCTTACCTTGACCAACAAGGCCTTACCTTGACCAACATAATCTGGGCCATGCCTACATCTTTGACCTCATGCCCCACCATTTTCCCTTTGCATGCTAAGCTTCGGTGATACTTGCCTTCTTTCCATTTCTTGAATAGTCTAAGCTTGTTTCCATCTCAGAATCTTTGCTTATTGTGTTCCTTCTTCCTAGAATACCCTTAGCCTCAAAACTTTTTTTTAAAAAAGTGTTTATTTATTTTGAGAGAGAGAGTGTGAGTGTGAGTAGGGGAGGGGCAGAAAGAGAGAGAGAGAATCCCAAGCAGGCTCTATGCTGAGTGGGGCTCAAACCCACAAACCATGAGATTATGACCCGAGCCAAAATCAAGAGTCAGACGCTTAACTGACTGAGCCACCCAGGCACCTCAGCCTCAAAACTTTTCAATGGCTTATTCCTTATCTATCACATCTCAGCTCAAATAGTCATTTTCCACTGTTCATAACTAACACAATACCCTATTTTATTTTTGTCACTGCAGTTAATTACTGTTTGAAATTTTTATTTTTCCACTAGAATGTAGGCTGTATGAAAGCAAAGATCTTGTTTGTTTCCTAGTATCCTTAGCTCATACAACAGTGAGTGACTGGGGCGCCTGGGTGGCGCAGTCGGTTAAGCGTCCGACTTCAGCCAGGTCACGATCTCGCGGTCCGTGAGTTCGAGCCCCGCATCGGACTCTGGGCGATGGCTCAGAGCCTGGAGCCTGTTTCCGATTCTGTGTCTCCCTCTCTCTCTGCCCCTCCCCCGTTCATGCTCTCTCTCTGTCCCAAAAATAAATAAACGTTGAAAAAAAAAATTAAAACAAACAAACAAACAAAAAAAACAGTGAGTGACACATAATAGGCACTAAATACATATTTGAATGAATGAATATCCCTCTAACTTTATTTTTGATCATCTACAAAATTATCTTTTTTTAATATATTACTTAATTGTTATGGGTGAATTGCTAATTAAGATTATTAAAATTAAGGTAATCTTTTAAAAATATTTTTAGGAAAAACATTACAAGACCATTTGAGGATCAGACATCATTGGTGAGTACAAGAAACTCTGATTTAAGACAGCATATACATGATTGGACTAATTACTGTTCCTTTAGTAATTTGTGATGTTTTGAATTCGAAATCATCCTATATGAGGGAATTTTGATGTAAAGTGAAAGTGAAGTAAGATTTATTAACTTAATTTTTAAAGTTTATTTATTTTGGGGGGCAGGGTGGAAGGGCAGAGTGAGCAGGAGAGCGAGAGAGTCCCAAGCAGGCTCCCCACTGTCAGCACAGAGCCCGATGCAGGGCTGGAACTCCCAAATCAGGAGGTCATGACTTGAGCCAAAGTCAGATGCTTAACCAACTGAGTCATCCAGGCGCCCCTGTTTGTTTATTTATTTATTTTTTTTTAAAAAACATTTTTTAACTATTTTAAATTTTTTTTTTTTTCAACGTTTATTTTATTTTTGGGACAGAGAGAGACAGAGCATGAACGGGGGAGGGGCAGAGAGAGAGGGAGACACAGAATCGGAAACAGGCTCCAGGCTCTGAGCCATCAGCCCAGAGCCTGACGCAGGGCTCGAACTCACGGACCGCGAGATCGTGACCTGGCTGAAGTCGGACGCTTAACCGACTGCGCCACCCAGGCGCCCCTGTTTATTTTTGAAGTAAGACTTTCATACTTTTAAAACTATGACTAAAGTTTAAAGTTTATTTTGAGAGAGAGGAGAGAGCATGTGCATGTGTGCACGAGCAGGGGAGGGGCAGAGAGAGAAGGAGAGAGAAAATGCCAAACAGGCTCCTTCACTGTCAGCGCTGAGCCGGATGTGGGGCTCAGTCCTATGAACTGAGATCATGACCTGAGCCAAAAGCAAGAGTTGGACATTTAACCAACTGAGCCACCCAGGTGCCCCCAGAATACAGTTTGTAAAGTTCTTATATTTATGCATTAATTGGGATTTCTTTGGTTTTATAGGAATTCTTTTCAAAGAAGTCAGATTGCTCTTTATTCATGTTTGGCTCCCATAATAAGAAGCGGCCAAATAATCTAGTAATAGGTAAATATAATTTACTTTCCTAATGTTTGTGTTTACAGTCTGTTTTGTGACTCAGATTAATTGATGGTGTTGAGATTTCAGGAGTAACAAGTAAGCTCTAAGCTGGTTTTTAAAAATTTTTCTTGTGCCTTTGAATGAAATTTTTAATCTATCAGACTGCAGGTAGAGAATAGGCATGTAAAAATACTACTTTACCAAAAGTTGCCAATATTTTTCTAATATAAAATATATGTATCTTAAATCAGTGTTAGAGAAAAAAACAGTAGCATACCTACCCACATAAATTAACCCTTCACCAGTAAGAATTGACGTTTAATTTGGTATCGTCATTGGCTTAGGCAACCCCTTTTACTTCTTATGGGCCTTTATTTACTCTTCTATATAATAAGGGAGTTTGGTTAAACGATTTCCAAGATCCTTTCAGGGCCAAGATTGCAACACTGTATTCTAGGTAGAGTTGAAAGTTTAAGAAAGAAGGGGACATGTTTGGTGGGGTATAAGGAGAAAAAAAAAAAGGGAGATAATAACATTTTGGACATGCAAATTAAGTGGGTACATATAAGGTGGCACTTTGGGAAAAATAAATGTTTAAAAGAAAATGTATTTTCCTTCTAGGTCGTATGTATGACTACCACGTGCTCGATATGATCGAATTAGGAATTGAGAAGTTTGTCTCTCTAAAAGACATCAAGGTACGATACTAATCATAAAAATAAAAGCATTTTGTAATGTTGTTCTTGGGCAATAGTGACATCTTGTGGTGAAGAGTACTATTACAGTTTGTAGCTTAACTTTGTTTTTATTCTAGTGTGCTCTGAGATAAAAGTAAATTTCATTTTATCTTTATGTTTTTGAGTGTCACTACTTTATTTTGGTGTAAAGACAGGAAGCTGGAAAATACACTATATTTAAAATTTTTTGTTCCTTTTCATGCTGTGGAAACTCCCTCATTTTATTTTTACTTTAAAAAGAGATATAACCATATAACACATATTTGGATCTTCTGGCAGTTAGATTCAGAGTGGTTTTTAACTCTTGTCTAGGCTCATAGTTTAAATGCTATCCTCTCCCTCAATTGTCACAGCACCTATTTTATGGAACCTCAGAAATACTGGAGTTTTCTGGGGCATCTGGGTGGCTTAGTTAGTTAAGTGTCTGACTTTGGCTGAGGTCATGGTCTCGCTGTCCATGGGTTCGAGCCCCGCGTCGGGCTCTGTGCTGACAGCTCGGAACCTGGAGCTGGCTTCAGGTTCTGTCTTCCTCTCTCTCTGCTCCTCCCCCACTGGTACTCTGTCTCTTTCTCAAAAATAATAAATAAACATTACAAAAAAATTTTTTTAAATAAATACCAGAGTTTGAAAGCGAGCCTTGTTCTAAACCTACGATACTTTGGCTGGTCCTACAGTATTTTGGCTGCTGGCCACCAAAATGCTAGTTCAGTCTTTCCCTTCACCCTCAGAACTCTACTTTAGCAGAATCTGTTCCATCAAATGTTCCATCAAGTAATTATTTTATTTAGATTTCATTGCTACCCTGTGTAAGGCTAAAATTACTTTTCCTATTGGATAAAGTTGGAGATTGAGGCCCAGGGGAATTCCATTGGTGATCTGGAGTCATATAGAACTTAGAAAGAAAGGATATTGAAGTTTGCAGTGGAAAGTTACATAATTGTTCTTGTTTATGGGTCTTTGAAGGTCATGGTATAGTTGAAAGAATTGTAAAATGTGTCATGACTCCTTTTCCTAGTCTCCCCTAAAAAGAGGACATGCCTTCCAAGTTTGTTGTGTGTTTGTAAAAAGGCTCTTCCCAGATGTTACTTAGCTACACCAGCTTCTTCAGGTACAGGGTAGAACAGTGGCCTGAGATTGGATTTCGAGACAGAACAATTGGATTGAAGGCCTGTGTTGGCCATTTAGATGACTTTTGTGACCTGATAGATTACTTGCCTGACCTTCAGATTGCAATCAAGTATTAAATAGGTATAATAATATCAAATGAGATAATATATGTGAAAATGTTTATCAGCGAAGATAATGTTTTGGAAGGTGTTTGGTAAAGTATATAAACTGTGATGCCTTGTTATGGTGGAAGCTATCATTTTATTACAGTTTGTCTTTAGGGCAGTGTATGAATCCTTGGAGAGGAGCAGCATATCTGGCTTGGTCACCAGGTAGTGGGTGTGAGCACTGGTTGATGCACGCATGCTAGCCCTCGGTAGCTTCTATAACCACCAGGTCACAAGACCATTATCGTTTGTCAGGTCTCACGCTTAACAAGCACCATTTAAATTGAATACTAAATTTTCACTCATGGAGCATATCCATAACTATAATAATCACTAATTGATGACCATATGCTTACATTGGCAGTCCCTACCTACACTGTTAGCCAGAGCTTCACTTTTACCTCGTTATTCCATTACAACTTGTTTTTAGTTTGTTTTGGAATTGCATGTCTGTTATACTTTCTCTTCATATTTATTTCTTTTCTGCGTCTACCTCCTTATTTTTAAGACCTCTTCGCCAGATGTTTCTTTTCTCACTTGCCTACTTTTATTGCCAAGCCAAGCCTCATCCTCCTGTTTACTCTTAAGTGAGAAGTGATTCAGTTCTACCAGGAAATTGAATGATTATTCTGGGAGCTTATTTTCTAAGATGTGGCCAAACTCTTAGGATGGTTGTTTTACATAAAATAAGCCTTAATGGATGAAATGATTAAAATTTAAGGCCAATGTTGTTGTTTTTTAAATTTTTATTTACTTTTTCCAATGGTTTTATTTTAGATAGGAAAAGATACATTGCAGGTGCCTTGGAGTATTTTATTGGAAAGTTTGTTTATAATTTATAAGACATTTCTGGGGTGTCTGGGTGGCTCAGTTGGTTAAGTGTCTGCCTTTGGCTCAGGTCATGATCTCACGGTTCATGAGTTTGAGCCCCACATCGGGCTCTCTGTGGTCAGCACAGAGCCTGCTTCACATCCTCTGTCCCTCACTTTCTTTGCCCCTCCCCCCACTCCCTTTTTCTCTCTCTCTCAGAAATAAATACACTTAAAGAAAAGAATTATTTCCTTTCTTTCCCTTTGTTTAAAAAAAAACTTAATTCAGAAATTTAGTTCAAGGACATTACATAATTATAATGTTTTTAGTATACTTATATGACAGTACTTATGTAATATTTTGAATTTTTAGTGCCTTTTAGATAATTCAAATAAAGCTCATCTGTTGTAGTTTCTTCTAGTTCTGGGTTTACACATTGTGAAAAATATCAGTGACCTACGTGTTAAATACTGTTTCATGTAACTTGTTCAGTTACATATATATATATTTAAAAAAAATTTTTTTTAATGTTTATTTATTTTTGACAAAGAGAGAGAGACAGAGCATGAGCAGGGGAGGGGCAGAGAGAGAGGGAGACACAGAATCGGAAGCAGGCTCCAGACTCTGAGCTGTCAGCACAGAGCCTGATGCGGGGCTCGAACTCACAGACCGCGAGATCATGACCTGAGCCGAAGTCAGATGCTCAACCGACTGAGCCACCCAGGCGCCCCATTGTTCATTTATATTTTTATGATGTGTGTACTGGGTCATGACGTAACATAATATTTTTTATTATACATTGTGGTCAGGATGTTGCTTCACTTTCTCTTACCTTCTGTGTACTTTCTTTTTTTAAAATATTTATTTTTTTTGAGAGAGGGAGAGACAAGTTAGCAGGGGAGGGGCAGAGAGAGAGAGAGAGAGAGAAGGAGACACAGAATCTGAAGCAGGCTCCAGCTTCTGAGCTGTCCACACAGAGCCTGATGTGGGGCTCGAATCCACAAACCATTAGATCATGACCTGAACTGAAGTCTGGCGCTTAACCAACTGAGCCACCCAGTGCCCCATTACCTTCTGTATACTTAAATAGCCTCCATAGACCTAGGGGTAGCAGCAGCAGGGTCAGGGAGGCACAGATGGAACATGGAAGAGTCATTGGGTCCTGGAAGGTCCATTCAGGCCCTAGAGGCACAGATCTTAGGTACACCTCCTAAGTAGAGACAGTTAAGGTTCAGAGTTAGGAAGCAGAGACTGTCAACAAGAGTGAACAGGAAGAGGCAACAGGTGACCTCTGGTCCTAGGGCAGAGGATATTTGTTTTCTTGTCCTGTTTTTTGTTTGTTTGTTTGTTTCTAGATGTGTACAGTCCTTGATTGATACCAAAA
Organism: Leopardus geoffroyi; assembly: GCF_018350155.1. NCBI lineage: Eukaryota > Metazoa > Chordata > Mammalia > Carnivora > Felidae > Leopardus > Leopardus geoffroyi. Next base: position 100,098,532 of record NC_059332.1, read on the forward strand.
TAGAGGTGCTAGAATCAATGGGAAGCTCAGACTAACACTTGTTCACTGTCATAAATTAATCATTCAGTTAAAGAGTTCTATTAGATTTTTTTCTTTTATTTTGGTGGCTTTTAAAGGTTATTATTATTCACATCACATTCTTCTTTGTATGGAAAATCCAGAACTGGACAAAATACTTTTTTTAGTGAGAGCCTCAACCATGCTGAGTAAGGATTGCCCATACTTTCTATAGCTTGTATAAAATTCTCTTGTTTCCCATGTTACTGTGGAGTTGGTAGTTTAATCTAGCTTTCATTTAAATACTGTTTATGTGACACAGTAGGAAAGGCACAGTGGTAGTAAATGATTTAAAGAAATTAAATTTGTTTAGACTCTGAGATGTCGGTTGTTAAAAGGCTGTGTATGTTTTGCAGCAATTTTAGCTTTTTATTCTTTGTACAGAATAACTTTAAAAAATAGCTTACATCATTCTTTGACCACTTATTAATTTGGTGATATGAAGGGAGTGGAACAAAAAATATTTTTTTAGTTTAAAAGTTGCAACTGTAGTTTTAAATCTTTAGATTTTAATCAGTATTCATAAATATAGTTTTAGGACAGTTAAAATATGAAAACTAATCACTGTGTAAGAATTGACTACTTTAAAATCAACTTACAAATAGTTTAGAATTGATAATTTTATAATTATAATTTTTTTTTCTGTTTCATAGAATAGTAAATGTCCTGAGGGAACAAAACCCATGTTAATATTTGCTGGTGATGATTTTGATGTAACAGAAGACTACAGAAGGCTAAAAAATCTTCTTATTGGTAAGTATTTTAATACTTCTCCACACGTTTGCTCAAGTAGGCAATCTAAGACTGTCATTGGTGGCACTTTGCCACTTCACTGTATATATACATCTTTTTCTTTTTGATCTCTTTCCTTTCTTCCCCCCTTTTCATTATTTTCTTTTTAAAAAAAAATTTTTTTTTAATTTTTTTTTTGAGGTGGGGGTGGGGACAGAGAGAGAGGGAGACAGAATCCAAAGCAGGCTCCAGGCTCTGAGCTGTCAGCATAGAGCCCAATGTGTGGCTTGAACTCACGGACCACGAGATCATGACCTGAGCCGAAGTTGGACGTTTAACCAACTGAGCCACCCAGGCACCCTTTCATTATTTTCTTTATTCCCCACTAGCAGTAAGGGAGAGTTAATGGATGTTATAATGCATTGATCATTTTTATTTTTTGATGCTCTAGTAACTTTATTGTCAACCTATATATGAAACATTTTACACTTTATAAAATGCTTCCACCCATTTTATGTCATTATTGGCATCATTAAATTTAGAAAATTAAGAACTTAAATTTTCAAGATTGTTGTACATCATCCACTTCCAACTCAAAAACCTCTATTTTTCTTAGTCTTGATAGGCAAGGTTTTTTAGACTCTAACCCCTTATAACTTTTTTTTTTATCTCTCCCAATTTCCTTCCTCTTTTTTCCATTTAAAGTGGCTTATTAAAAATACATTGTACACATTCCTATTGTCTTTTCTGATTTTTGTTCTCGTTTACCTAGTTTTTTCCATTCTTGCAAGTTTCAGATCAAGTTTCTTTCCCAGAAAACTTTCAGTGACTTCCCAACAGCTTTTTTTTATTATCCTTAATGATCGATCCTAAATGCCAAGCATATACTAGGTGCTTTATATGTATTGTTTTATTCTCACAACCTTGTAAGGTTGTCTTATAGATGAGTTATTCTTGGTGAACTACACTAGTTCCTAAGGACTTATGTAATGACTACATCCTTTCCTATGTGTTCACAAGTCCCCTTCATTTTTTTTTCATTTTTTTTTTAATGTTTAATTTTGAGGGGGGCGCAAGGGGCAGGAAGAGAGGGAGACACAGAATTCGGAGGCAGGCTCCAGGCTCTGAGCTGTCATAACAGAGCCTGACGCGGGGCCCAAACTCATGAACCACAATATCATGACTTGAGCCAAAGTCGGATGTTTAAGCAAGCCACCCAGGCGCCCCTATTAATTAATTAATTATCTATCTATCTGTTTATCATCCAAGTTAGTTAGCATATGAATGCAACAATGATTTCAGGAATAGATTCCTTAATGCCTCTTACCCATTTAGCCCATCCCCCCTCTCCCAGCCCCTCCAGTAACCCTGTTTGTTGTCCATATTTAGGAGTCTCTTATCTTTTGTTCCTCTCCATGTTTTTATATTATTTTTGCTTCCCTTACGTTCATCTGTTTTGTCTCTTTTTTTTTTTTTTTTAATTTTTTTTTTCAACGTTTATTTATTTTTGGGACAGAGAGAGACAGAGCATGAACGGGGGAGGGGCAGAGAGAGAGGGAGGCACAGAATCAGAAACAGGCTCCAGGCTCTGAGCCATCAGCCCAGAGCCCGACGCGGGGCTCGAACTCACGGACCGCGAGATCGTGACCTGGCTGAAGTCGGACGCTTAACCGACTGCGCCACCCAGGCGCCCCTGTTTTGTCTCTTAAAGTCCTCATATAAGTGAAGTCATATCGTGTTTGTCTTTCTCTGACTAATTTCGCTTCTCATAATACCCTCTAGTTCCATCCACATAGTTGCAAATGGCAAGATTTCATTCTTTTTGATTGCCGAGTAATACTCCATTGTATATATATATACCACATCTTTTTTATCCATTCATCAGTCCATGGACATTTGAGCTCTTTCCATACTTTGGCTATTGTCCATAGGGCTGCTATAAATATTGGGGTGCATGTGCCTCTTCGAAGCAGCATACCTGTATCCCTTGGATAAGTACCTAGTAGTGCCATTGCTGGGTAGTAGGGTAGTTCTATTTTTAATTTTTTGAGGAACCTCCATACTGTTTTCCAGAGTGGCTGCACCAGCTTGCAAACCCACCAGCAGTGCAAAAGAGATCCTCTTTCTTTGCCTTCTTTCCAACATCTGTTGTTGCCTGAGTTGTTAATGTTAGCCATTCTTTTTTTTTTTTTTTTTTTTAATTTTTTTTTTTTTTTCAACGTTTATTTATTTTTGGGACAGAGAGAGACAGAGTATGAACAGGGGAGGGGCAGAGAGAGAGGGAGACACAGAATCGGAAACAGGCTCCAGGCTCTGAGCCATCAGTTCAGAGCCCGACGCGGGGCTCGAACTCACGGACCGCGAGATCGTGACCTGGCTGAAGTCGGACGCTTAACCGACTGCGCCACCCAGGCGCCCCAATGTTAGCCATTCTGACAGGTGTGAGGTGGTATCTCATTGTGGTTTTGATTTGTATTTCCCTGATGATGAGTGATGTTGAGCATTTTTTCATGTGTCGGTTGGCCATCTGGATGTCTGTTCAATTGACTTATTGCAATCTTTGCTATAGGTTCTTACCTGAATTTTTGATGAGTTAAAAAAAGAAAATCATACATGAAAGACAATGACCAACATTTCCTTTTTTCAAAATTACATACCCCAAAATATCAAGGATGGTTTTTAGCTAAGATTACTTGTACTCCATTGGCCCAGATTTTCTGCCTTTTTCCCTCCAGTTGTTCCATAATAATTGTTAATTGTCAGTATATATTTGTTATAACAGAAGGCTTTCATTTGCTTTTGTATAATTGGTTTTTATAAAAACTTTATTATTTTGTGCTTCCACTAGAGGGCAAGAATAACCACATAATGCAGTGGTGATGGGGAGGGAGTGAAAACCAAAAAAGGAATCTGGGGAAAGAAGGAAGGTAGAGGAGTGAAGTGAGATTGTCAGGTCCCAAGGGCAGTTGTGTTTTCAATGTAAATATGAAGTAAGCCAGCTGCAGACTCCATGGTGTATGTTTTGTGTTCATAAGAAGTAAAGTAGAGTGGTGGGGAAAGAGAATGTTATCAAGGGCTTCCATCCTTTTAGGAAGTTCTCTTTTTTTGGTAATTGGCCAGAAAGAAAAGTGAAGTTATTAACTTCAGTGTTTTTATGCCAGGTGTGCATTTAGTTCATGCTGAACTAAATTTTTTTTGCTTCTGTTTTGCTTTCTTAAATACTATCTAGATTTCTATTTAATCTTAGTGGTATTGCTTTTCCTTATAGAAAATCAGTATATCTATTTTTAGATTTAGTGCATCTTTTTTTTTTTTTTTTTTTTTTTTTTAATTTTGAGAGAGAGGAGTAGAGAGAGAGGGGGAAAGAGAATCCCAAGCAGACTCCGTGATGTCAGAGCAGAGCCCGACATGGGGCTCGATCCCAAAACTGTGGGATCATGTAGGTCAGGTAATTTATGATGTTTGACTCTTTCTATAGCTTTACAAAGGCAATCATGTTAGTCTGCTTGGGCTGCTGTAAAAAATACCATGTGCTGGGTAGCTTAAAAAACAAACAGTTCTGGTGGCTGAAAGTGCAAAATCACAATTTTTGATGAGGATTCTTGCCAGCTCTTGCTTTGTGCTCCTGGCTTTTCCTTCAGGGAGGAAGGAAGGGAAGGGAAGAGAGGTGGAGGTGGCGGGCGGGGGGTGGGGGGGTCAGCTTTCTAGGGTCTCTTCTTATAAGGACACTAATTCTATGGGACCAGGGCCCCACCCTTATGGCATGCCTCATTTAATCTTAATTTCTTCCTCAGAGGCCCATCTCCAAATTCAAACACATTAGGGGTTAGGACTTTTAACATATGAATTTAGAGTGGCAAGGGGGTAGGGGCAAACATTCAGTATATTATGATAATATTATTCCCATATTGTGGATGAAGAAGTTGAGGCCAATTGAAGAGCTAGTAAGTGGCAGAATCAGGATCTGCTGTGTTCTCTAACTGTGGATCCCCTGGTCTTTCCTGTCAACACATGGTAACCTTCTGTCCCCTTTCTCGATGTGTTTACTCGTGGACATAGCCACACGTGAGATCTTATTTTTACTTGGAATTGATCCGCTGAAAAAAAGATCCAAGTTGGGGCTTTCCTTCTGACCATAACCAATTCATCTTCTACCTCTTCTCCACCCCCTTGTATTTAACCAGGTTTTTCTGTTTATCATTACTCATTAGTATCTCTCTTGTTACCTTAGCCATCATTCTTGCCCAGTTTCGGGTCAGCTTTTTTGGCAGTGTTCTGAGTTTCCACACATTTTATTTTAATTCATTGCCCCTTTGAGGTGAGGTTTCCATGTTTCAGACTCCTCTTACACATTCATTGCTCCAGCCCTGCAATCAGCTGTTTTCTCTAAGCAGCCCTGAACTTTTATTTTTTAATGTTTATTTATTTATTTAGAGAGACAGTGTACACATGTGCAGAGGAGCAGAAAGAGAGGGAAAAGGGAATCCCAAGCAGGCTCTGGGCTGTCAGTGCAGAGCCCAATGTGGGGCGCAAACTCACAAACTGTGAGATCATGACCTGAGCCAAAGTCAAGAGTCCGACGCTTAACTGACTGTGCCGCCCAGGTGCCCCAACCCTGAATGAACATTTTTAAAATGAGAAATTATTTTAGAAACCACAGTTTGGGTGCCAGGGATTGTTTTGTGGTTGGTCATTGTAGGCTTTTTAGAGAATGGAACTGTGAATTAAGATTTGTTTGTTAAGATAAAATGTATCTGAGTTCATACTGAAACTTCTAACTTAAATTTAGGACCAAAGGATCTTAACTTCATTGACTTCACGTACGTACCTTCTTTCGTCCATGAAAAAAATCCAGGTTCTCAGTGATCCAACACAAGTATGCATTTCTTTTATACTGTACTACCTACCATACAGTGTTACTACTGATGATGTGAATATTGAGTGCAGTTGAAGGTTTTGTTGTGTTGTTTTTGGGGTTTTTTTGCAGTTCTTTTTGTCTATAAAATACATCCTGCTAAGAATATATGGTCAAATCACTGTTTTGAAGTCACTTGAAATAGTTTTTTTCTGTATGATTATGCCTTCAGCTCAGTACGCAGGTTCATTTGTTTTCAGTTTTTAGGGATTACTTTAAATTTTTTAATTTTAAATTATATAACTTTTGAGATCTGCATTACATAAAAGCAAGTCTGCATATTTAAAGATTTAAAATTTGATGGTTTTTGACATATGTAATACACCTGTGAAAACACCACTTCTGTCAAGGTACAGAACCTATTACACCCAAAAATTAGCCTGTGTCCCTGTGCGGTCTATCCTATTTCTGTATTCTAAGCAAACATTAATCTGCTTTCTGTGATTATGGATTAGTTTGCATTTTATAGAGCGTTAGATGAATAGAATCACAGCATGTACACTACAGTATGTACTTTTTTTGGTCTGGCTTCTTTCACTCAGCTTGTTTTGAGATTTGTTGGATCTATCAGTTCATTTCTTTTTGTTGCTGAACTGTATTCCATTTATAGCTGTTTCACAATTTGTTTATTTTGTCATCTGTCAGTGGACACTTAGGTTGATTCCAGCTTTTGATTAGATCAAAATTTTGGTGAGTAGAGCTGCTATGAACACTTATATTCAGGGGGCACCTGAGTGGCTCAGTCTTAGGTTAACTGTGTGACTTTGGCTCAGGTTATAATTTCATGGTTCGTGAATTCGAGCCCTGAGTCAGGCTCTGTACTGACAGTTCAGAGCCTGGAGCCTGCTTCCCATTCTGTCTCCCTCTGTCTCTCTGCGCCTCCCCCTCTCATGCTATGTCTCTCTCTCTCTCTCAAAAATAAATAAACATTAAAAAATTAAAATATTTGTATACAAATTTTTTGTGAGGGCATATGATTTCATTTCTTGGGGCGCCTGGGTGGCTCCATCGATTAAGCATTCAACTCTTGATTTCGGCTCAAGTCATGATCCCAGGGTCGTGAGATTGAGCCCTAACGTTGGGCTCTGGGCTGGGCCTGGAGCCTGCTTGAGATTCTCTCTCTCCCTCTCCCCCTCCCTTGCTTGTGCTCGCTTTCAAGAAAATTTTTTTTGATCAGTAGAGCTGCTCTGAGCATTTATATACAGATTTTTGTGAAGGCATATGTTTTCATTTCTTTTGGGTAAATACCTAGCTGGGAATGGAATGGAATGGAATGGTAGGGTCATTTGAATAGTGTATGTTTAACGTTTTAAGAAACTGTTCTCCAATACGGTTGTACCATTTTACATTCCTACCAATGGTGTATGAAAAGCTCCAGTTCCACTGCCTTGCCAATACTTGGTAGACCATTCTTTTTAATTTTAGTTATTCTAACGAATATTGTATGCTCATAGTATGTGTTTCTAAATAATTTCTATAAAATTTCTAAAAAATTTCTATAAAATAAAGTAGTGCTATTGTTGAAGTTGTAATTTGCATTTTCTGATGATTAATGATGTTGAACATCTTTTCGTGTGCTTATTGGCCATTCATATATTTTTGGTGAAGTATCTATTCAAATCTTTGCCTTATTATTATTATTATTTTTTTTGGAGGTTATTTGTCTTCTTGAGTAATAAGGAATAAGGTGTGTGTGGGGGGGGGGGTGGGGAGCAGAGAGGGAGAGGGAAGTCCTTTGTCTCTTTGTCTGATACACAGTCTTTGAATATTTCCTCCCAATCTGTGCTTGCCTTTTTTTTCAGTGACGTCTTTCAAAGAACAGAAGGTTTTTGTTTTGTTTTGTTTTGTTTTGTTTTAAAAGAAGCTTTCCCTGTTTTATTTTTAATGTTTATTTAATTTTGAGAGAGAGATAGAATATGTGAGCTGGGGGGGGGGGGTGGGGGATAGAGGATCCAAAGCAGACTCTGTGCTGACAGCAGACAACCCAACGTGGAGCTCGAACTCACAAACCGTGAGATCATGACCTGAGCTGAAGTCAGACATTTAAGTGATTGTGCCACCCAGGTGTCCTGAGCAGAAGTTTTTGATTTTTGTGACGTCTGTTTTACATTTTTTTTCTGTAATGGTATGTTCTTCCTGTATTTTAAGAAGCCTTTGCTTACCTCAGCAGCATCACAAAGACTTTTTCTAGTATTTTCTTGTTGAAATCTTAAGAGTTTTAGGTTTTGCATTTAGTTATGATCATGAGTTAATTTTTGTGTATGGTGTGAGGAAAGGGCCAGTGATTTTAAAACTTTCTACTTCAGGGCCCCTGGGTGACTCAGTCAGTTAAACATCCAACTTCAGCTCAGGTCATGATCTTTGCTTCATGGTTTCGAGCCCCACATCAAACTCTGTGCTGACAGCTCTCAGGGCCTGGAGCCTGCTTCGGATTCTGTGTCTCCCTCTTTCTTTGCCCCTCCCTTGCTCACGCTCTGTTTCTCTCTCTCAAAAATAAGCATTAAAAAAAAAAAAAATTTCTACCATCATTTTTTTCCTTTGCATTCTTAAAAGCTTATGGAAGAAACACATATTCCTGCTGTATGATTTGCATTACAAAAGCTGCTTCAGGGAAACTGAAATGTACATATCTTGTTCCCCAGAAAGATTGACTTCACTAGTGCTTCCAACACAATGAGGGGGACTTTATTAACTTGGCCACTGAAGGAGAGTTAGATTTTGACAAAATAATGGGAGCCCTGTTTATTGATTATGATGCAAATTTAGATCAGATTACTTTGAAAAAGTACATAATTGGTTTATAAAAATATCCTTGAGGGATTTTTGTTGGGGGAGTAGGGAAGGGTGGCATATACATGTGCATACACAGTTGTTCCTCTTTTATACACGTTAGTGATTTTCTTTTAGTTAACCATGAGAAAGAAAAAAGCAAACAACAAAGGATGTGTATGTCCATGCACTGGAGATGTTTCTCATCTGAGCTAATCGGAAGTGAGAAGGACAATGCTGGGTGGCTACAAATTGGGACCCAATGAGTTTTTCTGTTTACTACATCACTTGCCTTGGGGCATTTCTTCCTAATTAAGTTGGATAAACTTTTATGTATAACTTTTTCTTATCTAAATATTATTTGTGTATTTATGTTTAGCCTTCTTGGGGTTCAGTCTTCTTGGCTGTAAAATGAGGGGACCAAACTTGTTTTTCAGACTTCTTTCATTCTTGTGCTACCTTCATACCTTTAGCCAAGTCCACATAGTATTATGGTGGTGTTCTCCGAAGAGGTTTCTTTACACTGACTCCTCTTTTTACAAGGAAACTTTATGTCTCTGCTGTGAATGGCAAATGGTATCTGATAAAAAGGTAAATAATACATAGTAAATTATTCTGCCTATGTATCATTCAAGATCACTTCATGTGCCACCCGTGGGGAAACAGCCTATTCATGGATCTCAGTGGTTCTTTTCTGGCTTTAACAATTTAGTTTGCTATCTTTGCTCATTTAATTGAGATTTCCTGTTAGAATTTTCTTGTGTCTTGGCTTCTACCATAAAACAGAGGCCAGTTTGATTTAACTGTCAAAGTTTGAACCGCTGTTTTTATAGGAATTTGCCATCTTAACCTACCTGTCTCATAGATAAAAAAATTTATGCTTTGATTTACATTTGTAAAAAAGTGAACATGCATGATAAATGTGATGGACTCTTATGCTGAGCATTGGCTTAGAAGGAGAACTTCACAACTGAAAAATTACATGGTTTAGTGAACTAAACACGGAAAAATAGTCATGAGCTTAAATGGTAAAGGGATGAGAGTCTCAGACATTGTTCGGGGACCAGTTTTTGTACCACCTTTTTATCTTTTTTTGTGAGCAGTGGCACAAAATGGAGCATCGACAGTCCAGCTCTCTGTAACTGAATTTAAAAACATGTTAGTTTTTTGTTTTTTGTTTTTTGTTTTTTTAACAACCTAAAATTTGTTTTTAGATTTCTTCAGAGGCCCCACAGTATCAAATATCCGCCTGGCTGGTTTAGAGTATGTTCTGCACTTCACTGCACTGAATGGGAAGATTTACTTTCGAAGCTACAAGTGAGTGCATTTGTTAGTATATCTTGAATCCAGGGCTACAGCATTTTAGTGTGACTTTTATAGAGCTCGAACTTAGAATTGGCGTTTGGTCCGAAGTTTGTCTGGAGAGTTGGCAGACAAGCAGTGGCAGGCACAGCAGCTCTGTGCTGATCCTCAGATGTGTCATCCCCCTGCTCACGTCTGCCTCTGAAACCCTGCTTTTCCAGGGCCCCAGAGCATCTGGTGCTGCAGTCCTCCGAGCTTAGAACACTAATTCATTGTGCAGTATCTCCTTCTTTTTCTTGACTGGATTTAGAACACCGAGTCACAAGTCTTAGACCAGCCAAAGCAAATCTCAAAACTCTGAGTCTTCTGAGCCTAAAAACTGGAGTCTGAATGGAACGAGCACATTCAGTGGCTCTTTTACCCTCTTCAGCCTAGCCCTTCTACCCCTACCACAATATAAATACGAATCCTAACGCTCTGATTTTATTTTCATTAAAAAGCTTAATGACATGCTACAATTGTGCCTTTTGAGATAAGCATGATTTTTTTTTCTTATTTATAACAAAGTGTTGGCCCTGGCTGATCAAGCCCACACTTGCCTAGAGAATATATTGACTTCCACAAGCTGCCTTCCTTTGTACATGAAAGACTGATGCCCGTTTTTGAGCTATGGTATGGAAGTGCAGCCTGAGAGCCACTGACAGTTCAGCGTTGACAGTGACTTGTGTGCATTTGTGCTATACGTGCAGCCACTTGGGGACTTCAGCATTTCATCCATGGTTTAATTTTTTTTTTTTTTTTTTTTTTTTTTAAGTAAACTGTACCCACAACGTGGGGCTTGAACTCATGACCCTGAAAGCAAGAGTCATATGCTCTACTGATGAGCCAGCCAGGCACCCCTCATTTTGGTTTTTTTCCTTCATGATGAAATACCTGGTTGACTAGCTTCTGTCAATGGACGTCCAAATGGAAGTAAATATTCACCTTTTTTGTTAATAATTTACATCTTTGTCTCAATTGTATTGAGTCAGAGATAACTCCATTCTTCTCACTATATGTTTGGTGTCATCATTTCTGTTTTTCTATTTTCCTTTTGTTTAGATAATAATAATAGGGAAAATGCAGTAAAATAATCCACATGATTGCAAGATGTAGTTAGGGATTTTATAATCATTTTTAGCTGGTTGAGATTGAAAGCCCCTTAAATGTGTTGGAATTTCCCAACTTACTTTGGGGCTATGAAGAATATATTATAAAGTAGATGGCTCCAATTTATAGAACAAGAAAGATGAAAAATCACTAAATAAAAAGAATCTTTTTGGAAACTTGTGTTAAGCAGGCCCTAGGGACATAAAGGAGCTAAAAATATAAAGATCAAAATCTTTGAGGATGAAAAATGGGTAACAGTAATCTAAAACTCTTTCATTGTAAATAGTTTCAAAGAAAGTATTCACTTATATCAGAACTTATATTTAGTGAAAAGAAAGATTAATTTGTAAAGAAAGAAATGCAGAGATAATAAAATGGTCAGAAAATTAGTAAATCAGACTTCGAAACATGGATAAATTAGCAGTGTAACTACACATATCTACCCATCCACTTACTTTAAGAAGAATTAACTGGAATCACTGTTAGGTTAGCATGGCATAACCACTTCCATCCCTTAGTGGGGAAAAAAAAAAAAAAAAGGTTTGAATTTTTCAGATCAGAGACCCTAGAGTAAACTTTTAACCCTAGGTATTTTGTATAGGCCCTGTAATACCTGTTAACTGTTGATTTAAAATAGAAAATAGACTGTGGGTGCCTGCCTGGCTGAGTCAGTGGAGCATACAGCTCTTGATCTCAGAGTTGTGAGTTCGAGTCCCATGTTGGGTGTAGAGATTGCTTAAAAATAAGATCTTTAAAAAAAAAAAAAAAGTATTGTGTGATTGAGAGCAAGATGCTAGTGGAGAAAAAAATCACTAGATTAGTTTAGCCTGCAGGGGCTGTGCCCCACTTGGGAGAGGAAGAAAGAAGTGGTCTGAGGAATGAACATCACCTCTGAGCCTAGTGACTTGGCTCAGGGCCAGGCATTAGCCACATGACTTAGGCAGAGCACTTCTCCGGGCCTCCGTTTTTCCTTTGCAAAATGTAGCGATGCTATTTTGGTAATTCTGCAGCCCCTCTGTGATCAACAGTAATTCCTTTATAAGGGGGAAAGAGTTGCAGGTAGAGGTGGGAATATGCCAGAGAAGTGTGCCTGACTTCGTGTGGTTCCTTAGGCATTCTTGCAAGCTACACTTCTGTGTCCTGCCTTTGCTTTTACCTGGAACAGTTGGTACAAGGTAATAGTTAACATTACCACACATTACTTGTGAAGATTAATAAGGTTAGTTTTATAAAATGGCTTAGAGTTTCTTGAACGAAAGGAAGTGTAAACATTAAATTGTGTTAATATAACCTTTGATCTGACCTTTTGGGAGAATAAATCATATTGTTAACTGGCCTCTTCCTGTATATTGTATAGTAATTAATTCCTCATATGTGAGTGATCATTTGTATTCCTTGGAGAATTTTATTCACTTAGAAAGTTAAAGTTCTGAATATAAAAATTTTTAGTAACTGCCACATTTGCCTTTACGATGGCATTTGTAAGGTTTTATGGGGAGAAACATGCAAAACGAAGTATTAGCATACCTTAAAAAGCAAACAACATTATAAGCAAGAAAACAATATCAGCAGAAGAGAGGGATATAGAAGGGAGAAAAGTAAAGAAATTAAACTTGAACAAAAGTGGTAATGGCAGTCTTTCTCAAGAAATAGGCAAACAGTATTTTAAAATATACAGAAATTACCCATCAACATATCTTATAGCTTGAGCCTATCTGAAAGCAAAGGAGCTGGGTTGTCTTTGTGTCTTATAGTATATAACCTTGCGGAATTGAATATCACTTTTGATTACAGGGAGCCAAAACAAAACAAAGCTTGAGGTTAGGATCTGAGATGGAGATTAATAGGCATATTGGTATAATACTTCTTGGCGTAGGTACTTGGCTGGAGACATGATGGCCTAGAATTGATATGTCTGTCTTTAAAAAAATAAAAACAGTGTGAGATGAATAATAGAATGGGGGTGAAGGAAAAGGGTTTCAATTGTGTTTTTAACGGGTCAGTGTCAGTCTCTTCTTTTTGCTTAGTGTGATTATAAAAATCATGTATAAATTCTCTATTAATACATTTCCTCAATCATTTTAGATTCTAGATTTCATTGTTAAAAGTTTAATCAAGTTGGGACACCAGGGTGACTCAGTCAAATAAGTGTCTGACTCAGCTCACGTCCTGATCTCGTGGTTTATGAGTTCAAGCCCCACATTGGGCTCCATGCTGCATGGAGCCTGCTTGAGATTCTCTCTCTCTCTCTCTCTCTCTCTCTCTCTCTCTCTCTCATGCCCTCTCTCTCAAAACAAACTATAAAAAATATTAAAAAATTAAAAGTTTAACAAAGAGAAAGGATTAAAGGTCTATCACCAGCAACCATATGTAGAAAACTGATATCTGGAGAAAGTTTTCTTCTATTTCTGTCCGTTTGATGTGCCAGTAAACCTGCTCAGTGAAGTAATTCAGATAAGATCATCTATACAGACATTATGGCACTGTAACTTAATTCTTTGGTAAATGGCAACACATGTAGTTATATATATACATGTAGTTATGTAGAAAATCTTAATTATATACACCACTCAAAAGGTTACTCTGTTAGGAGGACACTTTCATAAATTAAAAGGTACTTGGGTAACGTGAATCCGTCAGGCATGCCAGGAGCTGTTCTAGATCTACAATTCTTCCATTTAGCTGAAAATCAGCATTTTAAGTGGTAGAAACATTTTTAGTTTGACATTTTTATATCTACAATGTCCCTGATGTCTTAAATAGTCTGCTGAACACAAGACATTAATCAAGATATTTTGATGGGAGTTCAGCTTTAAATATCCTTTATTGGAGGTACTGAAAGTGTGGATGCAAAAGCAGAAGTATGTGTGTTAGAACTGAGTCAAATGGTCACTGCTACCATATGCTTTGAATTAGCTTTTATGGAAGATGCCCTGATATCACCATTTAGTTTCTAAAAGTATTTTCCCCACAGTGGGCCTGAGGCAGGCATTCTCTCAACTCTCTTCTACTGGAACCAGTATGCAGAGAGTGGCCTGAAGGCTCCTGTTTTGGCTTTTTTCTCTCTGCTTGCTCCCTTCAAGTCCCATAAAATATTCATGTTACCTTGTACTGTTATTGGAGCTTTTTTTTTTTTTTTTTTTTTTTAACACTTCTGCTTTTGACATATCCTAGGCTGGTGTTCGTTTTGTTTTCTTTTTGTCTTGTTCAATTGGGTATAAATAACTATCTGATACAGCATATCTATCATTATGATTCTTCTTGCAGCTAGTGGATGTACCTCCCATGGGTGGACTGTCTGCATGTGACGCGTTTAGGGCCCAGAGGGCTGTTAATGAGCTTATTATGCACATTCACTTCTGCTTCCTGGTGTTTTCTTGCTCTTGGGTATTCGTTACTGTGCTCTACTCTTACGTTCTTTCTCTTCTCTCATGTCATTTGTTGTCTCCCTCTCATTCCACCTTTGGTGTGAAAAGTTTGACCTTTTATAAATATTGTTTTCATTCAATTCTTATAGTCCATGTGGAGATCTGGCCACTATAACAAATTGAGTCAGCTCAAATAATCACCGGGTCTTTGAGCTGTTCTTGACTGTTCTGTGACTCACAAAAAGAATTTGTTAGTCTCCCTTCCTCCGGTTTCCACATTCCTCATCTGTTTCCCCATCCATAGCTATTTGGACACATGTTATCTAGAAAGTTGTGGTTTTGTTATATTAAGCTTTTAAAATTCATTCCAGTCTATGGAGATCAGTAAATGTCTGTACTATGGACAAAAGTGGATTCTGAATGGATCTTTAAAGAAATAAGAATTGTTGGGGCACCTGGGTGGCTCATTCGGTTGAGCGTCTGACTTTAGCTCAGATCATGATCTCACAGTTTGTGGGTTCGAGCCCCACATCAGGCTGTGTGCTGACAGCTCAGAGCCTGGAGCCTGCTTTGGATTCTGTGTCTCCATGTCTCTCAGCCTCTCCCCCGCTCATGCCCTGTCTCTCTCTCTGTCTCAAAAATAAACATTAAAGAAATAAGAATTGTTAATCATGTAAGCATAACATTTCAAAGGGCCAACTGAAAATGTTTTTATAATTATGTAAATCTGTAAGTAAGATGAAGAAGTCAAATCAAAGGATTCCATTTCTTAAAACAGTTGTCTGTCTCACTTGCTGTTTCTCAACAGTATTGTATACTTTTGTGTTTGATTTTTAAAAACCAGCAAGCCAAAGAATATACTTGGCCTAAATGTGTAAAGCATTTAAGAAGTTTAGGCTCCTAGAGGCACCTGAGTGTCTCAGTTGGTTGGGCATCTGACTTTGGCTCAGGTCATGGTCTCACACTCCGTGGGTTCGAGCCCCGCATCAAGCTCTGTGCTGACAGTTCAGACCCTGGAGTTTGCTTCCGATTCTGTGTCTCCCTCTCTCTCTGCCCCTCCCCTGCTCATGCTCTGTCTCTCTCTGTCTTAAAAATAAATAAAAACATTTTAAAAAAGAAGTTTAGCCTCCTAAAGAAGGTGTCATTTTATGGAACTGTAGTTCTCTTGAACAAAAATATTTGAGGGGATAAGGACTCCATCAAAGTCAAAGCAACATTTTTCTTTCTTTCTTTCTTTTTTTTTTTTTTTCTATTTCACAAAGGTTGCTGTTGAAGAAGTCTGGTTGTAAAACACCAAGGATTGAATTGGAAGAGATGGGGCCCTCATTGGATCTGGTTCTGAGGAGGACACATCTGGCGTCAGATGATCTTTACAGATTATCTATGAAAATGCCAAAAGCCCTCAAGGTTTATAACTTGCAGATTGGTGCCATATTTATTTGTATATTCCACTCTTCTTTCCAAAAAAGAGTAGCAGCATAGTACATTAAAGAACATACAGAAAGAGATAGATAAAATAGATAAAATTAGACTCTCAGAACAAAGAAAAGGAGGAAGAAGCACATAAGCCAACCATAAAGGATAATCAAAGAGCTGTAGAAACCATGCATCAACTATGGCTGAGAGCTTTCTGGTAGCCAAGACTGCCAGTTTTCAGCAAGAAAGAATTGTGTGGGGCGTTGTGGAGATGGAGGATTTAGAGCACAGGATGTGTAACTCATATTGTTTAAAATGTGTTTTGACTTTTGAATGGTTTTGAAAAACAAGTAGAAATGGCTTCTCTGGAATGCCAATAAAGATTGACTAGATAGTCACAATTCCTTAAGCTAAACACAGGAAATTCTCTCACTGGATGACAATGGTTAGTGTAGTCTATAGTATTGCTTTTCAAATGTTGTCTGACAGTTTACCTGGGAGTTGTTAGAAATGCTGAGTCTCAGGTCCCTAGGCCTTTTGAATTATAATATGCATTTTATCAAGATCCTTAAGTGATTTGTATGTACTTAAGTTTGGGAAGAAATGTCTGTAGGCTTATAGACTATATTATTGAGTAGGAGCTCACGAATGGAAATTGTTAGTAAGACCTTTGTTGTACACTAGATTTTTACCAGTTTATGGTAGTAGAGACCATTACCTATATATATATGTATATATGTATATATGTATATACATATGTATATTCTTGTTTCATAGCCAAAGAAGAAGAAAAATGTCTCCCATGACACTTTTGGCACAACTTATGGAAGGATTCATATGCAGAAGCAAGACCTAAGCAAACTACAAACCAGGAAAATGAAGGGGTTGAAGAAGCGACCTGCAGAAAGGATAACAGAAGACCAGGAGAAAAAATCAAAGAGAATTAAAAAAAATTGATGGAACTGGCCAATAACTGCAGTGTTATTGTAGTCTGTTTACCTAATAGAGTTATCAAGCATCAGTCATTTCAGAGTTTCTTACAAGATTTTATTGTATATTTTTATAACATGGTAATTTACCTAAACTATATATAAATTTACCTAAACTTAAAAATATTATGAATTAGGTTGAAAGTAAGCCTCTTTTTATATATATATTTTTTAAATTTTTTAAAATTTATTTTGAAAGAGCACAAGTGGAGAAGGGGCAGAGAGAGAGAGGAAGAGAGAGAATTCCAAGCAGGCTGTGCACTGTCAGTGCGGAGCCTGATGCAGGGCTCGAACCCACAAACCGTGAGATCATGACCTGAGCCGAAATCAAGAGTCAGATGCTCAACCAACTAAGCCACCCAGCTGCCCCCCTTTAAATATTTTTTTTAATGTTCATTTATTTTTGAGAGGGAGATAGAAAGCATGTGCGTGGGGGAGGGGCATAAAGGGCGGGAAGAACAATCCCAAGCAGGCCCTGCACTGCCAACACAGAACCCCATGTGGTGCTCAAACCCATGAACTGCGAGATCACGACCCAAACTGAAATAAGAATCAGATGCGCAACCAACTGAGCCACCCAAGCATCCCAAGCCTCTTACTTGAGACTTATCCTGGTGGGCCATTTTCTTTCAATGTTATGGTATTCCCTTTGCCCTCTACCCACCCCCCCTCCTGCAAAGTCTCCTGTCTCATTGGATTGGTAGGTGAGGAGGGATCTCCAAAACGATTGGTATTTTAAAGAATTTCTGGATTAAGCTTTCAATAAAGGGAGGAAGCCATGGAAAGTAGAATTGGCCCAAAGGAACTGTATACACGCTCAGTATGAACTACCTGGAAAGTTAACCCCATCTTCCAGCACAGACCTATAGTCTGACTTTTGTTTTTTTACCTTTCTGTTATTTTATTTTGCCTGTTTGAGATTCATTTGAGATTTTTAACTTTGCATCTTAAAACATTTCTCTAAGAGCATGTCCGGTACCTGATCATTGACATATTACCATACTATTGGGTTTTTTTGTTTCAAGTTTTTATTTAAATTCCAGTTCATTTACATACATACAGTATAATACTAATTTTAGGTTGTACTATTGGTTATCTGAAGAGATTCTGCCACTAAGCCCTATCCCCACTCCTGTGAGAGAAAGGCAGTGTTAGTAGGGCTAGAAGTGAGAGAGGAGAGAATGGGTAAGTTTTGAGACAGAGGGCACTTTAGGTACTGAGTAGCCCTGGGTAGCTAAAGGTCACATAAAGGCCCTGGGTGTTTGCACAGCAAGTGGGAATAAGCAAAAGCCAAACAGCTTGTTTTGAAATTTTCTTCAGGATGGGCCTTGTGCCTAGGAAATGGGAAGAAACTGTCCACTTCCTCTTCCTAGTGTTGCATACTTGTTTTCCTTAAATGTCGAATTTAGGTTCCTGGTAAAGAAGCTCCTTCATGCAAGTGCAAACCTACCATGTTGTAAAAACACAAACCTCTATAAACTACGATTGTTCTAGGAAGTGGAAATGTTTTGTTTTTGATTCCATGTCAGGGGCTTGTGTGTACATTTATGGGAGTTTGCTGATACTAAGCCAAAGCTAGAGCCTCGGTTTTACCTTCCATATATTTTCCCTTGTAAACCTATTCCTTGGCCTTCCCTCTCCCCTTCCCTTTCCAGATGGCTAATACCTCTCATAAGAAAGGAGCTGTTATTATTCATTTACACTTATTGCTTGATTATACATTTAACCAAAGACCATAGTTTTAGATCTGAAGCAGATGTTTACGTTTTATATTTTATGTCTGAATGGGGAGAAAAAGTTAAAATAATTCATATCCAGCCATCTATAAGTAAATGGATAATAGGTGGGGAGAAGGGGAGTCATGAAAGGGGCATCAGAAATAGTGAATGCAGAGTTCTTCCCCAGTGCCTGACCCCGGACTTCCAGCTAACACTTTGGGAAATAGTGATGCAGCAAAGCAATGGGTCACATTAGCCACCTACAGGAAGGATCTTGTCATACGTTGACCTCTATCCCAGCAATTCAACTGATTTTAATGTACAGATGGCCAAATTTTGGTATGTGGGTCATTATCTTGGAGTGTTTTAAAAATTTTTGAGATTTGGTAATGCATCCTTTTGTTTCCTATGTAATTTTTTTTTTAGTGTTTTATTTTTGAGAGAGAGTGTGAGCAGGGGAAGGACAGAGAGAGAGAGAGGGAGTCACAGAATATGAAGCAGGCTCCAGCCTCTGAGCTGTCAGCACAGAGCCCAATGCGGGGCTTGAACCCATGGACCGCAAGATCATGACCTGAGCCAGAGTTGAATGCTTAATGACTTAGCCATCCAGGTGCCTCTCTTATGTAATTTTTATCTCAGATTATAGAGTGTCTAGTAAGTGTTTGCATCCTGTTCAGTAAGAGAAGTATATAGTATTACTGAAATGTAGTTGGAAGCCTTTTTTTCTCTTTCTCTCTCTCTTTTTTTTTTTTTTTTTTTTTTAAGGAATCTTTGTCGTAGTTGTTGAGCCATCTGGAACCCTTGATCCACCATTTATATCACCATTTCTGTGGAAAATACGTTTTAATTTCCACCTGTCCTTGAACTTAGGACACAGCATACATAAATTGGAGAGGTGGTAAACTGCCTGTCTTACTTCGTTTTTACTTAACCAAGTTTTACTTAACACTTTGGATTTTGGTAGATGAAGAATTTTTTTTTTAATACCAAATTCTTCTTTTTTCTAGGTTGTTAATACGGATACCAAGGTATATATAATTTCATGAAATTTTGTTCCTTTTTATAACCTAAATGCTACTATTTGTTTTCTTGGTATTGAACATAACCCAAAGTAGAGACGTTATTACTCAGGAAAGGAAGAAAAGAACTCACCCCAAGTCAGTTTTCAGTTATCTGATTACCTAGCTTCTTCTGATCTCTCTTTCCTTTCGTTTATACTGTTAGCAATTTCATGTCCCCCCAACCCCCAGGTGGGGCCGGGAGAAAAAGCTTTATTTATAATGGAAGAAGTTAAAACTATTCCTAACATTTGACCAAGGAAAGGCTTGTTTTTAAACCAAATTTCAGGGGCACCTGGGTGGCTCGTTCAGTTGAATGTCAGACTTAGGCTCAGGTCATGATCATGTGGTTCATGGATAGAGCTCTGTGTCAGGCTCTGTGCTGACGGCTCAGAGCCTGGATGGAGCCTGCTTTGGATTGCGCCTGCTTTGGATTGCGCGTGTGTCTCTCCCTCTGCCCCTCCCCTGCTTGCTCTCTGTCTCTCTGAAAAATAAACATTAAAAATTCCTAAAAATAATAATAAACTGAATTTCAGTTATTGGTGCTTTGTCCATCATAAAATTCAGTGCCTGCAAATAAATATACAGGGTCTTCATTATATCAACAGTATTTTTAATAGATCGTCAACATGGTCAAAATATCCCCGAGCCGCATTAAAGGCAAATATATCCTACCATATCTTCTACACAATTGAATAATGTTTTACACAATTTCATTATGTATATAATGAAATATATATGAATAATATTCTACACATTCATTGAAATAAGTTACTATGGACCAGGAGGTAAAATGGGCTCACTGGCTTGAAGTTTATACTAGCTGTGACAAAGTCAACTTGCTTTTAAATGTATATTGTTTTTCTCTTAAACCAACAACTTGAGTTCAAGTTTAAAAATAGCAAAACTGTCACTATGTTTCCTGTATCACCCAGAGTGGCCCATGTTAAGATTTAACTGTGCTTAGGTTGAATTGGAGCCATTTGCAGTTTTTCCACTTGAAAGCTCTTTGGGAAAGAGTTTTAAAATAAGGGGAATATATAAGGTAAGCCTTTCTTTTTAGATAACATATGCATTTTAAGTCTATTTTTGTTCTTTTAAACAACTTTCCCTCCTCCCTCCCCAAATCCATTTCCCCCCCACCTCCACCTTCACACCCACTCTAGGGCATCAGAAAATGGGTTCCAAATATGGGAGAAATGGCTGGCACCACAAGCTCCTGCTGAGCAGGGTTGGGGCTTGTATGAAAGATGGCAGATCATAGGGAAATGACAAAGCTTGTAGAACTCAGCAGTTAGCATTTTTGCCAAGCAAAGATGAAAGCCCCTGAACTTTACTGGGTTTGGATTGGTTCTTCAAACTGAAAGCCAGGGTTCTGAGGGCTCAGCAAGAAGCAGAGTGGCGGGTGTTGGCTCTGGGAGGCACACCCTCCCACTCAGCTGCAGAGGCACCAGGTCTGGATGCCTGATCAGGGTAAGGGGCTTGAAGCCAGGCCTTGTTCAGGTAACCCCTCTGTCCATCTCAGAATGCTGGAAGTGAGCGCAGGGGTTCTTGGAAGCAAAGTGCAAACTAGTAGGTGCATTTAAAATAGATTGGAAGATTCACATTCATTAACTTGAGGAATTTACTACCTCAGTCCCTTAGCTAGTTCCTCAGAGTCCTCTGACAGAGCAGATGGCAAGGGGACCTAACAGAGCTCACTTTAGATGACAACCTGTGACAGCATGTCTGGTTCAGCCTCTCAGAGTCAGCTTTCAGGTTTATGACCCTGGAGGAAAGAGCATGAGAATTCATTGTCCCCATTAGGCCCCATTTCGATCCATTTAGCTCATCACTTAAAGCTAGCCCAGGTCACAAATGTGTTTTGAGTTTTACCCCCAGCACCTTTCTCCATATAAGGGGACCTTAGGGAAGGATTAGATGGAATCTTGAAAAATCAATAAAGCCCAAACAGCATGGGAACTCCTTAAAAGAATTCTGACTGGAATGCATGGGAGGGAGGCAGTGCAGTGTGGGGTTCGGGGAAAGTTGTGGCATTAAAAGAAACACTCCTGATGCTGAGAGCTCAGCTGAGATTTAAAAGGTCAGGAATCTGGGATGCCTGGGTGCCTCAGTCAAGCGTCTGACTCTTGATTTCTGTTCAGGTCACAACCTCATGGTTTGTGAGTTTGAGCCCTGTGTTGGGCTCTGTGCTGACAATGCAGAGCCTGCTTGGTATTCTCACTCTCCTCTCTCTGCCCCTTCCCTGCTCGTTCTCTCTCTTGCTCCCAAAATAAATAAACTTTAAAAAATGAAAAGGACAAGGATCCAATTAAAGAGAGCATAAAATGATGGGCAGCACCATTTAGTAGTATGGTTTTCTAAGAGTAATGTTGGAGTGGTTAGTTCCCAGCATTTTCCCCAGAAATACAAAGGAAACAAATGAGGTTTTGTTGTGGTGGTAGTATGAAAGAATTTTTAAGTGCCTAATAAGGCAGGTGGTAGGATACTAGCTGACAGAATTCTTACGTTATTTCCATGCTTGAATATGAGAGGAGTAAAGCCATCATGGTTGAGAGGCAGAGTTCCAGAGAGTAATCCTTGTGACATCAAGGGGGGTTAAGCATGGTATGGAAAGCTCTTGGCTGATTGAAATGATTTGGAATCTCAATCCCAGACAGGGACAATCAGTTAATCTCAGAGGAATTGTGGGGAGTTGTGGCGTTGGGTAGAGGTAGTTATCTTCTAGAACTGGCCTTGGTAACATTTGGGGAAGAATCATGTAGGTGGCTTATGAGCTCTTATGT
This sequence comes from Leopardus geoffroyi, assembly GCF_018350155.1. Classification (NCBI taxonomy): domain Eukaryota; kingdom Metazoa; phylum Chordata; class Mammalia; order Carnivora; family Felidae; genus Leopardus; species Leopardus geoffroyi. The sequence goes on from NC_059332.1 coordinate 100,120,791, forward strand.
AGAAATGGAGATAGTCAATGCTGGGAGCCAGCCTGGGTTCCGTGGGGACTAAGAGTCAACCGTTCCCCCAACCTTTTTTTAAAAATGTTTATTTATTTTTGAGAGTGCAAGCAGGGGAGGGGCAGAGAGGGGGAGACAGAGGATCTTGAAGCGGGATCTGCACTGACAGCAGCGAGCCCAACGTGGGGCTCAAAGTCACCAAATGCAAGATTATGACCTGAGCTGAAGTCAGAAGCTCAACCAACTGAGCCACCCTGGGGCCCAATCCCCTTTATTTTTGGAAAAGAGTTGACTCTTGAACAACACAGGGGTTAGGGGAATCCCCCTCCTGTGCAGTAAGAAATCCATGTCTAGCATTTGACCTCCCCAGACCTTAGCTACTGATAGCTACTGTTGACCAGAAGGCTTACTGGTAACAGTCAATTAACACATATTTTGTATGTTATATGTATTAAATGCCATGTTCTTATAATAAAGTGGGAAAAAGAAAACATTATTAAGAAAATCATAAGAGAAAATACATTTATAACACTGTCCTGTGTTTATAAAAAAAAAATCCATGTGTGGGGCGCCTGGGTGGCTCAGTCGGTTGAGCGTCCGATTTTGGCTCAGGTCATGATCTCACAGTTTGTGAGTTTGAGCCCCGCGTCAAGCTCTGTGCTGACAGCTTGGAGCCAGGAGCCTGCTTCAGATTCTGTGTCTCCCTCTCTCTACCCCTTCCCTGCTCATGCTCTGTCTCTCTCTCTCAAAGATGAATAAACGTTAAAAAAATTCTTTTTAAAAATCCATGCATAAGTGGACCCGAGCAGTTCAGAACTGTGATGTTCAAGGGTCAACTGACCTTGCGTGGTAGATAGGGGAGTAATCATTCACTCCACATTTACCAAGTATGATTATTTTGCAGCTGCCTTCATTATGTATAGTTAGAATTTAAAAAGCATTTTTCTTAAAATACAGGTTTGATTTTTTTCCCTCATTATAAAAAAGAAAAACCAAGTCATTTTTCTAATTACCAAAGAGAAAGCTGTCTTCTAATTTCTAGTCTAGTGGATCCTCAACAAAACATTTAAATCTCTCCAAGTATTCTTGTGAATCAAATGGTGAAATGTGATATAACTAACACATTTAGGCTGCTTCATAGCAATTTGAAGGGCCACTGTACACAAAAAATATTGATGAATGATGAATAAATCTGTGGCATCTGCAAAGGAAATCTTTATTGGCAAGCCACAGGGCTCTGTCCTTGGCCTTTGTCTCCTAAACAGTTTTACTTTCCACTCGAATGATGACAAAGTGACACACTTACTAAATTTGTGGATGACATAAAGCAAGGAGAATATTAGATGACATAATTGTAACGTATCTTGGGCTAGAAAATATATTGGCTAAAAAATATATTTTGACTGAAGCCAAAAGGAGAAATTTAGTAAGATAAGTGAGAAATTCCATACCAAGGGGGGAAAATATAAATATAGTTAGGATAGGGGTGCCTGGCTGGCTTGGTTGGTAGAGCATGCAACTTTTTTTTTAACTTTAAAAAATTTTTTATTTATTTGTTTTTGAGAGAGGACCTGTGCCAGCAAGGGAGGGGCAAAGAGAGAAAGAATCCTAAGTGCAGAGCCCAACTGATGTGGGGCTAGAACTCATGAACTGCGAGATCATGATCTGAGTGGAAGTTGGATGCTTAACTGACTGAGCCATCCAGGGTCCCCATCAACTCCTGATCTTGGGGTCATGAGTTCCAATCCCATGTTGGGCATAGAGATTACTTAAGTTAAAAAAAAATAAATGAGGGGCGCCTGGGTGGCTCAGTCGGTGAAGCGTCCGACTCCGGCTCAGGTCATGATCTCGCGGTCCGTGAGTTCAAGCCCCGCGTCGGGCTCTGTGCTGACCGCTCAGAGCCTGGAGCCTGTTTCAGATTCTGTGTCTCCCTCTCTCTCTGACCCTCCCTCCGTTCATGCTCTGTCTCTCTCTGTCTCAAAAATAAATAAACACTAAAAAAAAAATGAAAAAAAAATAAATGAAAAAACATAAGGGAGATGTGGTTCTATAGTTGAGAAACAACCCAGGAAACAAACCCATTGTCAGTCATCAGTGTTAAGTAGACTTCCAGAAAGTTCCACAAAAATATAAGTTGCGTTGACAGAAGTAGAACATTCAAGGCTGACTGAAATAGTATACATGAGATAGAAAAGCAAGTCTGAAAATAGCACTGGCTGATATGAATATATAGTAAAAAGGTAGAGGCAACAGAGACCCAGTGTCTCTAATTTGCCCAAACCACATCTACAGTATTGGTTCCAGTTCTGGGGACCACCTTTGGAGGAACTTGAGCTACCTGGAGTGTGTTCAGAAGATGATGATGAGGGCAATGAGAATCTCCAAACCTTGCCAGATGAGGCCGAAATAATTTCCCAGGGGAAAAAGGCATTCACTGAACAAAATTTGTTTTTATCAGCTTAGTTGGAATATAATTTATGTATAAAAGGGTACATCCATTTATTTTTTTAAATTTATTTTGAGGGGCAGAGAGGGAGAGAGAGAGAATTCCAAGCAGGTTCCATGCTGTCAGTGCAGGGCCTGATGCAGAACTTGAACCCATGAACCGTGAGATCATGACCTGAGCTGAAACCAGGAGTCAGACACTCAACTAACTGAGCCACCCAGGCACCCCTGTATAATAAAGTGCATCCATTTAAAGTATATAATTTGGTGAGTTTTGACGTTTGTATATATCCACGAAAGCACTGGCACGTTAAAGACGGGAACATTTTCATTACCCCAGAAAGATATTTCACCCTTCTTTGTAGTCCATTATCCCTTTATCCCAAGGCCAGGCAGTCACTGATCTGCTTCCTGTCACTACAGATTAATGAAGATTTTCTAGAATTGCATGTAGTAAATGGAATAGAAAAGGACATCTCCTGTGACTGGCTTCTTTAACTCAGCATGAAGATTTTGAGGTTCACACATCTTGCTGCATCTATCAGTAGTTCATTGTTGAGTAGCATTCCCTTGTATGGATGTACCACCTGATTTACTTCTCGTTCATCTGTTTGGGAACATGTGGGTTTCCAGTTTTGGGCTATTATGAAAAAAGCTGCTATGAACACAGATGTTACAAGTTTCTGTTGATAGATGTTTTCATTTCTTTTGGTTAAATACCTAGGAGTGGAATGGTTGGGTTATTTTGCACATACAGTTCCATTAGAAACTGAGTGAATGACAGAGAGCTCATGACAGAGCTCTCTGAGTGAATGACAGAAGCTCACATTCTAGTTGAGGGAAGGAGGCAGTAAAACACATGAACAATAGGATAAGTTTAGAAAATGGTAAGTGATAAAAGGACAATAATGCAAAACAGGTGAAGAGTGACTAAGAAGGGTCTACTTTCACTTGAATGACAAGGAAAGATCTCTCTGTAAAGGTGACACAGGAGTTGAACTGAGTTCTGAGTTGAGAAGGAAGCAGTGTATGGAGATTTGGGGGTGCGCATTCCAGGAACTGGGAACTGCTGGTGCAAAGTGTTTGTGAAATGAAAGATGGATGAATTAGGGGTGTAATAGTTATCTCCAGGTACCTGAAAAGTAATCAGGAAGAAAAGGGATTACACTTGTTCTGGGAAATGTCAGAGTCATAAATATGACCTCCGAGTTTGGAAGTTAGATGGAGACAAGTTTTGGTTTAGTCCAACCTTTTAATAGTGGGACATGCAGGGATAGGAAAATGACCAAGTTCTAAGTTCTTTTTTGTTGCTATTGAGGTTTTGCTTTCTCTCTTTTTTCTGTTTTATTTTTTAAAAATTTTTTGAAGTTTATTAATTTTTGAGAGACTGAGAGAGACAGAGCATAAGTGGGGAAGGGGCGGACAGAGAGGGAGACACAGAATCCAAAGCAGGCTCCAGGCTCTGAGCTGTCTGCACAGAGCCCGATGTGGGGGCTCAAACTCACTGACCACGAGATCATAACCTGAGCTGAAGTCGGACACTTAACCAACTAAGCCATCCAGGCGCCTCAGGTTTTTTCTTTTTTAAAAACCACATTTCCTACTAATGTGAATAACAACTACGACTAGAAGGACCTGAAACTAAACTTGTGACTTTGGTCCCTCAATGTGAATTATAGAGCAAATAGAAATCTAGCTTATAAACCAACTGCAGTAATTTGTACTACTTCGTAAGGCCACTGATAGAAGAAATATTTCTTTTTCTTACTAAGTCTGGGTTTAACAATAGACCGTTAGAAAACATTCAAGTGTGCCCTGAAAGCCTGGGAAAGGAAGGATGTGTTGTCTTCCTTCAGTCAAATGACATCTTCTGTGGTTGGTGTATAGGAAGTGTGAGCACATGTTAATAATAAACATGAGGGGGATTCTTTAGCATTTAACTACATCTGTCCATTTATTTTTAACTTTTTTAACGTTGATTTATTTTTGAGAGATGGAGAGAGACAGAGCACAAGTTGGGGAGGGGCAGAGAGAGAAGGCAATACAGAATCCAAAGCAGGCTCCAGGCTCTGAGCTGTCAGCACAGAGCCCAACATGGGGCTCGAACTCACAAACCGCAAGTTCATGACCTGAGCCAAAGTCAGTCACTTAACCGACTGAGCCACCCAGGTGTCCCTATATCTGTCCATTAAAAGTAATAATATATCTCTCCATTAAAAAGTGTTGCACCTGGGTGGTTCAGTCGGTTGAGCATCCAACTCTTGATTTTGGCTCAGGTCATGATCTCACAGTTCAAAGTTGAGCCCTGTGTGGGGCTCTGTGTTGACATCGAGAAGCCTGTTTGGGCCTCTCTCTCCCTGTCTCTCTGCCCCTCCCTCACTCTCTCTCATTCTCAAAATAAGTAAATAAACTTTCAAAAAAATAAATAAAAGTAAAAATAATGATTTCTAATGATATCTACCGAGGTTTTAACCCAGACAAAAGATGTAATTATATAATTGGAAAATGTATTAGAGGACAAAGTTATATAATTATTATTGTGCAAACTTAAGAACAATAAAGGAACAGAAGAAGGGAGAGGAGGAGGAGGAGGAAATGGAAGAGGAGGAGAGAGAGAGAAGGAAAAGGGGAAAATAGCCCTGTCAAGAAACCGCTGCTTTCATTCTTCCGTGATCTCCTTCAGTCCTTGCCTATATGCTTCTGGAATCATCAGGAAAGAGTGCAGGCATAATTTTAGGACTATATTACTTTGTGGAATTTTAATTCAATAAAGTAGATCATTAATTATCAATTTCTTATATAAAAGAACAGTATATTTAGAGTCTTTTGCCAGAGAAACTTATTGGTAGTTTCTCTGGATGGGAGGGTACATAATGGATAGGAGTAAGATACAACTCCCCAAGCGGGGCTCCTCAAGCTATGGTCTGTGGCTCCTGTCACCTCCAAAGAATGTGATAAGGGCTACTTTCTAGCCCTGGTCATCCTCAGGGTCCTCAATTTGTACAGAAAGATCATTTACTAGTGGCAGAGAATGGCTGTTCTCCATGAACTTATCAGGGAGTATAATCTTTATTGAGATGTCATTCATATACCATAAAATTCACCCTTTCAAGGTATACAATTTGATGGTTTTAGTATATTCACAGAGTTGTGAAACTATCACCACCATCTGGTTCCAGAACAATTGAAGAAACCCAAGAAGAAATCCCGTACTCATCAACAGTCACTGCTCATTCTCTATTTCTTGGACTAATCTACTCCTGTCTCTATGGATTTGCTTATTTGGGAAATTTCACATATGTGGAGTGATACAGTTTGTGGTCTTTGGTGTTTGGTCTTTCACTTAGCATAATGTTTTCAAGGTTCATCCGTGTTGTAGCATGTGTCAGTACTTTACTCCTTTTTTTTTTTTTTTTTCTCCCAAGTAGGTTTCACAGCCTGCACAGAACCCAGCGTGGGGGGTTGAACTCACCACTGTGAGATCAAGACCTGAGCCGAGGGCTGCTTGGGTGGATCAGTCAGTTAAATGTCTGACTCTTGGTTTTGGCTCGGGTCATGATCTCATGGTTCATGTGCTGACAGCACAGAGCCTGCTTGGCATTTTCTCTAGGCTTCTTTCTCTCTCTCTCTCTGTCCCTCCCCTACTTCGGCTTTCTCTCTCCCTGAAAATAAATGAAAAAACATTAGGGTAGCATGGGTGGCTCGATCAGTTAAATGTCTGACTTCAGCTTAGGTCATGATCTTGCGGGTTTGTGAGTTTGAGTCCCGCATCCGGCTCTGTGCTAACAGCTCAGAGCCTGGAACCTGCTTCAGATTCGGTGTCTCCCTCTCTCTCTCTGCCCCTCCCCTGCTCATGTTCTGTCTGTCTGTCTCTCTCTCTCTCAAAAATAAATAAACATTAAAAAAAAACATTAAAAAAAAAAGACCTGAGCTGAAATCAAGAGTCGGGCACCTAACTGACTGAGCCACCCATGTGCCCCAATACTTTACTCCTCTTTATGGCTGAATAATATTCCATTGTATGGATACCAGTGAGTGTAATCTTGAACTCACTGTCACTCTGTATTTAGCAAAGATAAGCCAGGCCCTTGGAAAATGGACATAATTCTCAAATATATTTGTAAAAACAACATTGTTTATGGAATTGTACTGCAAAGGTCAAACAATGAAATGAAGGCTATCCAACCAGGCTATTAAACAAATATAGTCATAAAATCACACATTTCTTAAAAGCTTGATTCACTCACACTTGCAAAAACAATATAAATTGTGTACATTTTCATAAATTTTAGTTTTATTTTTCCAGATAGAATCCAAATCAAACCTTCTCCTCCCTACCCCAAACACTATTCACTATGTAATATTGATTCTTGTTTTAAGTGGATTTCCTTTCAACAACTTTTTTCTGTAATTTTTCTTTCAATGTTTATTTATTTTTGAAAGAGACAGAGACAGAGCATGAGCAGGGGAAAGGCAGAGAGAGGGAGATACAGAATCTGAAGCAGGCTCCAGGCTCTGAGCTGTCAGCACAGAGCTGGACGTGGGGCTTGAACTCGTGAACCACAATATCATGGCCTGAGCCGAAGTCGGATGCTTAACCGACTGAGCCACCCAGGCACCCCTCAACAACTTTTTTCCAATACTACTTATCTCCAACTTCAAGGATCCGAATGCTAACAGTGATCATTTCTAGGTGATGAGATTATGGGTGATTTTCATTTCCTTCCCTCAACAAGCATGCTTTATATTTGTAAATAAGAGGAGGAGGAAAGAAAAAGAAATAGGCTGAGAGAAACAGTTACGGAAGTTCTGTAAGATGTGCAGTCTCTCCATTTCCCTAGAGTCCAGAGTGCATTCTGTGATGAAGCCAGAGGTGGGTTGCATTTACTTTGGTGCCCTAACCTGTGTTAAAGAGTATTCTACGAATATCTTCATTTCAGTTGTTGCTGCATTTACTGAAGGATATCCATGGGACTGTCTTACTACATTTCACAGGATCCTCTTTATAAACATCTGTAGAAGAAACATCTTTTTGACCTCAGTACCAGGAATAGTATTAGCATTTCCCCCAAGGAAGTAGTTTGCTTTGTTGTTGTTTTTTAAGTATTACTGTTAATTTTTTAAGTAGCTTTATTGAGATCTAACTCATATACCATACAATTCACACATTTAAAATGTATCATTCAATGGCTTTTAGAATATTCACAGAGTTGTGTAACTATAACTACAATCAATTTTATAATGTTTTTATTATCCCAAAAGAAAGCACCTCCCCTGAGCCACCATCCTTCGGTTTCTCCTTCGCCAGTTCAAGACAACTACTAATCAATTTGCTCTCTGTGAATTTGCCTGAGCTGATATTTCATATAACAGAGTGATACAGTGTGATCCTTTGTGACTGCCTCTTTCACTTAGCATGTTCGTTTGTTTGCTTTTAATTTAAATTCAAGTTGGTCAACATACAGTGTAGTGTTGGTTCCAGGAGTGGAACCCAGTGATTCATCACTTACACACAACACCCAGTGCTCATCCCAACAAGTGCCCTTCCTAATACCCACCACTCACCTCACCCATCCCTCCACCCCTCTCCCTTCCAGCAAACTCCAGTCCGTTCTCTGTATTTAAGAGTCTCTAATGGTTTGCCTCCTTCTTTGATTTTATCTTATTTTTCCTTCCCTTCCCATATGTTTATCTGTTGTGGTTCTTAAATTCCACATGAGTGAAATAACATATTTGTCTTTCTCTGCCTGACTTATTTCGCTTAGCATAATGCACTCTAGTTCCATCCACGTTGTTACAAATGGCAAGAATTCATACTTTTTTCAAAAAAAATTTTTTAATGTTTATTTATTTTTGAGAGACAGAGCATGAGGAGGGGAGGGGCAGAGAGAGAGGGGGACACAGAATTCAAAGCAGGCTCGAGGCTCTGCGCTGTCAGCACTGAGCCTGACGCAGGGCTCTAACTCATGAGCTGTGAGATCATGACCTGAGCTGAAGTTGGACACTTAAGCAACTGAGCCACCCAGGCACCGCAAGATTTCATACTTTTTGATTGCCGAGTAGTATTCCATTACACACACACACACACACACACCCCACATTTTCTTTATCCATTCATCAGTCAATGGACATTTGGGCTCTTTCCATAATTTGGCTATTGTTGATAGTGCTGCTATAAACATTGGGGTGCATGTGCCCCTTCAAATCAGCATTTTTGTATCCTTTGGATAAATAACTGGTAGTGCAATTCCTGGATCATAGGGTAGTTCTAGTTTTAATTTTTTGAGGAAACTCCATACTGTTTTCCAGAGTGGCTACACCAGTTGCATTCCCACTGACAGTGCAGTGCGGTTCCCCTTTATCCACATCCTTGCCAACATCTGTTGTTTCCTGTGTTGTTAATTTTAGTCATTCTGACAGGTGTGAGGTGGTATCTCATTGTGTTTTGATTTGTATTTCTCTTTTGATGAGTGATGTTGAGCATCTTTTCATGTGTCTGTTAGCCATCTGGATGTCTTCTTTGGAAAAGTGTCTATTCAGGTCTTCTGCCCATTTCATCATTGGATTATTTGTTTTTTGGGTGTTGAGTTTAGTAAGTTCTTTATAGATTTTGGATACTAACCCATTATCTGATATGTCATTTGCAGATGCCTTCTCCCATTCCATCGGTTGCCTTTTAGATTTGTTGTTTCCTTCACTGTACAGATGATTTTTATCTTGATGAGGTCTCGTAGTTCATTTTTGCTTTTATTTCCTTTGCCTCCTGAGACAAGTCTAGTAAGAAGTTGCTGCGGCTGAGGTCAAAGAGGTTGCTGCCTGTGTTTTCCTTAGGATTTTGATCATTTTCTGTCTTACATTTAGGTCTTCCATCCATTTTTAACTTAGTTGTTTTTTCTTTAATTTTTTTTTTTTAACATTTATTTAGGTTTGAGAGATAGAGACAGAGTGAAAGCAGGGAAGACGCAGAGAGAGAGTGAGATAAGAATCCAAAGCAGGCTCCAGGCTCTGAGTTGTCAGCACAGAGCCCACTGAGGGGCTTGAACCCACGAACTGTGAGATCATGACCTGGGCTGAAGTTGGATGTTCAACTGACTGAGTCCCCCAGGCACCCCTTGAACTTAGTTTTGTAAAAATATGGAATGCTTCATGAATTTGTATGCCATCCTTGCACAGGGGCCCTAGCATAATGTTTTTGAAGTTCATCCATTCTGTGCAATGTATCAGCACTTCATTAATGTTTATTGCCAAATAATATTCCATTGTATGGATTTACCCCATTTTATTTATCTGTTCATCTGTTGATGAACATTTGAATTGTTTTCACCACTCAGCTATTGGGAACAACGTGGCTATGAATACTCATGTACATGTATTTGTTTGAATACCTGTTTTTAATTCTTCTGAGTATATAACTAGGAGTGGGACAAATGAATCCTTGATCGTGTGATTAATTCTCTGTTTAACTTTTTGAGACATCTCCACACTATTGCCACAGCCATTGTACTATTTTATTTTACATTCTCACCAGCAATGTACCAGGGTTTCAATTTCCCACCTTCTCACCAACACTTGTTGTCTTACTTTTTTGTTATAGCCATCCTAACAGATGTGAAATGCTGTTTCATTGTGTGTTTTCTGGATGCCTTTTATTTCATCTGCCAACTAAAAGTGATACTTCTTTGTCAGTAAATAAGAGGTTGTCATATGCTGTTTTCAGGCAGATTTGCTTTTCATTGTTGTTCCGATTAGCATTTCCCTGATGACCAGTGATGTTAAGTATCTTTTCATGCACATATTGGCTATTTGTATATCTTCCTTAGAGAAATGTCTATTGTGTGGGGGTTTTTTGGATGCTTTTTATTTTATACACTTTAAATTGGGTTATTTGTCTTTTTTTACTGAGTTGTAAAGTTTTTAAAAATATATCCTAGATACACAAGTCCTTTATGAGATATATGACTTGCAAATATTTTCTCATATTCTGTGAGTTGTCTATTCAGTTTCTTGATGATATCCTTTGAAGTACGAAAAATTTACATTTTGATGAAGTCCAATTTATCAGTTTTTTCTTTTGCTGTGTTTTGGTGTCAAATCTAAGAGACCGTTGCCTATTCCAATGTCACAAAGACCTACTCCTATGTTTTCTTTGAAGACTTGTAGAGTTTTAACTCTTACATTTAGGGCTTTGATCCATTTGAGTTAATTTTTGTATGGTGTGAGGTAGGGGTTCCAACTTCATTATTTTGCATGTGGATATCCAGTATCCCAGCATCATTTGTTGAAAAGATTATTCCTTTCCAATTGAATGGTCTTTCACCATAGTAAAAAATCAATTGGCAGTTAGTATGAGGGTTTATCTCTAGAGTCTTGATTCTTTTCCATTGGCCTCTGTGTCTTTCCTTATGCCAGTACCACAAATGTCTTGACTACTATAGCTTTGTAGTAAGTTTTGAAATGGAGAAATGTGAGTCTTCCAACCTTGTTCTTCTTCAGGATTATTTTGGTTATTCTGGGTCTTTTGAATTTTTACATGAATTTTAGTAGCTTGCCAATTTCTGAAAAGAACTCAGCTGTGATTTTGATAGGGTCTGTGCTGAATCTGTAGATGAGTTGGAAGTGTATTTCCATCTTAACAATTTTAAGGTTTTTTTGTATGCCTGTTTGTTCCTCCAAGATTTGGTTTAAGTTCCAGGTAGTTAACATACAGTGTAATATTAGTTTCAGATGCAGAATTTAGTGATTCAATACTTACATACAACACTGGACGCTTATCACAGTAAGTGCCCTCCTTAATCCTCATCACCTATTTAACACTGCCCTCCCCCCAACCCCACCTTTTGTCTGGTAACCATCACTTTGTTTTCTATAGTTAAGAGTCTGTTTCCTGGGGAATCCTGGGTGGCTCGGTCAGTTAAGCATTCAACTCTTGATTTCGGCTCACAGTTGTGAGACTGCATCAGGCTTTGCGCTGGGCATGGAGCCTGCTTAAGATTCTCTCTCCCTCTTTCTCTGCCCCTCCCTGCCTCAAAAAAATAAAAATAAAATAAAGTTAAAAAAAAAAGTCTGTTTCTTGGTTTTCCTCTCTTTTTTGTCCCCCTATGTTCATTTATTTTGTTTCTTAAAGTCCACATGAGTGAAATCATATGGTATTTTGTTTTTTTCTGACTGACTTATTTTCCTTAGCAAGATTTCAACAATTTTAAGTTTTAAATTTATGAACATATGATGTCTCTCCATTTATGTAGGTCTTCTTTTTTAAAAATTAAAACATTTATTTTTATTTTATTTGTTTATTTAATATTTGTTTATTTTTGACAGAAAGAGAGACAGAATGAGAGCAGGGGAGTGGCAGAGAGAGAGGGAGACACAGAATCTGAAGCAGGCTCTAGGCTCTGAGCCCTCAGCGCAGAGCCTGTCACAGGGCTCGAACCCACGAACCATGAGATCACGACCTGAGCCTAAGTTAGATGCCATCCAGGCACTGCATTATAAGTAGAATTCTTTATTTCATTTTTTTTTTTCAACGTTTATTTATTTTTGGAACAGAGAGAGACAGAGCATGAACGGGGGAGGGGCAGAGAGAGGGAGACACAGAATCGGAAACAGGCTCCAGGCTCTGAGCCATCAGCCCAGAGCCCGACGCGGGGCTCGAACTCACGGATGGCGAGATCGTGACCTGGCTGAAGTCGGACGCTCAACCGACTGCGCCACCCAGGCGCCCCTCTTTATTTCATTTTTTTGGTTGTTCATTGTAACTATTGTGTAGAAATACAATTTATATTTGTATATTAATCTTGTATTCTGCAAACTTGCTGAACCTGATTATTAGTTCTAGTAGGTTTTTCGTGGCCTCCTTTTTTTTTTTAATGTTTATTTATTTTGAGAGAGAGAGAGAGAGAGAGCATGGGTGTGTGAGCAGGGGAGGGGCAGAGAGAGGGAGAGAGAGAATCCCAAGCAGGCTCCATGCTGTCAGCACAGAGTCTGATGTGGGGCTTGAAATCGCAAACTGTGATATCATGACCTGAGCCAAAATCAAGAGTTGGAAGTTTAACCAACTAAGCAACCCAGGTGCCCCTTCCTTAGGATTTCTTTTTTTTTTTTTTCTTTTTTAGGATTTCTTTATGCAAAATCACATCATCAGTTAATAAGATAGTTTTACTTCTTCCTTTTTAATCTGGATGACTTCTTTTCTTATTCTAGTCTGCTTGCCTTGGCTATAATGTCCTGCACAATGTCGAATAGAAGTGGAGTCTAGTTCCTCATCTTAGGGGAAAGGCAACCAATCTATCACTTTAAGTATGATGTTAGCTGTGGGTTTTTGTAGATGCCCTCTATCTGGTTGAGTAATTTTCCTTCTATTCCTAGTTTGTTGAGTGTTTTTATCGTGAAGGGGTCTTGAATTTTGTCATGTGCTATTCTGCATCTACTAAAGGATCCTGTGGGGTTTTGACCTTTATTCTATTAATGTGATGTATTTTGGATGTTTTGTGTTAAGCCAATCTTGCATTCATGGGATAAATACTATTCCTACAAGACAAATCTGAGCCTCTAAATTCTGCTTTTCAAAGATGGAAGAATTAAAAAGTGAGTATTTTCATTACGAACTTAGTCAATATTAATATTAATATTTCAAGCAAAATTCACTATAAGGATCTCTAAAATAGTTGGCATCTTTAGGTATTACATGATTCTGTTTCCAAAAATATTATTTGCACATAACCTTCCAGGAGCACAATGGTCCTTTCAAATAAGGTACACCTATGGTTATAAAATGAGAAAAATGGGAAAACTAATATTTGGATTTCTTTTAGAGGTAAAACCCTGATCTAATTATTGACGATTGACCAACTCTGTCCATATTTTATTCATTGCATAAACATGCAAAAGTAATATTTTTGTTTCCCTCAAACATGTTCCGAGGCCCAGAAACCTTTGGGCCAGAAACTATAAACACCTTTTGAAATAAATTTTATTAATGGAACTCCAGTGGCTTTTATTAGATCCTTATTTTTGGTTAGTTAGTCCTTTTGCTTTTTGCACCAAACTGAGGTGTTTTGAAATAATATTGCATTGTCCCAACAATCTGGCAGGCATGGAGTTTTCAGACAAGAAGATATTTATGGTCAGCTGAGGCAGGGCAATCACTGTTCTAAATCTTGAGGTTTCAAGTTAGATGTAGAGACTATAACAGACTCTTTTTACTCCTGTCTCATTGCTAAAGACTTGGAGCAGATTCCAGTTTCCACTGGTAGTCTTTGTTGAACAGTTCAACCTTTGTAATATGTGATGGTTGGAATAATCTTCCCTTCTACAAAACTTAAAATAGCTTGGGTTTTGTTTTTTGTTGCTAGATTGTTGCAAAGGGAGCACATAAGGGTTTGAATATATATATTGAATATATATATATATATGTATATATATTTGATGTTTATTTATTTTTGAAAGAGAGAGAGAGAGAGAGAGAGAGAGAGCGCGCGCACAAGTGGGGGAGGGGCAAAGAAAGAGAGGGAGACACAGAATCAGTCTCCAGGCTCTGAGCTGTCAGTCAGCACAGAGCCCGATATGGGGTTTTAACTCATGAACTGCAAGATCATGACCTGAGCTGAAGTCAGATGTTTAACTGACTGAGCCACTCAGCCATCCCAGGGCCTGAATGTATTTGGAAGCATTCATTTAATGAGTTAGGTAGAGTTTAGAGAAGAGTTGGAGGAGAATTTGCTACAGTTCATGAAATTCGGACCAATTTTAAGTCATACAATTACTTCCAAACTTCTTCTTCACCAAGCTGTTACTAGTATCACTAAGCAACGCTTTTGGAAGATCAGCTTCACCCCATGCCAATGAAGTCAGTAAAAAGCATTAAATGGCTCAAAGGAAGCAGGAGGCAGGAGAGTGTTATCCCCCAAACCCCAAGGGCATATCTGTGGGTGGTGATTGTATCCAACTGCTACCCATCTTCCATTTAGAAAGGCCAGCCTGGCTCTTCCTCTTCTCATTCAGACGTAGTTAAAAATAAATTTAACCAACAGGAAATATCAGATAACATACATCCTGTTCACTCTTTCAGAAATTACTTATTGAAGGTATAGGATGGGCTAGGCCACAGGGACACATCTATGAACTAGACCTGTTCCTGCCTTGATAGAGTTTGAGGTATTTTACTGGAAAAGACAAATAAAAGACACGATGACAAAAGTAAACAAATGAAGTTATTACAAATCACAGTAATCTTTCATAAGATCTAAGAAGAAAGAAATATACCATGGTCTGGGATAGAGAATATCAACGAACCACCTTCATTAGACAAGGTGGTCAAGGAGGCATCTCTGAGGAAGTGATATGTTAGCTGAAATCCGTGGGACAAGGAGTTAGTCACTTAAAAAGCAGGGTGAACAGAGTCCTGGAGAAAAGGAATAGTACATGCAAAGGCTCAGAGCCTGGAACAAGTCTCACCTATTCTGGTAACTAGAGAAGGCCAGCCTGGCTGGAAGGCAACAAGCAAGGGAGAATGGCCTCAGAGGGAGCCCAAGGTTAGTGGGAATCCAGGCTATACTCAGCTCTTTTAAGCAACTGTATTAGTTTGCTAGGGCTATAGGATATATGTTTTGTTCCCCACACACTAAGAAATTAACCCAGTTCTGACACTATTTATCCGGTGGCAGCATCAGATCCTACAGGTTAAGGGCTTGGTCTTAAAAGACTGCCTCATCCCTTCACCCTCCAGATGCCAACGGCCAATTCCAAGTTGTCACCTGTGCTCTGACCAACTTGGCTATAGATTGGAGGTTCCAACAACCCTTTCCTTAGGTTTGATTAACTTAGAGTGGCTCATAGAACTCAGAGAAACATTTTACTTGCTAGATCACTGGTTTACTATAAAAGAATACAACCCAGGAAGAGCCATATGGAAGAGATGCATAGGGAAGTTATGGGGAAAGGGCACGGAGATCCCATGCTGTCTGGATGCACCACTCTTCCCAAATCTCCACGTGTTCAATGACCTGGAAGCTCTCTGAACCTGGTCCCTTTGAGGTTTTATGTAGGCTTCATTACTTTGGCATGGTTGATGGAATCCCTGGTCACTGGCATCATTTTCACTTAATGACCTCTTTAAAGGGCCATCTCCAAATACAGTTACATTCTGAAATATTGGGGTCTTAAAACGAAGACACAGGCCCCAAATGGAATTGCTGGTGCTAAGCCTCCCATCACCAAACTAAGACTTAAGACAGTTTCATTTCTCCCAGAAATGGAAACTTAACACCAATTGGGAATCGCCTGATCAGTGCTAGTTAGGTGATCTGTCCAATAGGCCCCCCCCCCATCCCCTAAAAGAAAGTAATCTTATAACAAACAACTGCCTTTTTGCTTAGTAGAACTTCCTTGTTCCTGTTCCCTTCTGGCTATGAAAGTCTTTGATTTTGTACAGCTCCTTAGAGTCCCTTTCTGTCTGCTAGATTGGGTGCTGCCCAATTGGAGTTGACTTTTGCTTAAATAAACCCTTAAAAATTTGAATATACCTCAGTTTATCTTTTCACAGGGGGATAGGGCTCCCACATATGAATTTTCAGGGGCATAATTCAGTCCATAACAGCATAACTTTAAGGATTTCAGATTTGCTCTTAAGAGTGGTGGAAAACCATTGAAGAGTTTGAGGAAGGGGTATGAGGAAGAGTATGTTGACGGAGATGTAGCAAATGCTTTTAGATATTAATTTTTTGCCAACCAAACCTTGTTTTTTGCTCAAGGCATTGATGTGTTCAGCCAAAAATGCAAATCGACTGGTTCTTTTGGCACAAGAGGTGGTCATGTGACAGTGTTACAAGTGCCTAATGGATACAATTTGGAGGTCTACTGAGTGGAATTCAGTAGTCTCAGGAAAGGCTTGTTTTACTGATGTAAAGGCATGCATGTCCCTTCGGCCTTCACTGTTCCTTCTTTTTCCTACAATGCCTGGCGACACAGCAGCCATCTTGCACCTGTCAAGATGAAGGTTTTATGCCAGGGATATAGAGCTGGCACATAAAAGGAGCTTGGTTTTCAGATGACACCTTTGTGCAGCTATATAAGCTCTGGTTAGCTTACACCCACACTTTGCTCCCTACTTGTTTAAGCCACTGAAGCAGGGATTCCTGTTACAGCTGAACACATTCCTAACTGATACAGAGGTCTGGACCAGAAGAAGGCATGCCAGTTCGGAGGCCTTTGCCAAGGTCCAGGCCAGAGATAATAAGGGCCTGGATTAGAATGGCAGTAATGGAGTTGGAGCAGAGTGGACGAATTCCAGAAACAAGGTACATTGCCTGAGCAGCACCCATGTGAACACCAAGAATTTTCCCTTACTTATCCAGGACCATTGAGCCCAAACTTGCTTTATTTGGCCTTTTCTTAAAGTCTTGTAGCATGTACAACCTCAATAAACATTTTGGTATACCTACTTTGTGCTAGCTCTTGTAGTTTTGAGGAATTCTTCCCTGGCTACTCAAAGGTACACTGATCATTTCTTCCTGTGAAGTCAGTTGTTTTCACTTTATTCTATAATCCACAGTAATAAATATATTTTGTATCATGGCCAGAACACATGTAACTGAAAAAAAAAGATATGTACAGATATAGGTAGATAGATAGATAGATAGATAGATAGATAGAGGCAGATATATAGATATATACACATATATGCATACATACAGATATATAGCTGAAAAAGAAGTATTACAAAGCAGTAATCAAAATATGTGCCACACATTCTATTCTACTCCGTTAACTGAAAAGATTCTGGTCACATACACCACCCACTAAATTTGCTTTCATGATCCAGTGAGGAATTAAGAACCATAGTTTGAAAATTTGATCTAAATTATTGTTTTGGGGCACCAGGGTGGCTTAGTTGGTTAAGCGTCCGACTTTGGCTCAGGTCACGATCTTATAGTTCATGAGTTCAAGCCCTTCATCAAGCTCTCTGCTGTCAGCTCATAGCCTGCTTCCAATCCTCCGTCACCCTCTCTCTCTGTCGCTCCCTGCTCTCACTCACTCGCCGTCTCTCTCTTTAAGAAAAATAAACGTTAAAAAAAATAAGTTATTGGGAATGCAAGCCGGTGCAGCCACTCTGGAAAACAGTAAGGAGGTTCCTCAAAAAGCTAAAAATAGAACTACCCTATGACCCATCAATTGCACTACTAGGCATTTATCCAAGGGATACAGGCATGCTGTTTCGAAGGGACACATGCACCCCCGTATTAATAGGAGTACTATCAACAATAGCCAAAGTATGGAAAGAGGCCAAATGTCCATCGATGGATGAATGGATAAATAAGATGTGGAATACACACACACACACACACACACACACACACAATGGAGTATTACTCGGCAATCAAAAAGAATGAAATCTTGCCATTTGCAACTATGTGGATGGAACTGGAGGGTATTATGCTAAGTGAAATTAGTCAGTCAGAGAAAGACAAAAATCATGACTTCACTCATATGAGGACTTTAAGAGACAAAACAGATGAACATAAGGGAAGGGAAACAAAAATAATATAAAAACAGGGAGGGGGACAAAACAGAAGAGACTCATAAATATGGAGAACAAACTGAGGGTTACTGGAGGGGTTGTGGGAGGGGTGATGGGCTAAATGGGTAAGGGGCACTAAGGAATCTAATCCTGAAATCATTGTTGCACCATATGCTAACTGATTTGGATGTAAATTAAACAAAATAAAAAATTAAATAAAAAAATAAAAAAATAAGTAATTGTTTTGACACTTATTTTTACCACCCAGTGGTATCTCTTGCACTGATATTTGACTTTTCATGACAATGTCTTGTCTTACCATCTGGACCATGATCTTCTCCTTACCTTGTTTTTGTATCTGTCCATAATGCCTAGCACAGTGCTTGGCATATAGTGGATTATATACTCTTTGAGATCAAGAGCCATGTAATATGGAATTTTGGGTCTCCTTGTTACTGTAAACATGATAAACCATTCTTTCCATTTGTCTGTGGTTGGGTAGGTCATAGAAGTTCAGGAAAATAGGAACAGCTGCTTCAGGCTGCCATCCACTTCTCTTAAGTAATGTCTTTCTTTTTAGGACTCGATATTATTATTATTATTATTATTATTATTATTATTATTATTTTGGTTTTTAGCCTTTTTTAAATTTTCTTAACTTACAACCAAATGAGTTAGCATATAGTGCAACAATGATTTCAGGAGTAGATTCCTTAATTCCCCTTACCCATGCAGCCCATCCTCCCTCCCACAACCCCTCCAGTTACCCTCTGTTTGTTCTCTATATTTAAGATTCTCTTATGTTTTGTACCCCTCTCTGTTTTTATATTATTTTTGCTTCCATTCCCTTATGTTCATCTATTTTGTATCTTAAAGTCCTCATATGAGTGAAGTCATAAGATATTTGTCTTTCTCTGACTAATTTCACTTAACATAATACCCTCTAGTTCCATTCATATCATTGGAAATGGCAAGATTTCATTCTTTTTGATTGCCGAGTAATACTCCATTGTGTATGTATACCACATCTTCTTTATCCATTCATCCATCGATGGACATTTGGGCTCTTTCCATACTTTGGCTATTGTTGATAGTGCTGCTATAAACATTGGGGTGCATGTATCCCTTCGAAACAGTATACCTGTATCCCTTGGATAAATACCTAGTAGTGCAATTATTGGGTCATACCGGTAGTTCTATTATTAGTTTTTTGAGGAATCTCCATACTGTTTTCCAGGGTGGCTGCACCAGCTTGCATTCCTGCCAGCAATGCAAAAGAGATCCTCTTTTTCCGCAACCTCGCCAACATCTGTTGTTGTATGAGTTGTTAATATTAGCCATTCTGACGGGTGTGAGGTGATATCTCATTGGGGTTTTGATTTGTATTTCCCTGATGATGAATGATGTTGAGCATTTTTCCATGTGTTGGTTGGCCATCTGGATGTCTTCTTTTTTTTAATATGAAATTTATTGTCAAATTGGTTTCTATACAACACCCAGTGCTCATCCCAACCGGTGCCCTCCTCAATGCCCATCACCCACTTTCCCCTCCCACCCGCTCCCCCATCAACCCTCAGTTTATTCTCAGTTTTTAAGAGTCTCTTCTGGTTTGCCCCCTTCCCTCTCTGTAACGTTTTATCCCCCTTTCCCCTCCCCCATGGTCTTCTGTTAAGTTTCTCAGGATCCACATAAGAGTGAAAACATATGGTATCTGTCTTTTTCTGCCTGAATTATTTCACTTAGCATAATACCCTCCAGTTCCATCCACATTGCTAGAAGAGGCCAGGTTTCATTCTTTCTCATTGCCAAGTAGTATTCCATTATATATATAAACCACAATTTATTTATCCATTCATCAATTGATGGACATTTAGGCTCTTTCCATAATTTGGCTATTGTTGAAAGCGCTGCTACAAACATTAGGGTGTAAGTGACCCTATGCATCAGCACTCCTGTATCCCTTGGGTAAATTCCTAGCAGTGCTATTGCTGGGTCATAGGGTAGATCTATTTTTAATTTTTTGAGGAACCTCCACACTGTTTTCCAGAGTGGCTGCTCCAGTTTGTGTTCCCACCAACAGTGCAAGAGGGTTCCCGTTTCTCCAAATCCTCTCCAGCATCTATAGTCTCCTGATTTGTTCATTTTGGCCACTCTGACTGGCGTGAGGTGATATCACAGTGTGGTTTTGATTTGTATTTCTCTGATGAGGAGTGACGTTGAGCATCTTTTCATGTGCCTGTTGGCCATCTGGATGTCTTCTTTAGAGAAGTGTCTATTCATGTTTTCTGTCCATTTCTTCACTGGATTATTTGTTTTTTGGGTGTGGAGTTTGGTGAGCTCTTTATAGATTTTGGATACTAGCCCTTTGTCCAATATGTCCTTTGCAAATATCTTTTCCCATTCCATTGGTTGCCTTTTAGTTTTGCTGATTGTTTCCTTTGCAGTGCAGAAGCTTTTTATCTTCATGAGGTCCCAATAGTTCATTTTTGCTTTTAATTCTCTTGCCTTTGGAGATGTGTCAAGTAAGAAATTGCTGTGGCTGAGGTCAGAGAGGTTTTTTTCCTGCTTTCTCCTCTAGGGTTTTGATGGTTTCCTGTCTCACATTAAGGTCCTTCATCCATTTTGAGTTTATTTTTATGAGTGGTATAAGAAAGTGGTCTAGTTTCATTCTTTTGCATGGTGCTGTCCAGTTCTCCCAGCACCATTTGTTAAAGAGACTGTCTTTTTTCCATTGGATATTCTTTCCTGCTTTGTCAAAGATTAGTTGGCCATACATTTATGGGTCCAATTCTGGAGTCTGTATTCCATTGGTCTATGTGTCTGTTTTTGTGCCAATACCATGCTGTCTTGATGATTACAGCTTTGTAGTAGAGTCTAAAGTCTGGGATTGTGATGCCTCCCACTTTGGTCTTCTTCTTCAATATTACTTTAGCTATTCGGGATCTTTTGTGGTTCCATACAAATTTTAGGATTGCTTGTTCTAGCTTTGAGAAGAATGCTAGTGCAATTTTGATTGGGATTGCATTGAATGTGTAGATTGCTTTGGGTAATATTGACATTTTAACAATATGTATTCTTCCAATCCATGAGCATGGAATATTTTTCCATTTCTTTAAATCTTCTTCAATTTCCTTCATAAGCTTTCTATAGTTTTCAGCATACATATCTTTTACACCTTTGGTTAGGTTTATTCCTAGGTATTTTATGCTTCTTGGTGCATTGTGAATGGGATCAGTTTCTTTATTTGTCTTTCTGTTGCTTCATTATTAGTGTATAAGAATGCAACTGATTTCTGTACATTGATTTTGTATCCTGCAACTTTGCTGAATTTACGTATCAGTTCTAGCAGACTTTTGGTGGAGTCTATGGGGTTTTCCATATATAGTATCATGTCATCTGCAAAAAGTGAAAGCTTGACTTCATCTTTGCCAATTTTGATGCCTTTGATTTCATTTTGTTGTCTGATTGCTGATGCTAGAACTTCCAACACTATGTTAAACAACAGCGGTGAGAGTGGACATCCCTGTCATGTCCCTGATCTCAGGGGGAAAGCTCTCAGTTTTTTCCCATTGAGGATGATATTAGCTGTGGGCTTTTCATAAATGGCTTTTATGATTGGATGTCTTCTTTGGAGAAGTGTTTATTCATGTCTTTTGCCCATTTCTTCACTGGATTATTTTTTGGGGGGGTGTTGAATTTGATAAGTTCTTTAGAGATTTTGGATACTAACCCTTTATCTGATATGTTGTTTGCAAATATCTTCTCCCATTCCGTCACTTGCCTTTTAGTTTTGCTGATTGTTTCCTTCGCTGTGCTGATTGTTTCCTTCGCTTTTTATTTTGATGAGGTCCCAGTAGTTCATTTTTGCTTTTGTTTCCCTTGCCTCCAGAGACGTGTTGAGTAAGAAGTTACTGCAGGCAAGATCAAAGAGGTTTTTGCCTGCTTTCTCCTGGAGGATTTTGATGGCTTCCTGTCTTACATTTAGGCCTTTCATCCATTTTGAGTTTATTTATGTGTATGGTGTAAGAAAGTGGTCCAGGTTCATTTTTCTGCATGTCACTGTCCAGTTTTCCCAGCACTACTTGCTGAAGAGACTGTCTTTATTCCATTGGACATTCTTTCTTGCTTTGTCAAAGATTAGTTGGCCATATGTTTGTAGGTCCATTTCTGGGTTCTCTATTCTGTTCCATTGATCTGAGTGTCTGTTTTTGTGCCATTGATATTATTATTATTATTATTATTATTATTATTATTATTATTATAACAAACCTTAGATTTTTGTTGTCTTTCTGAGTATTTAATGTATAGACTAGTTGATTTGGTAAGGTAATAACACACCCTAAAATGCTAGCAGGATAAAGCTAGGAGAGAAGGCTGTTCCTCTAACTGGGAGATTTCAAGAAAACTAAGAGAAAAAAGCCATGGTAAGGAGATGGGGGGACATTTGTGGGCCAGGTTATCACACCAGTCTTGGAGCAGCCCATCTGTGTTTGAAGCATTGGAGAGGTTGAAGGCTGGGGAGGTCTGGGGAGGTTTCCTGGAACATGTGTACTTGCACAAGCTAGTGAATGGGAGACAGAAAACAACCTTATTTCTTGAGCAAAGTTCACTCTTCCTGTCTTGTTTTCTCTGTATTTGCTGTCTTCATTTATTAACAGGAGACACTACTGTCTCCTTGGCTTCTGAGTGCCACCACTCTGTGGGTGGGAAATGGAAATCTCAGACTTGACATTCCTGGCTCACATGAGCAAACCTGGCAGGCAGGCTCCTGTCACTTGGGCTCAAGGGAGGGTCTGGTGGCTCTTGGGAGAGCCACCATTTGTTGCCGGCTAAGAAATTGCTTTTTGAATGAAAAGAAGAAAGCAGCTTTAATTTGGCAATCTGGAATAGGCTCCAAGATACACTGAGAAGTGAAAAAACTAAGTGTAGACAGTGTGTATGTGAGCTACCCTCAGAGGGAGAAGCTAGAAGGATATTTATTTGTAAATGCATATTTGTATATATGTAGAATATCTCTGGAAGAACACACAACAGACTAGAACTGTTACTATGTTTGAGGACGACTGGGTGGCTGGGAGATAGGGATGGGAGAGAGACTTATTTTTCACGTGTATCCTTTCTGCATTTTTAATATTTTACCACGTACATGTTTTACCCTGTTGAAATAAATTATCATTTCCAATTAAAGTAATCTATGCAGCCCCTAAAAGTGATATTTATGAAATATGTATGAGAACACAGCTTAAAATATTATTTTAAATGAGCCATTATAGTATATATAATACAAACAAAAATAACAATAAGCAAAATCCCTGTGTATGTAGAAAAAGACTTTGAAAGTGATACACCATAAGTTTAAAAGGTGGTTTCTGAAAGTAGAGGCATTCTTTTTTTCATTATTTCCAAATTTTCTTTTACTGTATCTTATTTAATCATGGTGAAAAAATAAACAAATCTTATAACTGAGAAGATAAACTGCTTTTCCTTCCCAGGTTGCAGCAACCAAGCTGTCACCGGGCTGACCTGTCCACATGGTCTTGATTCTGCTTGTGGCAAGTGGGTTAGATTGCGACTAGAGAGGAGGGTGAGGTGAGAGGCAGCGTCAAACAAAGGAAAAGACAGGAAGATTTCAGCTGCCTTCCACCTGAGGAATTTTCTTCACCTTCACCACGGATGTTTGTCAAATGTGGGAGAGTCAGGTGTTCCGGGCTAGATACATCTACTCATTAAAGCTCTTGCCATCTGCTAGGCTTTCACCCCTTGGATCACCGGTTCTTCTGAGTTCCTTGTGATTTTAAATGTTTATTTATTTTTGAGAGATAAAGCATGAGTGGGGGGGGGGTGCCGTGAGAGAGGGGGGGACAGAGTGTCTGAAGCAGGCTCCAGGCTCCATGCTGACAGCAGCAGACCCAACGTGGGGGCTCAAACTCATGAACTGTGAGATCATGCCCTGAACCAAAGTAGGATGCTCAACTGACTGAGCCAGCCAGGTGGCCCTCACAGTCTCATATTATTAACTGCCTCCAAGATATCTTCTCCTGGAGAACATCTAGCGCATTCAGTAGGTATGAAGGGCATGTGTGGCTCCCTCTGACAAACTTGCTGCCTGCCATATAATCTCTTTGTCTGTTAATAGCACTCTCATCCCCCCAGGGATCTCCTGGCTCACCAGCTGTTAAGTCCCCCAGCCTTTAGTCCAAGCCATCATTTAATTATTAATTTGTAAGTAAGCTGTATGCCCAGAATGGTGCTTGAGCTCACAACCCCTAGATCAAGAGTTGCATGTTCTACCCACTGAGACAGCCAGGCATCCCACCTAACCTGTCATTTTATTTTTATTTCTTTATTTAAATTGTAGTTAGCCAAAATATAGTGTAAGATTGGTTTTAGGAGGAGAATTCAGTGATTTATCACTTACATACAATACCCAGTGCTCATCCTAAGTGCCCTCCTTTTTTTTTTTTTTAAATTTTTTTTTTCAACGTTTATTTTTTATTTTTGGGACAGAGAGAGACAGAGCATGAACGGGGGAGGGGCAGAGAGAGAGGGAGACACAGAATCGGAAACAGGCTCCAGGCTCTGAGCCATCAGCCCAGAGCCCGACGCGGGGCTCGAACTCCCGGACCGCGAGATCGTGACCTGGCTGAAGTCGGACGCTTAACCGACTGCGCCACCCAGGCGCCCCCTAAGTGCCCTCCTTAATACCCATTACCCATCTAGCTCATCCCTTACCCACCGACCTCCATCAACTCTCAGCTTGTTCTCCACGGTTAAGAGTCTCTTGTCACTTGTTTCCCTCTCTCCTCTCCATCGTCCCTTCCCGTATGTTCATCTGTTTTGTTTCTTAAATTCCACATGAGTGAAATCATACGATATTTGTCTTTCTGTGTTTGACTTACCTTGCTTAACATAATACACTCTAGCTCCATCCACGTCATTGCAAATAGCAAGATTTCATTTTTTTCGATGGCTGAGTAACATTCCATCGTATATGTGTACCACATCTTCTTTATCCATTCATCAGTTGATGGACATTTGGGTTCTCTCCATAGTTTGGCTATTGTCAATAGTGCTACTATAAACATTGGTATGCATGTACCTCTTCAAATCTGTATTTTTGCATTCTTTGAGGAATCACCTAATAGTGCAATGGCTGGATTGTCAGGTAGTTCTATTTTTAGTTTTTTGAGAAACCTCCACACTGTTCTCCAGAGTGGCTACACCAGTTCGCATTCCCACCAACAGTGGAAGGGTGTTTCCCTGTCTCCACATCCTTGCCAACACCTGTTGTTTTGGGGTTGTTCATTTTAGCCATTCTGACAGGTGTGGGATGGCATCTCATTGCGGTTTTGATTTCTGTTTCCCTGATGATGAGTGATGTTGAGCATTTTTTCATGTGTCTGTTAGCCATCTGGATATCTTCTGTGAAAAAGTGTCTATTCATGTCTTCTGCTCATTTCTTCACTGGGCTATTTGTTTTTTCGGTGTTGAGTTTGGTAAGTTCTTTATAGATTTTGGATACTAGCCCTTTATTGGATATGTCATTTGCAAATATCTTCTACCATTCCGTTGGCTGCCTTTTAGTTTTGTTGATTGTTTGCTTCACTGTGCAGAAGATTTTTTTCTTGATGAGGTCCCAGTAGTTTCTATTTGCTTTTGTTTCCCTTGCCTCTGGAGATGTGTCTAGTAAGAAGTCGCTGCAGCCAAGCTCAGAGAGGTTGCTGCCTGTGTTCTCTTCTAGGATTTTGATGGTTTCCTGTCTCACATTTAGCTTTTTCATACATTTTGACTTTATTTTTGTGTATGGTGTAAGACAGTGGCTCAGTTTCATTCTCCTGCATGTTGCTGCCCAGTTTTCCATTTGTTGAAGAGGTTTTTTTTCCATTGGATATTCCTTCCTGCTTTGTTGAATGTTAGTTGCCTATGTAGTTGTGGGTCCATTTCTGGGTTTTCTATTCTACTCCACTGACCTATGTGTCTGTTTTTGTGCCAGTACCATTCTGTCTTGATGATTACAGCTTTGCAATATGGCTTGAAATCTGGAAT
This sequence comes from Leopardus geoffroyi, assembly GCF_018350155.1. Classification (NCBI taxonomy): domain Eukaryota; kingdom Metazoa; phylum Chordata; class Mammalia; order Carnivora; family Felidae; genus Leopardus; species Leopardus geoffroyi. Next base: position 100,146,796 of record NC_059332.1, read on the forward strand.
CGTGATGCCTCCAGTTTTGTTTTACTTTTTCAGGATTGCTTTGGCTATTCGGGGTCTTTTGTGGTTCCATACAAATTTTAGGATTGTTTATTCTAGCTTTGAGAGAAATGCTGGTGGCATTTTGATAGGGATTGCATTGAATGTGTAGACTGCTTTGGGTAGTATAGACATTTTACAATGTTTTTTCTTCTGATCCATGAGCATGGGATGCTTTCCATTTATTTGTGACCTCTTCAATTTCTTTCATAAGTGTTCTGTGGTTTTCAGAATACAGATCTCTTACCTCTTTAGTTAGGTTTATTTTTAGGTATCTCATTGCTTTTGGTCAATCTATCATTTTAAAATGAAATTCTCACCAAGCAGCTTTCCTACTTAAATACTCTTGGCAGAACTCCATTCACATAAAATCCACATTTCTTGTGTAGTAGAATGGGTTCTTCACAGGATGTTCCTAGCTTGCCTCTCTGGCCACATCCCCTACCATTGCCTTCAGCTTCTTCTTCTTCTTTTTTTTTTTTTTTTTTTTTTAATGTTTATTTATTTTTAGACAGAGTGCAAGTCAGGGAGCGGCAGAGGGAGAGGGAGACACAGAATCCGAAATAGGCTCCAGGCTCCCAGCTGTCAGCACAGAGCCCGATGTGGGGCTCAAACCCATGAACCGTGAGATCATGACTTGAGCCGAAGTTGGAAGCTTAACCGCCTGAGCCACCCAGGCGCCCCTGCCTTCAGCTTCTTAATGTTCCTTGAACAAAATACATTCTCCATAACTCTGTACTTTAGTATATGCTGTTTCTAATCTAGCTAATCTCCTACTCATCCTCACAGAATTGCCTGAATTATCACCTTCTCCCTGAAGCCTTCCCAACTTCCCTAAGCGGTATCGGCAACTCCCTTTTTGTGTGTGTTGTCTAGGACTTAATCCCTAATCCTTGACACTACACAAGACCAAGGATTGTTATATCCCCTGAGTCTTCCTTGCACAATGCCTAGCACACAGTAGGTGCTCAAAACCTTGAATGAATTAATCAAAGGTTTGCATTTCTTCCGTGTTTCTATGATGTTATTCTGGCCCTCAAATATTGTCAAATGTTGTCCTATCACTGGGTCACACAGAGCTGTGGCCTAGAGGAGCTATTCATAAAGAAAACTTTCCTTCACCAATTTCCCTGGCTCTTCCCCTTTAGCCCTTTCCCCCTTATCTTTCAATCAGCAGACTCAGTGTGGGTGGTGGTATGCATAATAAAACACGTATGCCTTTGATTTGATTCTGTTCTTAATTTTCATCCTCCTCAACTCTGTTCTTTGTCAAGTTTTAATAAATAAGTGTGAATTCCCCTTGGCATCGGACTGCAAGTGGAGCAAGAGAACTATATTACGGTGAAGAATCATCTGAGCAAACAGAGGAAAGGGGTGCACGAAAATTGAAAATTGCACTGGAAGGGAGATGCCTATCAGGCTTTTGGAAGAGAGCTGCCCACCCCCGTCCTCTGGCTTTGATCTCCAGGGCTCCACTAGAACAAGGTATTAGCTTTAACCAGCTCTTTGTTTCTGTGCCAGGAATGGATGCCAAGGGGTCCTACTTAGAAGCAATAAAAAGTAACAACAACAAATTGCTGTCAGAGTCAGACATATAATAACCTTAGGAGATGGGCCCTTATCTAGCAGAAATACAAGCAGAAGAAACCTTAGCTGTGATCTAGAAACAGGGGAGGAGGTCATTTCCAAGCTTCCCCTGAGCCACAGCCCCTGCTGACCAGGAGACCCAGGACTTTTTTTTTTTTTTTTTTTTTTTTTAATTTATTTATTTTTGAGAGAGAGAGAAAGAGAGGGCGCAAGCATGAGCAATGGAGGTGCGTAGGAGGGAGAGAGAGAATCCCAAGCAGGCTTTGCACCATCAACGCAGAGCCTGATGGGGGGCTCGAACCCATGAACCCTGAGATCATGACCTGAACTGAAATCAAGAGTCATACACTTAACCCACTGAGCTACCCAGGCACCCCTGGCACAGAACTTCTTAAAGGCAGCCACTATCACCACTCCTCCAGAGGGAGACCACCACGTAGGTAGAGTGGGGACAGTGGGGGTGGGAGCCACCATCTCAGAAGAGAACAACACCAATGTACCAAAGGGCACTGTCTCTCATCACTCCCTGTGTCCTCGATCTCTACCTGCTGACAACACGGTCACTAGCATGCACTCTTTGAGTCTCCTTCTAATTGTGTTTCATCATCTGTGACTGACTCAAGTACAAGGTTGTATAGACTGGGACTATGATGCAGAGATGTGGTCCGGTTTAACATATATTCTATATCTATGCATATGTGTGGAGTGGGAGAGAAAAATGAGAGCAATATTAATTTTTCTTAGCCCAAGATAACCCTTTAGCAGACAAACCACACCAATGTCTGAAGAACATATCTTTTCTAGCCCAGGAAGCTACTTGAGCTTCCTCTTTCATTCCTGAACATCTGCCAACTTCATCTCTTCTAACCACTTCCATTTCCTTGTCACAAACTTCCTCATCCCTTTGCAGTGCGGCCCCCTCCTCCACTTCTTTCCCGAGGTGACACCAAGACTCCTGAATCTTCTCAGACCATATCCTGTTTTTCTCTGGGAGAAGAGTAGTGCTATTCACAGAACAAGATCAGGGGAAAGTGGTATCTCATTTATCGGCTGTGAAACCTTGGTCACCTTTGCCCCTTTTGTGCACATCCTGTCCCCCTCCCCTGCCCATCATCTAAGGAGTTGCCAAGGTCACCGAGTTCACCTCTGCAGGATCTCTCTAGCACCTACCAATCCTCTTCATCCTCACTGCCATGACAGAGTGCAAGAGTGGGAGTGGGGATGCTGATATCTGTCAATTCCAACTTTCACACCATGACCTTCTTCCCGTCTGTATTAATGTCCTAGAGTTGCTATAGCAAATAGCACAGACTGAGTGCCTTAAAACAACAGAAATTTATTGTCTCATAGTTCGGACGGCTAGAAGTCCAAAATCAAGGTGTGGGCAGGGTAGTTTCCTTCTAGAGTCTCTTCAGGAGGGCCTGTTTCATGTTGTTCTCCTAGCTTCTGGGAGTTGCCAGCAATCCTGGGCATTCCTTGGTTTGTGGATGCAACACTCCAGTCTCCGCCTCTGTTTTTCTAGGGCATTCTCCTCTGTGTGTGTGTATAGCTCTGTGTTTCTGTTTTCTCATAAAGACAACAGTTACTGGACTTAGGACCCACCTTCATGTTAACTAATTACATATGCAAAGATTGTATTTCCAAATAAGGTCACATTCTGAGGTTCTAGTGGACATGGACTTTTGGAAGACGCTGTTCAACCCTGGACACAGTTTTTCCAACTCTCAGAATCTCCCTACACCGACCTTTCTCTTTCTCCTCATAGGGTCCTCCAGTTTCATGGTCTCCCTACTTTGTCCCAGTGTGTCTGTCTTCTGTTGACGTCTGATTTTCTATCCAGATTGGACCACACAGTTAATGACTTGCCCCTTCTTCCAACTTTCTGTTGCTCCCTCTGTAGGCTGCCTACTTGGGGACACACAGGCTTTTCTCATTTGTTAAAGGAAACTGCGCACCTGTGAGGACTATGGTCGCAGGGAAATCTGTCTCCAGCTGCAGCTGGGCCTTCCAGGCCAATTAGCAGTCTTCAGTGACTCTTGCCTCACCTCTCTCCCCAAGCCCCACCTGACCGACCCTGCTTTAGTCTCAGGAATTAACTCTACTTCACTGAGAAAGTTGAGCCATGAAGCTTCCAGGACCTAAACAGCCTGTCCCTTCTCTGTTTTACCAACATTTACAACTAATCTCCTCTCCTCTCCTCTCCTCCCCTCATGTCACAAGGTAAGCTGCCCTCTCTGCTCAGGCCAGTCCAAGCCCCTCACAGCCCTCTGGGAGCTTGCTGCTTCAGCCATCCTGGCTCCCTCCCTCAGCCTACACCCATGCTCAAGCCATGTGGGTCTAAGAACACACTCCCTCGGGGCACCTGGTGGCTCAACTGGTTGGGTGTCCTGACTCTGGATTTTGGCTCAGGTCCTGATCTCACAGTTTGTGAGATCCAGCTCATGTCGGGCTCTGTGCTAACAGCGGCTGAGGCTACTTTGGGATTCTCTCTCCCTCTCTCTGCCCCTCTCTCCCTTGAGCTCTCTCTCTCTCTCTTTCTCTCTCTCTCACAAAATAAACATTAAAAAAAAAAAGAACACACACTTTTCCTCTCTCTGATCTTCTTTCTTCCTAGTTAATGACTTCTCTCTCTTCTCTGTATACCTTCCCCCATGCCCCGGGGCTTCTCTCTCTCTCTCCTTCTCTCTCTCTCATTAGCTAAGGTGCTTGAATAATTGTGTCTGTGATCTACATACACTCTCCCTTTCCATTCCCACAGATGCCATTTGTTTCATGGAGCATCCCAGGCCCCTCGGTGGGATGTGGTCCCTCCTCCCTTCCTCCTTCCTCTAAACCCCAAAGTTCTGTTTGTGCCTGTCCTGTTTGGTGTCATCCTGTCTTCCAGATTCAGAGCAGGGTGAATGTTACAGGCATCATTTAACTCTATATGGTACATGTAAAGGCTATGAAGGCAGCTCGTTCTGGGCCACATTGTGTTTGTTTTCCTCCTTGTGGCTGGATGAATGGAGTGGGCCTCATGGGCTGAGGGAGACAGAAACTTGACAGAACATGTAAACAGTTTCCGTTTCCCAAGGTCTCTTCCCTGTGGCTGCTGCTGCTGCTGCCTTCCATGAACAGTGGTGACTTGGGCAAGGAAAGAGGGAAGGGGACTGAGAAGGCAGCCCTCCCATTGGTGCCAATACCCTGCTTATCTCTCTTCTGACCTGAGTTTACATGTGCATAAGGTGGCCTAGGAGGCATGCATTTCCCATCATGTATGGCTTTGTGGGCCCAGTCCTTGCCAGCCCATCACACGGTACAGCCATAGGACAACCTCTCCTCTCCACATCCAGGTCTGCTATATTATCCAAGGCAATATTAGTCACCCATTATTAAACACGCACATGTGAGGCTCTGAGGTAGGTGTTTCCTATACCATTTTACCACTTCCTCTAGTCCTTACAGCAATCCAGTGAGGTAGGTACTATTGTTTCCCATTTTCCAGGTGAGAAATAAAGACGTAAAGAGGTTAAGTAACTTGCATAGAGTCCTGCTATTAGTGGCAGACCACTCCCCACGCCCTGGCCTGGATGATGCCAGAGTCCATGCTTGTGGCAACTCCACCAGCCTGTCTTCTTTTCTCCAAAGGCCAACCTTGATCTCAATTTTCACCTGATCTCAGGCCTAATGTTTCGGTGGTGCATTTACAAGGTGTGAGCTGCCTGAGGGACACAATTCTCCCTCTTCCCCTGTGGCTTGTCCAGGAGCCTTGTTCTGTTACCCATCATGGAAATGCATGAGGGGTGTAGGTGGACAGGGGAGCAATGAAAAGGAGGGCAACAGACCTGGGCTCTTACTAGATCCTCTCCTTCTTAGGACAGGATCTGGCCTATGTTTTCCCCCTTGCATATCTTTAGTGCCCATAACTATGTGCTGAGTGAGGAAATAAACATTTGCTCCTGATCAAAATCTACAAGCAGATGTATTTGCCCTGGTGGTGAAAGTTATTGCAGAAGCAGATCCTCATCTGGACTTTCTTCCCCTGCCTTATTGGAATATCATGTCAACAAGGCATAGCCCAGTAGGTACTCCAGGATGGGGAAATCTTAGAAAGCTGTTGTCAAAGAGTGGCAGGTGGTTTTGACATAAAGCAAGTTTTCGTGAAGATTTAATGTGATAATTTGGATAAAACCTGGCACAATCTTTATTAAAAAGGGAAGTGTTTAGTAAAGTAACAAAACATATTGACATAGCCAATCCTCTAAAGTGGCATCCAAATAAATGAGGCAAAGGGATAGTCAAAAACTTCTGTGCCCCTTTGGATGGCCATTTTACCTTAAAGGTCTTGCCACTGAATGTGGTACAAATAAAAACACATCACAATCTGCCACTTCTCTTCTCTTATGGCTCTCCATCATACTCAGAATAAAACTGAGCTGCCTCCTCTGACTTCAGGCCCTTCTTCATCTGCCTCCATTATAGATCTTGTCTTGTACCCTCTCCTTTCCTGGTCTCTGGCTGGGGGAACAGGCCAGAACCTTTTGCATGTGCTTCAGGGATGAATTGAAGTGTCATTTCTTTCCCTGACCACCCAGAAGGGTCCTCATTTGTCTGTTGTTTTGTTTTGTTTTGTTTTGTTTTAAACACTATGTCCCTAAGACTGCCTGACAAATAGATGTTCAATAGATTGTTGTTGAAAAAGTGCACAAAGGAACTGGACCGTTGCTACTTTGTTTTTTGATTATTTTTAATTTTTATTTCTTTTTAAAATTTCCGGTATAATTAACACAGTGTTATATTAGTGTCCGGTATACCATATAGTGATTCAATAATTCTGTACATCACCCAGTGCTCATTCCCTTAAGTGTACTCTTAATCTCCTTCAAGTATTTCACCCATCCCCCACCCAACTCCCCTCTGGTAACCATCAGTTTGTTCTCTATAGTGGAGAGTCTTTTTCTTCCTCTTTTTTTCTTTATTTGTTTTGGTTTTTAAATTCCACATATGAATGAAATATATATTTGTCTTTGTTTGACTTATTTCACTTAGCATTATATGCTCTAGATCCATCCATGTTGTTGCAAATGCCAAGATATCATTCTTTTTTATGGCTGAATAATACTCCATTGAATATATATATATATATATATATATATATATATATATATATATATGCAGCTAGGCACTTGGCCTGGCTGCAAGCCTGCCCCCCCAATATATATGTATATATCACATCTTTATCCAGTCATCTATTGATGAACATTTGGGTTGCTTTCATAACTTGCCTATTGTAAATAATACTGCAATAAACATAGGGGTACACATACGTTTTCAAATTAGTGTTTTTGTATTCTCTAGGTAAATTCCCAGTAGTGGAATTACTAAGTCATATGGTAATTCTATTTTTAATTTTTTGAGGAACCTCCATATTGTTTTCCATGGTGGCTGCACCAGTTTCCCAACAACAGTTGGAAGTTGCATGAAGGTTCCTTTTTCTCCATATCCTTGTCAACACTTACTGTTTCTTGTGTTGTGGATTTTAGCCATTCTGACAAGTGTGAGGTGGTTATTTCATTATAGTTTTGATTTGCATTTCCCTGATGATGAGTGTGTTGAGCATCTTTTTATGTGTCTGTTAGCCATCTGGATGTCTTCTTTGGAGAAATGCCTATTCATGTATTTTGCCCATTTTTTTCTTAAATGTTTATTCATTTATTTTGAGAGAGAGAGAGAGAGAACTGGGGAGGGGCAGAGAGAGAGAGGAATAGAGAGAATCCTAAGCTTGCTCTGCGCTGCCAGTGCAGAGCCCGACGTGGGGCTCAATCCCATGAACAGTGAGATAATGACCCCAGCCAAAATCAAGAGTCAGATGTTCAACCGACTAAACCATCCAGGTGCCCCTCTTCTGCTCATTTTTAAAACTGGATTGTTTGTAGCACTGCTAGGAATTTACCCAAGGGATACAGGAGTACTGATGCATAGGGGCACTTGTACCCCAATGTTTATAGCAGCACACTCAACAATAGCCAAATTGCAGAAAAAGCCTAAATGTCCATCAACTGATGAATGGATAAAGAAATTGTGGTTTATATACACAATGGAGTACTACGTGGCAATAAGAAAGAATGAAATATGGCCCTTTGTAGCAACATGGATGGAACTGGAGAGTGTTATGCTAAGTGAAATAAGCCATACAGAGGAAGACAGATACCATATGTTTTCACTCTTATGTGGATCCTGAGATACTTAACAGAAACCCATGGGAGAGGGGAAGGAAAAAAAAAAAAAAAAAAAAAAAAAGAGGTTAGAGTGGGAGAGAGCCAAAGCATAAGAGACTCTTAAAACTGAGAACAAACTGAGGGTTGATGGGCGGTGGGAGGGAGGGGAGGGTGGGTGATGGGTACTGAGGAGGGCACCTTTTGGGATGAGCACTGGGTGTTGTATGGAAACCAATTTGACAATAAACTTCATATATTGAAAAAAAAAGAAAAAAAAGAAAAATTGGGTTGTTTGGTTTTATTGGTGTTGAATTGTAAAAGTTCCGCATATATTTTGGATATTAACCCTTTATTGGAAATGTCATTTGCAAATATCTTCTCCCCATTCACTAGATTTTTTTTTCCTGTTGTTGTTCTCTTTCCTGTGCATAAACTTTTCTTTTGATGTAGTTCTAATAGTTTATTTTTGCTTTTATTTCCCTTGCCTCAGGAGACATATCTAGAGAAATGTTGCTACAGCTGATGTCAGAGAAATTACTGCCTGTGCTCTCTTCTAAGATTTTTACTGTTTCAGGCCTCACATTTAGATCTTTAATCCATTTTGAGTTTATTTTGTATAAGGTATAAGAAAGTGGTCCAATTTCATTATTTTGTATGTAGCTGTCCAGTTTTCCCAGCACCATTTGTTGAAGAGACTGTCCTTTTCTCATTGCATAGTCTTGCCTCCTTTGCTGAAGATTAATTGACCATATGATCAAGGATTTATTTCTGGGCTCTCTATTCTGTTCTATTGGTCTATATGTCTATTTTTGTGCTAGTACCATATTGTCTTGGTTACTATAGCTTTGTAGTATGTCTGGAAAAATGGCATTGTGAGACCTCCAGGTTTTTCTTAAAATCTTTGTTTTAAGTAAACTCTATGCCCAACATGGGGGCAGAACTCACAACCCCAAGATCAAGAGTTGCATGATCTACCGACTGAGCTAGCCAGGTGCCTCTGTGATACCTCCAGTTTTTACCTTCTTTTTCAAGATTGCTTTGGCTATGTGGAGTCTTGTGGTTCCATTCAAATTTTAGGATTATTTGTTCCAGTTCTGTGAAAGAGCACTGTTGGTATTTTGATTGGGATTGCATTAAATCTACATTAATCTACATTAATTAATGTAATTAAATTACATCTTTGTGTCATCTTCAATTTCTTTCATCAGAGTTTTATAGTTTTTCAGAGTGCAGTCTTTCATCTCTTTGATTAAATATATTCCTGGGTATCTTATTATTTTTGGTGAAACTGTAAATGGGATTTTTTTTCAATTTCTCTTTCTGCGCTTTAATTATTAGTATATAGAAATGCAATAGATTTCTGTAAATTGATTTTGTATCCTGAAACTTTACTGAATTCATTTATCAGTTCCAGTAGTTTTTTGGTGGAGTCTTTAGGGTTTTCTATATACAGTATCATATCATCTACATATAATGAAAATTTTACTTCTTTTACCAGTTTGGATGCCTTTTATTTCTTTTTCTTGTCTGATTGCTATAGCTAGGACTTCCAGTAGTATGCTGAATAAAAGTGGTAAGAGTGGATGTCCTTGTCTTATTCCTGATCTTATGGCAAAAGCTCTCAGTTTGTCACCATTGAGTTGATGTTAGCTGTGGGTTTTTCATATGTGGCCTTTATTATGTTGAGATATGTTCTGTCTAAAACTACTATGTTGAGGGAGTTTTATTATGAATAGATGTTGTACTTTGTCAAATGCTTTTCCTGCATCTATTGAATGATCATATGGTTTTTATCCTTTCTCTTGCTAAATTAAGAAAAATTTTTTTAAAGTTTATTTATTGTAGGAGTGACCAAGAGAGTGTAAGCTGGGGAGGGGCACAGAGAGAGGGAGAATCCCAAGCAGGCTCCATGCCATCAGCACAGAGCCCTATGAAGGGCTCAAACCCATGAACTGTGAGACCATGACCTGAGTTGAAATCAAGAATTGGACTTTCAATTGACTGAGCCACTCAAGTGCCCCTGTCCTTTCTCTTTTTGATATGATGTATCATGTTGATCGATTTGTGAATATTGAACCACCCTTGGGTCCCAGGAATAAATATATCTCACTTGATCATAGTTGATGATTTTTAATGTATTGTTGGATTTGGTTTGCTAATACTTCAGTGAGGATGTTTTAATTATGTTCATCAGAGATATTGGCCTGTAGTTGTCTTTTTTTGGTAGTGTCTTTATCTGGTTTTAGTATCAGGGTAATGCTTGTCTCATAGAATGAACTTGGAAGGTTTCTTTCCTCTTCTATTTTTTGGAATAGTTTAAGAAGAATACATATTAATTCTATGTTTTATTTTTGTTGTCATTTTTTCACACTGTACAGCTCCCTTCAGTGCTCACAGCCCACTGGTGAGAAGGCTGGGCAATGGTTTGCATGCATCTCTGGCACTGGCACACTATGAAAGGCCCACAGAGAAGGGCTGTCATCAGTCCATCACTGTGCACTTAATTATTCTGTAAATGTTTGGTAGAGTTCACCAAATGGTGAAGCCATCTGATCCCAGACTCTTGTTTGTTGGGAGTTTTTTTGATCACTGCTTCAATTTCATTGCTTATAATTGATATGTTAAAATTTTCTATTTCTTTCTGATTCAGTTTTGGGAGCTTTCATGTTTCTAGGGATTTATCCATTTCTTCTAGGTTGTCCAATTTGTTGGCATATAATTTTTTCATATATTCTCCTTTAATCCTTTGTATTTCTGTGGTGTTGGTTGTTATTTCTCCTCTTTCATTTTTTATTTTGTTTATTTGAATCCTCTCTCTCTCTTTTTTTATGAGTCTGGCTAAAGGTTTATCAATTTGTAGATCTTGTCAAAGAACCAGCCCTTGGTTTCATTGATCTGTTCTATTGTTTTTTTGTTGATGTTGTTTTTTGATTTCTATTTAATTTATTTCTACTCTAATCTTTATTATTTCCTTCTTTCTACTGTTCTTGGGTTTTGTTTGTTCTTCTTTTTCTAACTCCTTTAGGTGTAAGGTTAGGTTATTTATTTGAGATTTTTTTTGCTTCTTGGGGTAGGCTTGTATTGTCATAAACTTCCCTCTTAGAGCAGCTTTTGCTGCATCCTAATGATTTTGAAACATTGTGTTTTCATTTTCATTTTTCTCCATGTATTTTTTGATTTTCACTTTGATTTCTTGGCTGACCCATCTATTGTTTAGTAGCATGTTACTTAACCTCCATATATTTGTGTTATTTCCAGATTTTTTCTTGTGGTTGATTTCTAGTTTCATAGTATTGTGGTTAGACATGATAGATGCTATGAATTCAATCTTTTTGAATATGTTGAACATGTGGCCTAACATGTGATGTATCCTGGAGAATATTCCATGTGCACTCAAAAGAATGTGTATTCTGCTGTTTTAGGATAGAATGTTCTGAAACACATATTTATTGGATCCAATGTGTCATTATTAGGTCCAATGTGTCATTCAAAACCACTGTTTCCTTATTGATTTTCTGTTTGGATGATCTATCCACTGATGTAAGTGGGGTGTTAAAGTCCTCTGCTATTACTGTATTACTATCAGTTACTTTCTTTATGTTTGTTATTAGTTGCTTTAAGTATTTTGGTGCTTTCATGTTGGGTGCATAAATATTTATAATTGTTATATATTCTTGTTAGGTTGTTCCCTTTATGATTATAATAGTGTCTTTATTTGTCTCTTTTTATCAGTGTTTGTTTTAAATTCTATTTTGTCCAAGGGGTGCCTGGGTCTCTCAGTTGGTTGAGTGTCTGACTCTTGATTTTGACCTAGGTCACGATCCCAGGATTGTGGGATTGAGTCCTGTGTTGGGCTCTGTGCTGAGTGTGGAGCCTGTGTAAGATTCTCTCTCTGCCCCTCTCCCCCACTCACTCTCTGTATTTCTCTGAAATTAAAAAAAATCCTATCTAAATAGAACAAAGTCTATTTTGTCTGATATAAGTATTGTTACCCCATCTTTCTTTTTATTGCCATTTGCATAAATGCCTTTCCATCCCTTCACCTTCAATCTGCATGTGTATTTAGGTTTGAAATGAGTCTGTTGTAGGCAAAAAATAGATAGGTTTTGTTTTTTATTCATTCCATCCCCCTATGTCTTTTGATTTGAGTGCTTAGTCCATTTACATCCAAAGTAATTACTGACAGGTCTGTACTTATTGCCATTTTGTCATTTGTTTTATGGTTGTTTTTGTAGTTCCTCTATATTCCTATCTTCTCTTTCTCTCCTTTCTCACAGTTTGTTGGCTTTCTTTAATAATATACGTGGATTCCTTTCTCTGTCTCTCTCTCTCTCTCTTTTTGCATGTCTGGTTTTTTTATTTGTGGTTACCATTAGATTTATATATATCATCTTATGCATATATATCATAACAGTGTATCTTAAGTTGATGGTTGCTTAAGTGTGAACCCATTCTGAAAGCATTAAATTTTTACTCCTTCCCCCCCATGTTTAAGTATATGGTGTCATATTTTATATCTTTCAATTTGTGAATCCCTTGACTGATTTTTATAGATATACTTAATTTTATTGCTTTTGTGCTTCTTACTTTTCTTACTCTTGCTTTTAGTCTTTCCTTTCTGCTCAAAGAATCCCCTTTAACATTTCTTGTAGATCTGATTTAGTGATGATGAATTCCTTTAACTTTAGTTTGTCTGGGAAACTCTTTATCTCTTTTCTATTCTGAGTGTCAGAGTATTCTTGCTGGATAGAGTATTCTTGGTTGCAGGGATTTTTTCTTTCA